>NC_053027.1:426102069-426443207 GCF_003073215.2 Triticum urartu
CAAGCTTATATACAACTTCCGGTTTACAGCTACAAGTCTTGAACCGGCTACGGGCCTTAGGCCCTCATCTGCCTTCTTGGGCTTTATCACTTCTGGAACTATCGATGAAGTTGACCCGGCCCATATAGGCCGGTTTACGCCCAGCAGTAATATCCTCAACAACATTGGAAAAGGAAGACAACGTAATGGGTTATGTTTTCTTACATCTAAGATAAATATATTGCCATGGATCATCCAACATGGTTGAGCTTGCCTTTCCCCCTCATGATAGCTAAACTCTTTGCACCAAGTAGAGATACTACTTGTGCTTCCAAATACCCTTAAACCCAGTTTTGCCATGAGAGTCCACCATATCTACCTATGGATTGAGTAAGATCCTTCAAGTAAGTTGTCATCGGTGCAAGCAATAAAAATTGCTCTATAAATATGTATGACTTATTAGTGTGGGAGAAAATAAGCTTTATACGATCTTGTGATGTGGAAGAAATAAAAGCGACGGACTGCATAATAAAGGTCCATATCACAAGTGGCAATATAAAGTGACGTTTTTTCGCATTAAGATTTTGTGCATCCAACCATAAAAGCGCATGACAACCTCTGCTTCCCTCTACGAAGGGCCTATCTTTTACTTTTATCTCCTACCTTACATAAGAGTCATGGTGATCCTCACCTTTCCCTTTTACATTTTATCTTTTGGCAAGCACAATATGTTGGAAAGATCCTGGTATATATGGCTAATTGGATGTGAGTTTTCATGAACTATTATTGTTGACATTACCCTTGAGGTAAAACGTTAGGAGGCAAAACTATAAGCCCCTATCTTTATGTGTGTCCGATTAAAACTCCATACCCATAAGTATTGCGTGAATGTTAGCAATTGTGAAATACAATATGATAGTTGAGTATGTGGACTTGCTGAAAAGCTCTTATATTGACTATTTCCCATGTTATGATAAATTGCAATTGCTCCAATGACTGAGATTATAGTTTGTTAGTTTTCAATGAAGTTTATGATTCATACTTGAAATTGTGATTGAATTATTACTCTAGCATAAGAGATCATATGAAAATAATTATATAAGTTGTTGTTCTAAGAATGATCATGATGCCCTCATGTCCGTATTTTATTTTTATCAACACCTCTATCTCTAAACATGTGGACATATTTTTCGATTTCGGCTTTCGCTTAAGGACAAGCGAGGTCTAAGCTTGGGGGAGTTGATACGTCCATTTTGCATCATGCTTTTATATCGATATTTATTGCATTATGGGCTGTTATTACACGTTATGTCACAATACTTATGCATATTCTCTCTTATTTTACAAGGTTTACATAAAGAGGGAGAATGCTGGCAGCTGGGATTCTGGGCTGGAAAAGGAGCAAATATTAGAGACCTATTCTGCACAGCTCCAAAAGTCCTGAAACTTCACAGAAGTTATTTTCAGAATATATAAAAAATACTGAGTGCAAGAAGTACCAGAGGGGGGGCACTCACCAGCCACGAGGGTGGGGGTGTGCCCTACCCCCTGGGCGCGCCCCCTGCCTCGTGGGCCCCCTGGTGGCCCTCCGATGCCCATCTTCTTCTATATGTAGTCTTTCATGGAGAAAAAAATTATAAGCAAGCTTTCGTAACGAGACTCCGCCGCCATGAGGCGGAATCTTGGCGGAACCAATCTAGGGCTTCGGCGGAGCTGTTCTGCCAGGGACACTTCCCTCCGGGAGGGGGGAATCATCGCCATCGTCATCACCAACGATCCTCTCGTCGGGAGGGGGTCAATTTCCATCAACATCTTCACCAGCACCATTTCCTCTCAAACCCTAGTTCATCTCTTGTATCCAATTCTTGTCTCTAAGTCTGGGATTGGTACCTGTAGGTTGCTAGTAGTGTTGATTACTCCTTATAGTTGATGCTAGTTGGTTTACTTGGTGGAAGACCATATGTTCAGATCCTATATGCACATTAATACCCCTCTGATTATGAACATGAATATGCTTTGTGAGTAGTTACGTTTGTTCCTGAGGACATGGGAGAAGTCTTGCTATTAGTAGTCATGTGAATTTGGTATTCGTTCGATATTTTGATGAGATGTATGTTGTCTCTCCTCTAGTGGTGTTATGTGAACGTCGACTACATGACACTTCACCATTATTTGGGCCTAGAGGAAGGCATTGGGAAGTAATAAGTAGATGATGGGTTGCTAGAGTGACAGAAGCTTAAACCCTAGTTTATGCATTGCTTCGTAAGGGGCTGATTTGGATCCATATGTTTCATGCTATGGTTAGGTTTACCTTAATACTTTTGTTGTAGTTGCGGATGCTTGCAATAGAGGTTAATCATAAGTGGGATGCTTGTCCAAGTAAGGACAGTAGCCAAGCACCGGTCCACCCGCATACCAAATTATCAAAGTACCGAACGCGAATCATATGAACGTGATGAAAACTAGCTTGACGATAATTCCCATGTGTCCTCGGGAGCGCTTTTCTCTATATAAGAGTTTGTCCAGGCTTGTCCTTTGCTAGAAAAAAGGATTAGGCCACCTTGATGCACTTTATTTACTTTTATTACTTGTTGTTCGTTACAAATTATCTTATCACAAAACTATTTGTTACATATAATTTCAGTGCTTGCGGAGAATACCTTGCTGAAAACCGCTTATCATTTCCTTCTGCTCCTCGTTGGGTTCGACACTCTTACTTATCGAAAGGACTACAATAGATCCCCTATACTTGTGGGTCATCAACTGGTCCATCGGTCTGTCTGCAGGCTATAGCGATGAACCATGGCCGTGTAAGGAAGGGCACGTGTTGTAGTAGAGGCGCGCACGTAGTATGTACATGTACGTACGGCGGCCAGGCTGCAAGAAAGTAAATACGGCCACGTATGTACATACGGGCGGGGTCTCGAGCATGTACTCGCGCATATATATACGGACGGCCAGGGCTTGTGTACATGGAGAGGCAACGGACGGGAGCAACGACGTCTTGTTCATCGGGTAGCGAACCGGCTGGGTCGGAGCAGAGAAACAACATCGTGTTCATGGGGAGGCAACGAAATATGTGGTGTTCATCGGGAGCCAACCGGCTTGGATGGAACCACCGATGGAAACGAGGCCTGGTGTCCCGTAGAATGGAGGAAATGGCTTTGTGTTTGACCGGCCACGGTCGAAACGTGATCCTGTTCATCGGGAAGGGTCTGGCGTACCGCAAAATGGAGGAAACGGACTTCTCTTGGACCTCCTACGGTCGAAACAGGGTCCTGTTGATCGGGAGGGGTGTGGCGTACCGCAAAATGGAGGAAACGGACTTGTGTTGGAGCGCTACGGTCGAAACTAGAGTCCTGTTCATCGGGAGGGGTGTGGCATACCGCAAAATGGGACTCCACGGGATACTGTTCATCTCCACCGTCGACCTCCTCCAGCCTCCATGGGCTACTGTTCATCCACCGTCGACCTCATCCAGCCTCCACCTGTGATTGTTCATCCACGGGCTCCTGTTCATCCAGCCTCCACCGCTCCTCCACCGGCTACTATTCAACCAGCCCTCTCCATGAGGTCCTGTTCAACCACCCCTCCACGGGCTACTGTTCATCCAGCCCTCCACCGGCTACTGTTCAACCAGCCCTCCACGGGGTCCTGTTCGTCCAGCCCTCTACGGGGTCCTGTTCATCCACCCCCCAACCAGCTCGATCAATCGGGGTCCTGTTCATCTAGCTTCAACGGCCTCTACTACCACGGGGTCCTGTTCATCTACCCCCCGCCGGGAACTGTTCATCCACCCCCCAACAATGCTCACTGTTCATCAAGAGGCGGCAGGTTCGATTGGCTTCAGTTAGCAGCAGTAGCGAAGGAATCGCTCGATCAGGTTCAGTTAACAGCCATCGATCGATCGCTCGGGTTCAGTAACGCGTAGCCTGTAGTGCAATCGCTCGGGTTCAGTTAGAGCTCAATGCCTCGCTCGGGTTCAGTTAGAGCGCAACGCCTCGCACACACGCGCGTATGTACGAGAGAAACGTGCATCGCTCGGCCCCGACCACCCACCGTAACCGGGAACTCCCCCGATATTTTCCTCGCCCTTGCTTCTACCACGGTTTTTTCCGTCATGGACGACCCAAAGAATGTCATGCAACTGCGTCTCCGGCCTGCCCAGGACGAAAAGCCCATTTTCTGTCATGATTTTTTATCATAGAAGTAAGAGCCCACCACATCTATGATGATACCGGGTTTTGTCACAATTATCGTCATCGAAGTGTCATAAGCATGACATAATTTTTTTCATTCGGCCCAAAATGTCAGGTATGTGTCTTTTTTTGTAGTGTGTGTAGCGATGTGTGCTACGTGGCTAAAGATTTCTAATTTAGACATAAAAAGAGTACAAATATGGAACTCATTCTGAAGTAAATTTACGGCAACAATAGCTTCTATCGAATTGGCTGTCATTTTATTTATTTTCACATAATGATTCTTGACAGAAAAATAGATGAGCTTTTCTCAACAAATTTATTAAACAATAGTTTACATAAAATACAGAAGCGTGAATTCATAATGAACAAAAAGGCACATGCACGTGCAAGTGACTTCATGGTTGTTCTTCTATGCATACCATCAAAGTGTCAAACATGGTTGCTCGTCAGATAACAAAAGGACAACCTCGAAACAAATTCGATCACATGATATGTACAGATGAAAAAATAGAGTGCTGATTGTCGAGGAGCAAAACAAATAAAAGATAACCAGGTTATGTTGGCTAACATGGGAAACATCTGCAAGGCCTCCTCTAAATCGCAAAGTATGCGAACTTGATAATTGGCTTGCGAGTGTCTGATCTGTTCATGTATCCACAACAGCGCTACTGAGGGATTACATTTTTTTGTTGGTGCAGATGCAGATCAATCTGACTACACGGTGATGCATGAGCAGTGCTAATGGATAGACATCTGCACGTAACAACTTTTCTTATTTAGAAGTTACATATAAATTTAGTTCACTAGGGATCCTATAGAATTCAGTGAGTTGTAGAATAGAGAAGAGAGTCAATCCGATAATGGGTTGCTTTCCTATGAAACTATAGGTGACTTACTTGAATGGTGTCGGGGAGGTGAACCATGATGCCATCAATCTGTCTTAGTTACTCCACACGGTGGCCTCAACAATAACACGGGCAATCTAATTTGATTCAAGTGGATGTCGACCCACCTCCGTCCAATCTCATTCAAGTTGTTGTTGATGCACCTCCTTCTCTGCTGCATCAACAATTTTGGTTTGCATTGTTGTCAGGAGTTGGAAGCTGAGAAGATTCCAAATTCCTCTTCCTCCACATCATGGATTGCAGCGTGGTTGAGGCCGGGGGAATTTGGAGGTAGGAGATGAAGGGATTTTGGGAGAGGTCGTCAAACATTTCAATAAACATGTTGCAGGCAACATGATGTAGATAGAGTTAAAGAGATGAAGAGTAAGCAAAAGACATGTAAGTGAGGAAGACCTCCGGACTGCCCGTCTTCTCCAACCGTCCGCCCTCCTCCTGTGATTGCCTGGGTGTGACTCCTGTGCGACCCGTCGCGAGTATAGAGGAAGACATTCGACACCTGAGGTGTGCGCTATCAACAACCATATTTGCCATCCCTCCACCCTCGCGTGTGTGGTCGCTGTCATGGCCTGCGCATACCTCCCTACATGCACCTCCTCATGTGCTTCCTGCCCCAATAATTCCCTATTTTTCCTTCCAACCCCTGCCCAGCACTGCCGGGAGAGGTAGGCCATCAAGAGCGCTCTGGGCAGGGTTGAAGAGTAGGTAGCCGACGCTTGTTTGATGTTATGGTGGAAGACGATGCGGGAGGAATAGGACCCAAGGAGGCAGTGAAAAGCCGAGGCAGGAGTGTGGTGAAAACCGAGGTGGGAGGGCGGCGGGCATTGGCGGCTAGTTCGGTCACAGAGGTGGTTCAGGTATCTAAGCAGTGTAGGGTCTGTGGCTATGACTCCATGGCCACACAAAGGTTGAGGAGGGGATGTGGTAGAGGGAGGGAACTCCGGCAACGGCATGGCAAACAACTATCGGGTAGTGGCATGGGTGTGGGGCGGCGACGGGCCCGGGGAGGCACTCCCTTTTTTTCTCTGGCCCTCGTTCTCTCTAGAAGAAAAAAAGGAAGGAACCAAAGCATCCAAAAAACTAGTTGCAAAACTGCTGGAAAGGAGGGCAAGAACTGGGGACACGTGTCGTGCAAGGAAGCATCAATTCCTAGCACTAGGAACGTCCCGCGTCGCTCGTAGCTTAGACAATTTAATTACCTTAAGGCACATAATTTTCTTTGATTTGCTTATCCTATGGTGTCTGGCAAAAAAATTTGATTACCTTATATATGGCACATAATTTTCTTTGATTTTCTTATTCTATGGTGTCCTGGAGAAAAAGTTGCTAGGTATGTATCACATCACAATGAAAATTAACCTAACTTTATTTAGAAGGTAGAATGAGCAAAAAATGCTATGCTTTATACTACTCACCACGCTATATGGGTAGGGTGCGTGTTCATGCATTCATAGGGATGAGTGTATATGCGTATATGTGAGCATCTGCGTTGTACTGTGTTGGCACCGGTGCTTGCATTTTCCTGGAATTATTTCATGCTCTATCTGGCAGGCTCTCTGGTGATATTTGTTCAGTGGAAGGAGACATTCCCATTGACTACAAAGGCGTATGCGGCCACTTCGTCAATCTGTTGTGCCGCCTCAGTATCTCCAAGGTTCTCATAAAGGTAAGATGTGCATGCATGCATTCATAAGAGGGTGTATGTGTGTATATGTGAGCATCTGTACTGTACTGTGTTAAAAATGACAAACACAAGAAGAAAATTTAGTAGTGAACCAACACATCTCAGTTAGAAAATCACTCACACCAACATACTTCAAGTGCACGATAACAAGGTTGGCTTAGCAGCTTTAATTCTTTTTTATATAAAGGGTAGTATGTAACGATACTAGATACCTAATATGTATGCAATCATTTTTCTACACGTATAATATTAGAGTCATGGGGAAGAAAACCCAAATTAATGGAATCCTATGCCGCCATAACAAATGAACTACTCAATTTGGTCCGAATTAATTGACACAACCTCTATACAATGTCCTCTATACATTGTATAGATGTTGTGTCAAATTCAGATTAGAGGGAGTAAGTAATATGCCATAGAAACCAAGGTTAACTCGCCCTTATCCCTAATAAACATCAAGGTTAACTCGCCCTTATCCCTAATAAACATCAAGGTTAACTCGCCCTTATCCCTAATAAACCCCCCAAAATGACAAAATGGAGTAGTAGGTAATGATACCATTGGGGAATGGCATGCTCAAGCGATGCGAATGGCGATGCCCTCGACGTGAGATGACGGGTCTCCTTCGCCGCCGATCTCAACTCACGCACGCTCTCGTTCAACGACGGCGTCCTCACTCTGTGACGGGATGCCCTCTGTCTAGTCCTCACGGATTCGCGTGGGGTGACGGTGGATGCGCTGTTCCTTCAAGCGAGAGAAGACATCAACGTCAGTGATGTTGTTTCGTTCCCATGCCACTTTGCGAGGGTGCGAGATCGGCTGTCGGCGATGACCACCGCGCCGGCAAGCGGGCTAGGTGACACGGGACCAGGCGCTGCGGTACATGGGAGACACATGGGGCCGCGTACGAACGGGTCGGACCGAACCGTGGTGAACCTGAACTCCATCTAGAGCCCACCAATGGCGGATGGACGCCACGTGGGGGCAATTCACCCCTCCCCGCGGCGCGGCGAAACTGGTATAAAATCCCCTCCCGCACCGATCCTTGACCTAGAGGTTTCCTTCTCCCACTTCTGGGCGGCGGCGAAAAACCCTAGATCCAGAGCTCCAGAATACTTCGAGTGGTGGGAGGGCAAGGTTGGTGGAGATCCTCCCTCGTTCGCGGTAGTTGCGGCCTCTCCTCCCATGGCGACCGATACAAGGCACGGACCCCCTGGAGAGCGGTGCAGTGGAGGCGGTGGTGGCCACACGGATCAGGGGGCGCCAGGCCGGCCGTGGAGGCGACCGGAGCAAGTTCTCATGGAGACGCGAAGACGGCGGTGACTACATAAACCCTACATCATCCAACACCGCATCGGCTAGGGATACCTCGCGTTGGGACGAGGCGGCGGCGACCAATCGCCGCGAGATCCAGGGTGGTGGTGTCTGGGTGCAGAAGATCCATGCGTCGTTGGGTTCGGGCGGCAACACCACCTAAAGTCAAGCTACATCTCCACCACGCCGTCCACAGGGGAAGCAAGTCCCTGCTCAGGTTCCCCCTACCAAAAATCATATGTGTGTCCTATCCGCAAGTCTCATGAGCATTCTCCTGCTCGGTGCCCTCAAGCTTACTGTGAGAGATGTAGCAAACTAGGGCACCTTGCTTCTGTGTGTGTTGAATTTTTGCCTTGGGAATGCATGGCACCGATGTGTGCGTTTCAGTCTAAGGGGTAGGGTTTTTGCTACATCCATGATTCCTGTACTTCTAACCAACTTAAAAAGAGGGCTAATAATATTGTGGTCACCATTGTGGAAGGGGAAACATCTACATGTCAGATGGAGTCGGATCTGACAGCTTATTTGGACACTGGTTGGCGATGCTCTGCTCATGCTATAGGGCTTGGGGTGTTTGTGGTTAGATTTCCTAATCCTCGAGCAGTAGCACATATTTGTTATGTGGGGAGGGTTACGCTTAAGACTAGTCATACTGTTATTCATGCTACGAAGTGGTCATCGACGGTTGGGGCAAAAGGAGTGATGGAAATGGCATGGGTTAAAGTGAGTAATGTCCCCTTGGATAAAAGGAGTGAAAGAAACTTGGCATATGTGGCATCATTGATTGGGGTTCCTTTGGAGATTGATGCCGCTACCCTACATCGACCGGCCTCTGTTCGGGTGAGGGAGTCCTGGATTAGGGGGTATCCGGACAGCCGGACTATATCCTTTGGCCGGACTGATAGACTATGAAGATACAAGATTCAAGACCTCGTCCCGTGTCCGGATGGGACTCTACTTGGTGTGGAAGGCAAGCTAGGCAATATGGATATGTATATCTCCTCCTTTGTAACCGACCTTGTGTAACCCTAGCCCCCTCTGGTGTCTATATAAACCGGAGGGTTTTAGTCCGTAAGACAACAATCATACCATAGGCTAGATTCTAGGGTTTAGCCTCTCCGATCTCGTGGTAGATCAACTCTTGTAACACTCATATCATCAAGAATAAATCAAGCAGGACGTAGGGTTTTACCTCCATCAAGAGGGCCCGAACCTGGGTAAAACATCGTGTTCCCCTCCTCCTGTTACCATCCGCCTTAGACGCACAGTTCGGGACCCCCTACCCGAGATCCGCCGGTTTTGACACCGACATTGGTGCTTTCATTGAGAGTTCCTCTGTGACGTCGCCGTAAGGAAGGATGCCTCATCTCGTTGTTAAAAACAACATTACCGCCGGGGGAGCCCTGGCTGTCGGCCAAACTCTTCGGCTAGGCAGTTTCGTCATGACCGCCTGTTCGGCTGCTGCACCGACGATTACTTCTCGGGTCATCGAAAACAGCCTCCACGTCGGCTCGGAATTCGCCGAGCAGATGGATCCAATGGAACTCTCTTCCCTAAACGAGCTCTTGGATCGCATTGCCGCCTTGGGAGTCACTACGGACTATGATCGGATTGGGCTTAAACCCAATCAAAGGGAGATTAATTCTCCACCGGTCACCCATCATATCGCGGTGGTGGAGGAACAATGCGGAGATTCTTCCTCTATTTTGAGGACTAACTATGTCCGGATTCCTGAGCTCTCCGAGCTGGATACCCGCTTATGGGAGGACATCACCCAAGCCCTGAACCTAGAATCAGGCAGCGGGCCGGACTTATCGGGCAACACTCCGGAACCCAAACTTCCAAGATTGGAAACTCCTCGGCCCCTGGGTCTCAGATCGGGTAGGGGTTCGAACTCAAATCCACCCACCCACCCAGACATAAACGATCTTTCCCACATTATGCAGGAGCCCCATGAAACAATACATCATTATTGGGCCAGATTCCTCCTTGTGATGAACAAGGTTAAGGACTGCCGCGAGGAAGATGCGGTCTCACTTTTCTACAATAACTGCACGGACAAGGGAATCCTTAACGCCATAAGTCGCTGTGACATTTCACGCTTCGCCGACTTGGCGTCCATAGTACGAAAGTACTGTGCAATGGAAAGTGCCTGGAAAACCGAAACAAAATTTTGGGATAATCCGGCTCCATATATACACCCAGTCCAAGGAAAAAGGGTGCACTATCATAAGACACCCGAGTTAATTACAAAGAAGCAAAAACCCTCTACAGGGCGCGGAACCGTATTGGAGGGATAGCTCAATGGACCCTGCAAAATTCATAGTACAACAGATATAATACCAACACACAACCTTAGAGCATGTTGGATACTCCGGCAGGTGGCCAAAAGCGGCGAAGACCTTCTCATCCCAGATGCCACAAAGCACCATCCCAGTGATAACAATACGGTATTAACAGTCTTTGAGATCTTCGCATCAAACAATAGGCGCAAGCGAACACTCTGCAGCATTGCCGAAATCTGCCATGTAGCAGCAATAAATCCATGGAGTGACACGGCTATTAACTTCAATGCCAGCGACGAACCTAAATTCCGAACAGCCCAAGCACCAGCGGCACTGGTCCTCAGTCCAATCGTGGACAGCTTTCGACTCACCAAAGTGCTCATGGACAGCGGAAGTGGATTAAACCTCATCTACGAGGAAACTCTTCAAAAAATGGAAATAGACTAGAACCGAATTGAGCGAAGTAGCACAACTTTCAGAGGAATCATCCCCAGTCGGGAAGCACGCTGTGCTGGGAAAATCACACTAGATGTGGTATTCGGCACGCCGGAGAACTATAGGTCCGAAGAAATTACATTCCAAGTGGCCCCGTTCAGTAGCGGATACCACGCCCTTTTAGGGCGGGAGGCGTTCACGATCTTCCAAGCCATACCACATTACGGGTACATGAAGCTCAAAATGCCCAGGCCCAAAGGAATCATCACTCTCGCTAGTGATCCGGACACAGCACTCTGCGCCGAAAACAAAACAACCGCATTGGCCCTTGAGGCATTATCCGAAGCCTTTGCGGCCGAAGAATTAACGCGCTGCGCTCCACAGAGGACAGGGACGACGTGATACTTGACAATAGATCCAAGTCCACCTCTTTCAAACCAGCGGATGAAATAGTCAAATTCCAAGTCCACCCAACGGACCCTACAAAAACAGCCTCCATCGGGGCACAGTTAAACCCCTCCGTGGACGCCGCACTACGAGAGTTCCTGCGCGAGAATTGGGACATATTCGCATGGCATCCCTCAGACATGCCAGGAATCCCACGCAGGCTGGCCGAGCATAGCCTCAATATCCTAAAGGGATTCAAGCCGGTCAAGCAGGCTCTTCGGCATTTCTCCGAACCTAAGAGACAGGCCATGGAAGAGGAACTAGCCAAGTTACTTGAGGCCAGATTCATCAGAGAAATAAAACACCTGGACTGGCTAGCAAACCTGGTGATGGTACCAAAGAAGGATAAATCCTGGCGCCTTTGTGTCGATTTCAAGGACCTTAATAAAGCTTGCCCAAAGGATCATTTCCCCCTCCCCCGCATTGATCAAATTATCGATGCTACCGCAGGACACGAGTCATTGTGTTTCCTCGACACATACTCCGGTTACCACCAAATCAAGATGGCGGAGTCCGACCAAGCCGCAACGGCATTCATCACACCATACGGCCCCTTTTGTTTCAACACAATGCCTTTTGGGCTCAAAAACACCGGCACAACATATCAGCGCATGACTCAGACATGTCTGGAGAAACAAATCGGCAAAACAGTTGAGGCATACGTAGATGATGTGGTCGTTAAAACCAAACATGTCGACTCTCTAATAGACGACTTGAGGCTCACATTCGACAACCTCCAAACATACGACATCAAGCTCAATCCGGAAAAATGCATTTTCAGTGTACCAGCCGGAAAGCTCCTGGGTTTCATTGTCTCTAGTAGAGGAATTGAAGCTAATCCGGCCAAAATCCGAGCTCTGTCACAGTTGGCTACCCCAATGGACCTCAAACAAATCCAGAAACTAACTGGATGTGTGGCGGCTTTAAGCCGCTTTATCTCCCGCTTAGGAGAAAAGGCATTACCCCTTTATCGCCTCCTTCGACGCACCAAACACTTCGAGTGGACGGACGCTGCCACAGCCGGATTGGAAGAAATAAAAGTCATACTAGCAACCAACCCAATTCTGGCTGCGCCAAACATCAGCGAACCAATGTTGCTGTATATTGCGGCAACTCATGAAGTTGTAAGCGCAGTGCTCGTCGTCGAACGAGAAGCGGACGGACATAAATTCCCTCTTCAAAAGCCGGTATATTATGTGTCCACTGTCCTCACTCCATGCAAATCACGGTACCCACATTATCAAAAGATAGCCTATGCGGTATTCATGGCATCCCGGAAACTGCGACACTACTTTCAAGAGTGTTCGATTACGGTAGCCTCAAAGGTGCCACTCAATGATATCATAAACAACCGCGACGCCACAGGCCGGATTGCCAAATGGGCCATTGAGCTCCTCCCGTTTAACATAACATACAAACCTCGGCGAGCCATTAAATCGCAAGTATTGGCCGACTTTGTCGCCGAATGGACGGAGGCCGAACTCCCTAAAGAGTACGGTGCATACTCCAATTGGATCATGCACTTCGACGGTTCTAAAATGCTGGCTGGTCTAGGGGCTGGCGTCGTCCTGACGTCCCCAACCGGAGATACCGTTCAGTACGTACTGCAAATATTGTATACAGACTCCAACAACACAGCCGAATACGAAGCTCTGTTGCATGGTCTTCGGATGGCAGTATCCATGGGCATTCAACGCCTGGAGGTGCGTGGGGATTCAAACCTCGCAATATCCAAAATAAATGGAGACTTTGATGCCAAGGATTCGAAAATGGCAGCTTATCGAAACGCCGTCCTAAAAATGTCAGCTCAGTTTGAGGGGCTCGAATTTCACCATGTGGCTCGGGAAAACAATCAGGCGGCGGATATCCTCGCCCGCATCAGCGCAAAACATGACGCGGTCCCCCCAACATATTTTTGGAGAGGCTGTTCAAGCCATCCGTAGTATGGGAAGGGGACACCGGCAACAACAGTCCGGACTCGGCCAAAATACCCGATAGCGAACACTCTAACACAATCGGAGGCTCCGCCACCGAAATAACACCTTCAGCCCACATAATAATGGCCATCATTGCCCCGTGGACAGAACCATTCCTGGCCTACCTAACTAGACAGAAACTTCCGGAGGACCAAAATGAGGCGCGCTGCATAGTGCGGCGATCCAAGGCCTACAGGGTCCATGAGGGAGAATTATACAAAAAAAGCACTACCGGAGTCCTTCAAAGGTGCATCTCTGAAGAGGAAGGGCGGAACCTTTTGGCAGAAATTCATGTCGGACTCGGCGGTCACCATGCCGCAGCCCGGGCAGACGCAGAGGACTTGGTCCAACGTTGCGCCGGTTGCCAGCTCTTTGCAAATCAAAGCCACATGCCACCCACCGCCCTCCAAACAAACCCCATTACGTGGCCCTTCGCGGTCTGGGGGCTTGACATGGTTGGACCCCTTAAAGGGGGAACCCACAAGAAAAAATACTTACTGGTCATGGTGGATAAATTCACCAAATGGATAGAAGCCAAACCTGTTAAAATAGTCGAATCAGGACTGGTGATAGACTTCATATCCGGGGTCGTATACCATTATGGCGTCCCCCACAGCATCATCACTGACAATGGCACGAACTTCATGGCCGATGAGGTAAAGCTCTGGTGCAGCAAAATGGGCATCAAGCTCGATTATGCTTTAGTCTATCACCCACAAACCAACAGCCAAGTTGAGCGAGCAAACGGTCTTATAATGAGCGGCATTATACCCAGATTAGTGCGTTCCTTAACGGAGTCTAACACACACTGGGTATAGGAGCTCGACTCCGTACTCTGGGGGCTGCGGACCACGCCGAATCGTAGTACCGGATATACACCCTTCTTTATGGTGTACGGCGCAGAGGCAGTCTTGCCCTGTGACATAATTCATGACTCACCTCGAGTGCGCATGTATGAAGAAAGAGAAGCTGAGCTGGATCGGCAGGACAGTCTGGACACACTGGAGGAGGAGCGCAACATAGCAAAAGCCCGTTCCGCATTTTATCAGCAACAGGCTCGCAAATACCAAAGCAGAGAAGTACGGGCCAAAACTTATAACGTTGGCGAACTAGTTCTACGCCTGCCGGATAAGAAGAAGAACAAGCTCGAGCCCAAGTGGGAAGGTCCCTTCATTATTGACCAAGTTCTGACCGGTGGAGCGTATTGATTGCGGGATGCATCAACTAATCGACTCGAGCCAAACCCATGGAACGCGGCCAGGCTCCGAAGATTCTACGCCTAGCGCCGGACTCTATGTTCGTCCCCCTTCCTCTGTCTATTTTTTGCATATACATTATCTATCTTGTTTTTCTTTCTCTCTTTCTTTCATTCTTTCTCTAGTCCTTCAAGGGCCAACTTGTGCCTCGCTTGCATATTATAGATGCGCTAGCCGCGCTCATCATACCTGGGGGCTTCTTTCACAGAAGCTTAATTATTTATCTGGGCCTCATGCCCCGCACATGTGTTATACTTCCGCATGTACCTTTTTTCGCCATTATATGCATCGATATGACTTAAGTTTTGGCCAAGCTGGGTTGCCTGGCTCTTGTATTTATGCCCTATGTTCCCGTTAATTCGTCTAGCGCATAAGGGGAGCACCTCTGCGATTGTTACTGCCAGGTCGGATGTGTACCTCAGACTGGGTGAAGCCGAAAGCTAGCGTTCTTAAGGGAATATTCGGTCGGTGAACAAAAGATGATTTTTATTTATTTTCCATATGTGCCCCAGATGTTTTTCCTGCATTTCCTATCGCAGTCCAGACATGCATTTTAGGGCATGCTTACCCAGGGAAAGGAACCCTTAACGGAACTATTCTCCCTGGAAGATGTTTCTTACTACCCATGTAATATAACATAACTAGTTGGGCACTTGTCTGTTCAAGCACTAATGACCCCTACGCCTGGTCTCCACACATACCCCGGTTCTTATATAACTGAGTGGGTATTCGGATACACTCCGGACTATCGGGTCCCGAGGTTGAAGCGAAAAGGTCCGCCATGACAAATGATCTACAATCCGGCTAGAAGGCATTATACATGTCATTTTAATTACATAGTCATGCAGACCGACTAAATTCCTCTTCTATACCATCCAACAGGCGGTCTAGCCTACAATCCTGTTGGGAATAGTTTGCGGCTAATTCTACTTGCCCATAAACTAAGCTAACGGGAATCTCTTTTCCGTCGGGCCCCACAGGTCCGACCTCGGCCATGTGATTTGGGTCAGCCTTGGTATACCGCGTCTTCACCATGGACCAGGCTTCCCTGGCACCTTGACGGCATGCCGATATCTTCCATAATCGGAAGCGCCGCCATGCTCCCCTGAGCTTCTCCGTAAGCTCGGCAACGCCTTCTGGTAGGGAGACGGATGGCCACAAGGCCTGGCCAACACCTTGCATCACACGCCGAACTTGTTCGTGCATTTGTGAGAGCTCGGATAGAAGATCACCCACTGATCCCGGGCATTTCCTCTGCGGGACGACCCGTCAGCATACCTGCAGACATAACTCTGTTAGCCGGCTTCTCTGTCATCCCCTTTATTAAGGGTTCATTCAAGCACTTACTGAAAATGCCGCGTCGAAGCCGCTTATTCTCCTTCTCGGAGTCCGCAAGCTGGGCTCGAACATCTTTCAGTTCCACGCTCAGCTTGGTATTAGCGTCTTGGAGATTGTTTTTCTCCTGCCTGACCTTAGTCAGCACGCGTTCGCCGGCCTTTAGCTGCCGAACATCATGCTTCTCCTCCAGATTCTCTCCGGATTCATCTGCAATATCTATTATTAGATCTGCAGCTATGTCGCATGCTATATGGTACCTGTCATTCTTTGAAAGAATTGTTACCAGCAGGGGCCTTTTGAGGTTCCTTCAGTGCGGCAACAGCGGCCCGAAGTTGGGTCTTGCATTCCTCCAGCTCCTGTGACAGCCGAGCATTCTTCTCTGTAAGAACCCGCACAATAAAAATGATCCTTAAATCAGTTCTGCTAACTGTTTCAAGTCTCAGGGGCTACTGATACATATAATCATCAGATTTACTTACCCGTACATCCTTTACATACTGATCCATGGCTCTGGCTAGACCATCTTGAGAAGCATGGAGGTACGCCTCTCCAGAATTGAAGGCATCAAATGCCTCTGGTGAGAAACAAGCGTCGCGGAGTACGGCCCGGCGGCGCCTATGATTCATGGCGCTTTCCACTTCTAAATTTGTGGCGGATAATCTATCTGCATCCTCTGTAGGAGGATTATCCTGCGCTTGCCCCATATCGGCTTCCGCCTCTATGTCCGGTCCTGGCGCCCGATTGGTGGAAGCGTGATTAGCAACATCACCGGACATATTCCGGCGAGCGTTTTTCCTGTTAAAGAAACACGGGCATCATTACATTTCGAGAGAGACGACAACCACGGAGCAGGGTTTCTGTTATACCTTTGCGCCAGCGTCTCCGTCCTGACCGCCTTCCTTTTTGACCGGCCCGACCTCGGTGCCTCTTGTTGGCGAGTTGCTGTGGGTTCGGCAGGGCGTCCCGAATGCCTTCCCTGTAAAAACGCCATATGTATATGGTAGGTGAAGTGTCTAAAAGGGGATCCTAGTTTTTGGAGTTGGGATTTTTAGTTTTTTCTTACGTGCGATGCAGGAAGCAGTCCGGGATAGTCGGCCGTAATGGCCACCATGGCGTCATCACAGCTTAGTTGATAGAACTGCCGGTCTATCAGCTCCACGAATATGACCGGATCTTCTTCGAGTCCGGGATCGAGAGCCCGGTCTGGGTCCTTTGGTTGTGGAGATGGGTTGCTGACCTCCCTTATGGCTTTTCGCAGTTCCTACTGCAAAAAGGCAAGTTGAGTGCTTACGATAAAGAATGCGGGAAGAATGGGAGTAAGGAGATATAACTCACCCAGCTTGGAGGGTTGTACATAGAGAATCCATCCCGCGGCTTGATGCGGAGGAACTCCTCTTCCTCTCCCTTGAACAGTTCAGACAGAATTTTTGCCAAAGTGGCAGCCTGTCCGGACCCTTACGCCCACAACGGGTGGCATCATCTTCCCCGTTAAAACACCACAAGGGGTGCCCTCGATATTGAAGCGGTTGCACTCCCCGCATTGTACATATTGACATAACCTCGATTACTGTCAATCCTGATTGAGCCAGCGCTTTAATCCGGTTCATCAGGTAAAGGACTTCCCCGTTGTCTTCCTCCTGGGGGCTCCGTGGGCGCCAACTTCGGCGTTTCTTCAAAGGAGCATTGCTGAACTCAGGAAGGCCCCGCGCGAACAGGGTCTGGAAGGGGGACGTCCTCCATGTAAAACCATTCCGAAGGCCAGTCTTCGGACGTCTTCTTCGGAGTGCCAGACAGGTATCCGGTTTTGGCGATGCGCCATATTTCGGCTCCGCCCACTTGATAAAGTGATCCCTTCTGTGCGCGAGGGACGAGGCAAAATAACCTTTGCCACAGCTCGAAATGAGCCTCGCAACCCAGAAACAACTTGCAGAGGGCAACATAGCTGACGATGTGTAAAATGGAAGCCGGGGTAAAATTATGCAGTTGGAGGCCGTAAAACTCCAGGAGCCCGCGGAGAAACGGATGAATCGGATATCCGAGTCCCCTCAATAGATAGGGGACAAGGCATACCCGCTCCCCCATAGAGGGGTTGGGGAAGCTCTCCGCTTTCTCCCCGCCATTATAGGTGGTGATCCCGGCTCGGACAGGCACCATATACGCTAGAGGGAGAAATCCCTTAGTCTGCAGTTCGACTAATCGACTGTGTGGGACTGAACATCTCTCCCAATCACCGGGCTTAGGGCTACAGGGGCGGGAGGAGGAGCTGCGGAGGTCGGCCATGCTGGAATGGATCTTTCTGAAGCACGCTCTGATGGATTCTCGCTGGGGGGAAGATGGTATGGATCGGATCTAAGAATCCCCATCCCTTTAATAGACAATTTATTTATCTGGCTAGGAGGCGCATGTGAAAACGCCCCGACGCCTCGACGCGTGGAGACAGCCCTTATTGGGCACAGAAGCCAAGAGATTCAACATTTATGAGGCCGGACACTGCTTAAGAGACGTTCGAAATTTGGAGAAGAACCCGCCCTGCAATGCCGAAGACAACACTGCGCGCCGGACTCATCATCATTGAAGCCTGGTTCAGGGGCTACTGAGGGAGTCCTGGATTAGGGGGTATCCGGACAGCCGGACTATATCCTTTGGCCGGACTGATAGACTGTGAAGATACAAGATTGAAGACTTCGTCCCGTGTCCGGATGGGACTCTACTTGGCGTGGAAGGCAAGCTAGGCAATACGGATATGTATATCTCCTCCTTTGTAACCAACCTTGTGTAACCCTAGCCCCCTCTGGTGTCTATATAAACCGGAGGGTTTTAGTCCATAGGACAACAGACAATTATACCATAGGCTAGCTTCTAGGGTTTAGCCTCTCCGATCTCGTGGTAGATCAACTCTTGTAACACTCATATCATCAAGAATAAATCAAGCAGGACGTAGGGTTTTACCTCCATCAAGAGGGCCCGACCCTGGGTAAAACATCATGTTCCCCGCCTCCTGTTACCATCCGCCTTAGACGCACAGTTCAGGATCCCCTACCCGAGATCCGCCGGTTTTGACACCGACATCGGGTGAGACTAGGATGCAGAAATGTGGATGAGATTCATGTGGTCGCTAAAGCTGTCCTTGGAGACTACTTCTATGATTTCTTTTATGAGGTGGAACAGATCCTGGTGAGAGATCCTAACAGGGAAAAAAATGTTGTTCAAGCACCTGCCAATCCTGATAAAAGTGCTGATGGGAAAAATCATTCTCTGTCGACTGTTGGGAATAAACAGAGCAATCTTCCTACTAGAATTGCAGAGAAATCTCCCTGCATTCCCCGGGGGGGGGGAGCCAGACCCCATCCGGGAGTCACAAGAGAGCATTGAGTCTGATGACTCGCTTCATACTTCATTGCTTATTGAAACCATGGCCCAGGAGATGGAACATGAGAAAGTGGTGGAAGTGACTGGGAACTGTGACTCTGCCTTGACTGTCACAAGGTCGAGTCACCTGAGGCTGAGATGGTCAGTGAGGGACTTCCTACTCTCCCACTGGTCACTCAAGAAAATCTTCGCTTCAGTTTGCGCAATCTGCAGAGCAAGATGGAAAGGGTGGACGAGAAGGCCATGGCAGCGGCAAAAAACGAGATATTGAAGGTATACCACAAAATCCTAACTCTTTTGATGCCTTGTCCAATCCTAATCTTATCCTTAGAGCTGTAAAAATGGGGGTTAATATTCCTGATACTGATTTTGCTAGTGTGGATATCCTTAGAGAGCTTGAGAAATGTAGAAACATGGAAAGCATAAACAACAAAAATGATCAACCTGATCTGGAAAATAAAAATATGATGTTAACCAATGCAAAAGGGGATCAAACACCTTTGAACATGGAATAGGAAGAGGAAAATGATGTGGGGGAAGATAAATTGCTATGGCGGGGTCTAGAAAAAAGAGGGAGAGAAAAGTTAATGTGGTTATAGCTAGACCTATCACTAGAAGTCAAAAATGTAGAATCTCCTTGCAGAATGAGGCAGGAAGCTCTACTCTATTTCCTAGTAGAGCTACCGGAAAGGGGGGCACAAAAAATATATCATGAATGGTCTCTTTTGGAATTGTAGAGGAGCAGCAAAAAAGGAATGACTACCTGCTTCTCTGACATCATCAAAGATCATTCCCTTGATTTTATTGGCATCCAAGAGACTAAGAAAAAGAATTTTCCCCCTAAATACCTGAGAAAGGTTGACCCCTTTGATAGATTTAGTTTGAATTGGATCCCCTCCACTGGCAAATCGGGTGGAGTGTTGTGTGGTATCAAAAAAGAGACCTTGGAAATTATTTCCTAGACAACCGGCAACTATCTACTGCAGGCCACTGCTTTTGATGTGAATCTTAAAAGTGTGTGGACACTTGTGGTGGTCTATTGGGGCCGTACATGATGACAAGAGGGGCACTTTCCTTATAGAGTTAACCTCGGTTTGTGCTAACATTAGAACCCCCTATGTGATTGGTGGTGACTTTAATATCCTAGGAGAGAGTTGTGATAAGAATAAGAACCTACACCGCTCCCAGTACATGGATGGATTCAATTCTATCATACAAAACCTGAACCTTAGAGAGATCCACATGGGAGGGGGAGATACACGTGGATCAATAAATAAAGGCATCCTGCTCTAGAGAATCTGGATAGAGTCCTCATGAGCCCTTAGTGGGAAGACTTGTTTCCTCTAGTTACTATCCGCAAGCTAGTGAGAGATGTTTCAGACCACAATCCCTTATTGCTCTCTTTCGGATTCCATGAAGAAAAACCCCCTTCACCAGCGGGAGTTTAGATTTCAGTTGAGTTGGTTAAAAATGAGGAGTTCTATGCTAAGGCTAGAATCATCTAGGAGCAACTAGTATATTCTGAGGACGCTATTGATATACTTAACATTAAATTGAAATGTATCAAAAAGTATTTTAAAGGCTGGGGGTCCCACTCATTTGGGCATGCTAGGAAGAGGAAAAAATGGATTAAGCAAGAGCTAGAAGAGGTTGAGAAGAAAGAAGAATTTGGACCCCTTGACCCAGATACATATGAGAGAAGAACCTCTTTGTGTGCTAAGATTACTAAGATACTAGAAGATCATGAGGAGCTATTCTGGTTACAACACTCAAATGAGCGATGGTTGCTCAAAGGAGATCATAATACGACCTACTTTCACCGCATTGCTAATGGCAGAAAAAGAAAAAAACACCATTCCGTCCCTAACAGACGGGGAGATAACTATAGGGGGGGACAAAGAATCTCCTAGCCCATGCCACAACATTTTACAAGGACCTCTTTGGTCCTACGAGGGGGAACCTGTTCAACTTGGCACCTGATACCTGGACCAGTGATGAAAAGCTTACCGACGATGATAACCTAATTCTTACCAGCGTGTTTACAAAAGAGGAAGTGAAAAAGGGCATGTTTAGCATGGAAAGTAATAGAGCCCCTGGCCCTGATAATATACCAGCGGAGTTTTGTAAACATTGTTGGGATTTTGTTAAGAAAGACATTATGCGGTTGTTCGAAGCCTTCCATAACAACACACTGGATGTTGCTGGTTTGAACTATGGGATAACTACTTTGATACAAAAAATGAACGGGGCGAAAAAAATTCAACAATACCGCCCCATATGCCTTCTTAGATGCCCATATAAGCTGATCACCGAAGCGCTTGATAGCAGAGTTGTCGTATTTGCGGACAAGCTGATTAGAAAGCACCAAAATGCGTTCATCAAGCATAGGAACATTATGGATGGAATCCTCACTTTGCATTAGGTGTGGCATCACACTCAACATAAGAGGAAAGTTGGGATTGTATTAAAACTGGATTTCGAAAAAGCTTACGATAAGATAAACTGGGATTTCCTCCTTAAATGCCACTTCAATCGTGGCTTTCGGCCGACCTGGTGTGGGTGGGTTGAAAGTATCCTACATAATGGCACTTTGAGCATTAAGCTCAATAATGAAACTGGTCCATACTTTAAAAACCACAAAGGGGTTTGTCAAGGTGACCCTTACTCTCCATTTTTGTTTAATCTTGCTGTGGAAACCCTATCAAAGATGGTACTTAATGCTCAGAAAAAATGATAACTGGCCTTGCGCCAAATTTGATTGAGGGGGAGTGGCTATCTTACAAAATGCAGATGACACGGTTATCTACTTTGAACATGACAACGATGCAGCTGTTAATCTCAAACTATACATGTTCGAGCTTATGTCAGGGCTGAAGATCAACTTCATGAAAAGTGAGATCCTTTGTGTTGGGGAAGATGATGATAGTATACCCTTTTATGCTGGGCTTTTTAATTGTAGCATTGGTCACTTCCCCATGAAGTACTTGGGGGTGCTAGTTAGCTTCTCAAATCTCCGAAGCCTGGACTGGGATTTTGTGGATGAAAGATTCCTTAAATGTTGTGAGTCTTGGATTGGTAATGCATCCTCTTCGGGGGTGGTATTGATCCTCCTTAATTCATCGCTTACCAGGATTGTTTACTACTATATGTCCATGTTTTTACTTCCAAAAGGGGTGATTGATAAGCTAGACAAGCACCGTAAGCGTTTTTTCTGGCAATAACATGAGGGGCGAAAGCGATATCATTTAGTTAAATGGTCCAGAATTTGTCGTTTAAAAGAAAAAGGGGGCATGGGGGTGAAATACCTTCATAAACAAAATATTAGCTTACTCACCAAGTGGTAGTGGAAGCTGGAGACACAACAAGGGTTGTGGCAAGATGTGACCCGGGCAAAATACTTTAAAAAAGACATGGTGACATCAGTAAAAACTAAATTTGGTGATTCCCCGACTTGGAAGGCCATTATCAAGGTTAAAGAACACTACCTTGCTGGCAGAAAGGTGGTGCTGAATTCTAGCAACCTTGCTAGAGTGTGGATCAACCCAGTTGGGAATGGGCCTCCCCTATGTTTGCAATTCCCTATGTTATATAGTTTTTGCAATATAATGATCAAGAGATCATTGTTGTTAAATTCAGAGAAAGAGTGGAAAATAACTTCTTTAGAAGACGCTTACACCCTCCTCTACTTGATCAGTGGAAAGAAGTCCAGGCTAGAGTGGGGGCATGGCCTCTGTCTAGTGAGCCTGACCAGGTCATTTGGACCCTTGGGAAAAAGAAAAATAAGTTTACCACTAAATCTGTCTATGAGTACTTGGAGAGAAATGTAGTTCGATGTAACTACAAGTGGATTTGGAGATAAAAAATCCTCTAAAAGTTCAGATTTTCCTTTGGCAATTATTCCAGGATGATGTTTTAACTAGAGATGTTATGAGAAAACGGAGGTGGTTGGGAAACCCTCCCTGTTCCTTTTGTGATGGCAGAGAAACCTCTCAGCACCTATTATTTACTTGTCCTGTGGCTAGAGTCCTATGGAGGACTGTGAGCTGTGTCATGGGCACGAATCATTGCCCTAATAATATTTGGCAATACTTCTCTTGGTGTTACATGTTTCTCCCAGATGGGGAGAAGTTTTATACCTTTGGCTTAGCTGCTTTATGCTGGGCGATGTGGAATAGCCGTAACAAAACCACCTTTGAGTTCCAAAAAAAGAGATCCCCATTTGATGTGGTATACTCTGCATGTGGTTACCTAACTTATTGGGTAGGGTTGCTGATGGGAGAGGACCGGGAGGCAATGGAGCATGGAGCTAAGATGTTGAGGATCAACGCCTCGAACATGACAAGAATCTGTGCGGCACCAGTGAATCAATGAAGAGCTGAAATTCGAGTGCACCTGGCGCGGATCGGATATGCATCTCATTTGCTTGCCTCTTGTATTGGTGGCCGAACTTATGTGTGGAGTCCGATCCTTGCTCTTGTATGCGCTTCTGATGTGGCCTGGTTGGTAAGGCTTGTAATGGCTGGAATGTTGGTTTGTTAGGTTCTCGTAGCTGTTCTGGTCCATGGTGAACTGCTCGATGACAGGTGTTTACCGTGGGTTTTCCAGTGATGCGTTGAACTCGCTTTTCCCTTTCTAGGTTTCCTTGGTGTCAACTGAACTGATGTATTTCCGTTGTGTGAGTAATGGAAAGGGGTTATGCCCGGTTAAAAAAAAGATAATGATACCAGTATATAGTCATTTTTCTACAGTGACATGTCCCCATTACACGATACTAGGATTATAGCCATGGCAAAACAAACCCAAATTAATGGAATCCAATGCCATTATAGGAAATGAATTAACTCATACACCATAAAGCCCGAAGTTAACTCGACCTTATCCTCACGGGCGAGGCTTCGGGAGAGCAGTCGGTTACTTGACTTCTTTCCTTGCTAAGCTCTACCATTCCACATGTTTTACGGTGGTTGTTTTCGGTTGTACAATTTTCCCGTCTTCCCGCAAAAGTGAAACAAACCCAAACTAATGAAATCTGATGCAGCCGCAGCAAATGAATTAAGTAATATGCCATGAAATCGAAGTTAACTCGATCTTATCATGTAGATAAAATCCAAACATGCAAAATGGTAGTAGTAGTGGGTAGTGACACTTTTTTTTTTGGCGAAACAGTGGGTAGTGACACTCACCCCAAAAGAAAGTAGGTAGTGATACCGGATACACAATTAGGCATATATTCATTTTTCTACAATACAACCCCATTACACGGTGCTAGGATTAGAGCCCTGGCAAAACAGACCTAAATTAATGGAATCCAATGCCATTATAGGAAATGAATTAATTAATACCCATAAAAGACCGAAGTTAACTCGATCTTATCCTCTGCGGAGAGGCTCCCGGAGAGCAGTTGGTTACTTGGCTTCCTCTTTCAGCAAGCTCTGCCGTTCCTCATGTTTTACGGTGGTTTTTCCCCGTCTTCCTCCTGCCGTTGGCGGTAAAAATAAAAAATAATACTCCTGCCTGCGTCTCGTGCTCCCCGCACCTCTCTCTTCTCTGTTCCAAACCGAAGAGAAAAAAACACTTCCTTTCCTCTTCCTCCCGACTCCTGAGTGAGTGACCTACCAACCCAAGCCCAACGCGGCTCAAATCTCCCCCACTCCACCACCGCGCTCCCCGTCACCGCCGGCGCCTCAATCCCGCCCAGCGCCGGCCCCCTGACACCGCCCGCCTCCCACTCGCGCCGCCGCCGTCCGCTCCCGTCCGTCCTCATCGCAACATCGCGTTCCTGCTACCTCCACACCGTCCGCAGTCGTTGGCCATTGGGTTCGAGGTATGAGCTTGTTCTCTCCAGCGATTAGTTAGCCCCCCACAATTTCTGGGCGTGGCTCCTGCCACCATCTAGATCCGCCCCAGCCTGCTCGAATGCACATTTTGTCATGGAGCTCTTTACAGAGGCCTGCTGATGTAGTACCGCATGTGAACGATCAGCTATTAATGCAGTTCAACCATAAGAATGGGTCGAATTGTTGCCTGACGGATTACAGACCTTGATATGGCATGTTCTTCAGGATTGAGATGAATTAATTGCTGTTTGCTTGTATCTGAACATTTTGCCCAAAGCTGAATCTGTTATAATTTGCTATACCTATCTTTATCGGCATACATTCTCAAGATGCTCAACTACCCCTCAAGGCCTCAACATATAAATATCAAGATGTTGGTAACTTATCTGATCTGAGACGTTGGTAACTTATCGAATGGCCCTAAACCAAAGTCTTCAGATTTCCAGACTCTGGAGTGTTTCCACCTTAGACACGCCCTTCCATTTTTGGATGAGCAGGGCAGCAGGCAGCGCTGCAACAAGTACCTTACGCGTGTAAAAATGATTCTACATACTTGACAGAACTTGACATGGCATTTATCCTGTTCAAATTAATGCGATTTTAAAATTCTGCCTGTACATCTGGATTCACCAAAACCTAATCAAGAAAGCATGTGTCACCTGGATCCACTCAACAATCAAGACTCATCTATTGAAAATTATATTTTTCTTTCAGTTGTCGTAATAATGTCATGATGCTGTGTGCTTATGCTCATTGCTGTTATTTATGTGATGCTTATTATGAATTTGATTTCACTATTTGGGATGAAGCAGGCATTGAGCATTGATCTCAACATGAACAGGCACTAACAAGAAATCTCTACGTTTCAGATTCCGTTGTGTGGAAGGTTTTTTGCTGGTCCACTGGGGAAATGGATGGTCCAATGCATCAACTGTTTGGCAGAACATGATAGTTTATTAAACTGCAGGACTTCACTATAAATATATAGCCCAGTTAATTCTTCTGCAACTTATTTCTTATTCAACATGCCACCATGGTGGGGAAGGTCTTCATCCAAAGAAGTAAAGAAGTCGGCCACAGAAAATCTAATTGACACATTTCAGCGGTTCATAAGTCCAAGTGAGCAAAAGGGGAGCACAAAATCACGAGGGGGTCGCAGACGTGGTAAAGACCAAACTGCTGAGAAACGTTGCTGGTCTACTGCCCACTCACGCTCCACATCCCCTTCAAAAGAGGTTTCTCGCTGTCAAAGCTTTGCAACAGATAGAGCACATGCACAACCACTCCCTCTTCCTAGATCACGTGCTGGGGTGAGACGTATTGTATCTGATAATCCCGACTCAAAGCCCATTTTGGAGAAGAGTGGTACAGGACATCAACTACCACTGCCAGCCCTGAACCGGCTTGCAAATGCTTCTGTCTCCAGCAACAGTTCTATTGACAGTGATGATCGTGCAGATTCTCAACTTCAGAGCCCCGCAGGAAACGAGGTGACCAATGTTACAGCACCGAGTAGTTCAAGGTATGATCCTTAGTGCCACTTTTCATTCAACAACATCATTTTGTTGCTGTAATCACTCAAATACATCGTTATGACTCTTCAATATTCTATTTTTGAAGCGGTGTGCGTAAAGAGTGTTCAGGTGCTACCACCAGAAGGAGCACCAAGGAAGTGACAAAGCCAAGAAATGCTTTTCCTAGTAACCAAATTCTGTCTACATCTCCAAGTGGTGCTGTCACTGACAGTTACCAACCTAGTTTGCAAAATTCACGACAAGTTGCTCTTGAGAGTGCTCCAAATAGTTTGATGTCAAGCCCTTCTCAAAGCCCAAGAACAATATTTCCTGACCAGATTCCAACATCAGCTTTTTGGGCGGTTAAGCCTCAGCCAGACGTAGTTTTCCTTGGGTCTGGTCAGTGCTCCAGTCCAGGCTCAGGGCAAACATCTGGGCATAATTCAGTGGGAGGTGATATGCTAGCTCAGTTCTTTTGGCAGCCTAGCCGAGGTAGTCCAGAGTGTTCACCAATTCCAAGCCCAAGAATGACGAGTCCTGGTCCAAGTTCAAGGGTGCATAGCGGAAGTGTGTCTCCGTTGCATCCAAGGGCTGGTGGGATTGTACCTGAATCTCCAACTAGCCGGCGTGATGAGGGGAAGAAAAGGCAAACCCACCGATTGCCTCTTCCACCATTAAGCATCTCTAACAGTTCCCCATTTTTACCGAACAACTCCGCACCAACAAGTCCTATATCTCGTAGTCCTGGTAGATCAGAGAATCCACCCAGTCCTGGACCACGGTGGAAGAAGGGAAAGCTGATTGGGCGTGGCACATTCGGCCATGTATATGCTGGCTTTAACAGGTATGTCTTTCCATGATTGAAGTTAGAAGATGTTCAATTCAATATGTATGACAACTGCACACATGGCATGCTTTCCATAAAAAACATAGATGTTAAAAGACTGTCTGGAAAAGTCTTATTTTTTCCTGTGATCACATTTTCTGTACTTTTGAATGCTTGTTGATATGCTATTTATTTCTCATGAGTGTGTTTATGTACTGCTACCTTTACAAGAGAAGAGTTCAGTCGAGTTGCACACATGCTACAAAATACACCAGTCTGATTAATCCTCTTCAGTTGACTTGTAATATTTCTCGTGTATACCTCTTTCTCAAACTGCATATGCAAACCATATCGAATATGACAATTAAATGATTAATACATTAGCATTTTTTTTAACAGAGTCACCAACATAAATATCCTGTCTTGATAGCCTAGAAAGTAAACTACTCTATGGCAATAACTCAATGCTAAAACATTTTATCATCTTGTAACTGTGGGAATAATAAATTATCTTAGTTGGTTTCATGTTGAATTGTGTCCTCATTACTCCATTAAAGTGTCAGAGCCAACAGCACTCGACCTATCTTTTATATTAAGGTAAAATTTCACACGCACTCCTACATGTAACTCCTGAGTTTAAGGACACTCCCACAGATTATTTTTTGGTGTGCACACAGTTCACAAGTATCTCAATTCCCCTAGATGCCTTCCATTACTTTCTTCACTAGTTTTAATGAAAAAACACTAGAAGAGAAATACTCCCTCTGTAAAGAAATATAAGAGGGTTTAGATCATTATTTCTTTACGGAGGGAGTAGTAACTAAAATACCAGCCAGCATGTTAATCATCACGCTAAGTAAAAAACTCAATTTTTCTACTTATATTTTTTATCTACTTGCTCTTACTTTCCTCTGTCGTGTTTAAAACCTTAGTTCACAGACTTGGTACGCGAGAGATGTGTATGTCAAAACTGCTTCATGTTTGTTGAGATCCTAGTTGAAAACGACAGAAAAGTACCATCGAGGGGGTGGGAGGGGGGGGGGGTAAACAGAGGAATCCTACGAGGGTGTAAATCCCAGTGACAACTGGGGGCACTTTTACAATTTCCCTTGTTTTAAATAGTTTCATTGCGATCGCTCGCCTTTGCTTCATCACCTTAATTTTATGTTTTTTTGTCATCTGTATGATTGTTGTTTCAGTGATAGAGGCCAAATGTGTGCAATGAAGGAGGTTACCCTTTTCTCAGATGATCCTAAGTCAAAAGAAAGTGCAAAACAGTTGGGCCAGGTATGCCCATTTTTCCATGTTTACACTTAGTAGTCACAACCCAGATTTTTGATTGACATTTTTTTGTCTTATCTTTTTAAATGTTATTGGTTCAATCCTCAGGAAATATCACTTCTGAGCCGTCTGCAACATCCAAATATTGTACGATACTATGGATCTGAAACGGTATGACCTATTCCCAACAGTTGTTATTTACTGCTAATAGTATCAACAAAGCTCATATTCTTGTAATTGTTACTTGCACTTTTTTCTCATTACATCTGTAGCTGAACAGTTTATATTGTCGGAATCCTTTTCTAATTGTGGGAAAAAAATACAGAGACATGCATAATTTTCTAAACTTCACCTTTGTCTGCAGTTCTTCACCTCTGTGTGTTTTTCTAAACATGTCTTGTCATTATCCATGTATCCAAAATAGGTTGAAGATAAGCTTTATATATACCTGGAGTTTGTGTCCGGTGGATCCATCCACAAACTTCTCCAGGAGTATGGACAGTTTGGTGAACAAGCAATTCGGAATTATACTAAGCAAATACTTTTGGGCTTAGCTTTTTTGCACGCGACGAATACAGTTCACAGGTAGCGTTCCATTTACTTTTGTTGATTACTTGTTTAGTCTAATTTAGGTATGCTGCTAAGTTGTAATTTACTTTGAATTTTTGTGTTTATTTATGCTCTTCTAAAATTTCAGGGATATTAAAGGTGCAAACATATTAGTAGACCCTAAAGGCCGCGTAAAGCTTGCTGACTTCGGAATGGCGAAACACGTAAAGTTTCTGTTGATTTTTCATCTGTAAATACTAGCTCGAAATTTGAATGAGACTATTATTAGCTATAATGCCATAAACAATCTTCATAGAAGGAAATGGTGTACATTATCTTATCGTTATCCTCGTGTGCTCCTCCACTCATGCCAACCACACTTGAGTTTGGTCAACCTCTTTGATAGAAACAACTACTTTAATTAGGTCCTTGCTATACCAACATATCTGCTGACTTACTTGAGGAAGGGTTTTCTCTCTCTCAAAATATGATTCTTTTTTTGTTTACTCACAAGTCATGAACATGTATAAGCTTGCTTTCTGTTTTTTTAGATCAATGGGCAGCAGTGTCCTTTCTCACTTAAGGGTAGCCCATACTGGATGGCTCCTGAGGTATTGCTCCAAATTTTGCTTTTTCCATCACTTCTTTAGCTATTTTTATTTAATTTATATGTATCTTCCCTTCTTTTTCAAAATGCAACCTTTTTTCTCAT
Source organism: Triticum urartu (assembly GCF_003073215.2). Classification (NCBI taxonomy): domain Eukaryota; kingdom Viridiplantae; phylum Streptophyta; class Magnoliopsida; order Poales; family Poaceae; genus Triticum; species Triticum urartu. Next base: position 426,131,976 of record NC_053027.1, read on the forward strand.
TCTCTCACATCAAAGTATGTAACAAATATGCAGGTTATAAAGAATTCGAGCGGATGCAACCTTGCTGTTGACATATGGAGTTTAGGATGCACAGTTCTAGAGATGGCTACCTCAAAACCTCCATGGAGCGAATATGAAGGGGTTAGTACCAGATTTTGAAGCTACAATTTATATTTGTTCATGGAGTATTAATTTGTCTGGGAGAAGCTGCTATGTAACATGCATGATGCATATCTTTGTTGCTACTGCATTATAGTCAGCAGTTCAGCATGGCTAGTTATTTTACCTTAAGTACCTCAGTGCCCTTTTAAATTAGCATGTATAGTTGGATAACTATTACGGTGTGCCTTCACAAAAGGTATATCTCTTATGTTGCGTGTACTTGAATTTTGAACGTGTGTGACAAAGCATTCCCAATGTTTTAGATAGCTAGTTTTTTTTGAGAGAGAGAACGCAAAAGCTTTGCGTCTTGTTGTATTGAAAAGGCTGGAACAAAAGTTATTTACACGCCCAAGCGACGCAGGGTCGAAACAAGAAACAGAACAAGAAAAGCTAGCTATTGCTATGCTATAGCTTTTTTGTAGCCTAAAAAGTATGCCATGGCACCTAATGCCGCAATTCTAGCTTAGGCCGCCATCGAAATAAATAGCTGCGCTGTTTGCCTCAGAGCGGAAGTAGCTATAGCTGACGCCGTTCCTTTGTAAGTAAAAATGGGCCAAAACAGGAGGTTTTTTTTTGCGGGGTAAAAACAGGAGGTTGTTTTCAGTTTTAGTTATAAATAAACCCGGAATGAATATATATAGTTTAGACCTACCAGGATGGCATCCACAATCTTGCGTCGGTGCATGCTTTTTTGAGTTTTTATAATGCTACTTTGCCTGATTCAGTGGTACGTCTAAATTACTACTGTGACTTTTCTAATATTTTGATGATTTGTATACTTTAATAACAAAACACTATTGGAAATAGCTTTCGCAATACCTGTAGCTTAGACCTAGCCGCGAAGCCACGGAAAACACGATTTAAAACATTGAGCATTCCGAATTAATTCAAAGAGCAGCCAGGGGGCTAATTTTACTCTGAATCTCTTATCAGTTGAACAACATGCTTGAATTGTTGTTGTGGTATTCCTATATTTACCTAATCCTATCATGTTTGGTGTTATTTGCTGGTACTTTTGGATTTTATAAGATGTTACTTGGTTTTTCTCTATACGAGCAAACACTTCGTTGCTTTCTGTGTTTTTCGTTTCCTATATGCATGCCATAATTTTCCTTTTCTGCAGTAGTGGGTACGCAGAACACACCTTCTCCGATCTTTTATTTTTTTGGAAAAAATTATATGGATCGGTAAACAGAATAAATTTTGAGAAATTTCCTTATATGCCACTGAAATTTGCTTCCTAATCTGCTGCTGAAAATGGTGACCCATTCTATGCTACTGAATTGAACTTTCAATCGTCATGTGCCACTGCCACAGCTCCGTTTGGCGCAGCTGCTTTTAACCCTTGAAAAACTTGCCGGTTTCTTGTCAAATATCAATCATACATTCACAAAAACTTATAGTGCATGTCACCTGTTATGTGCCTCTATCTTCTTTCGTACACCCTCCAAAGATCTTGGAGCGCTGCCACCTTGTCCAGTGCAAGGCATACGAGCTTTGGGTCCGGTGAAGTCCGGTCAGACCGTCAGAGGAGGCCGGCCGATTGGGGTGGGCATTGTAGGTAGTACTCTACCAGCCAGGAAGAAGAGGAAGATGAAGGATTGAGAAATGGCAATTCCACCCTTTTGTGGCCCACTTGACAAGAGGCTAACAGAATAAATTTTGAGAAAATAACTGCATACTCTAAGCCACTTAGAAATGCTATGCTCGCGGCTCCTCCCTGCTCTGCCTATTCATGGTCGTCCGAGCTGGACTCCAACAAATCTTGGCTGTTGGATCAGGTTCATGAAGTGAAGTTACATTTGCTTTGACTGCCACAGGACCTACCAAATGCTGAGTCCGTGGCGCAGCGACCGAGCATGTGCGCCACACGGTAATAATAATAATAATACCGGGGATGGAAACGTAGCCTAGCCCCCATGCTCTTCCTTTCACAGTCTCATACCTTTGATCATGTAGCGCCTTGGACCGATGGTTGACACACGCCGTGCCGCCATGCAGCCACTCTGATATTGAACCTGAAGTTATTGGTGGATTTTGTCTTTTTATCGGAGCCATGGATGAGTCCTTGGTTTCCTAGATTTACCGAAAAAGGCTTTCGCCCACCTTTATATATAAAGCAACGATCGTCATACAGGATGCAAACCACTCGACACCACACACACACCCAAGGCAGATACAAGGGAGCTGACGAACAGCAGCACTACTCCAAATGCCCCAAAGCAAACAAGTAGGCAGAAGAGCATAGCTAAAGATCTAAGGTCTCTCCACCGTGAACGAGTCACCGCGAGGAGACGAAGCCGCAACTCGACGAACCAGGGACTCCAAAGCGGTGCTTCCAGGAAAGAAACGACACTGAAGAGCTGCCATAGCCCGATCCAGTGAATCGAGGTTTTCACCCGAAGTAACACAAAGAACGCAGGGCCACGGCGATGGAGCCTTCAAGAAGGGAGCAACGCATGGAGCATAGCTAAAGATCTAAGGGCTCTCCACCGTGAACGAGTCGCTGCGAGGAGACGAAGCCGCAACTCGATGAACCAGGGACTCCAAAGCGGTGCTTCCAGGAAAGAAACGACACCGAAGAGCTGCCACAGCCTGATCCAGTGAATCGAGGTTTTCACCCGGAGTAACACAAAGAACGCAGGGCCACGGCGATGGAGCCTTCAAGAAGGGAGAAACGCATGGAGCATAGCTAAAGATCTAAGGGCTCTCCACCTTGAACGAGTCACCGCGAGGAGACGAAGCCGCAACTCGACGAACCAGGGACTCCAAAGCGGTGCTTCCAGGAAAGAAACGACACTGAAGAGCCGCCACAGCCCGATCCAGTGAATCGAGGTTTTCACCTGGAGTAACACAAAGGACGCAGGGCCACCGCGATGGAGCCTTCAAGAAGGGAGCAACGCATGGACGCCGCCGTCATCGGTCTGGCCCGGTACGGGCCTACAAGAGAGCGCCGGCCGCACCACCACCGTAGAACGTCGAAGAACCGCTCCCATGCCGCCCACGCTGCCATGACAGCAAGCCCGTCGGCGCCGAGCCACGAGCTCCGCCCACGAGCCCGCAGCTCCCGCCACCAAGGCTGACGCCCTGCATCTAGACACTCCGGAGACCATCAAAGGCACGAGCTTTGAGCCGACCGGCAGATCCGTAACACCATCCGAGCCGCCGGTGACCGACCCGCCCCGAACAGCGGTCAGCAGCCAGGAGTCACTAGGCCAGGAAAAGGGGAGGAGGGAGCGGAGCTTATCCGGACTGGCGCGCCCCTGCGCTGGTGACAGGCAGTCGGTCTACCCGTCCCTCTAGCAGCCTCTCCTGCGTCACCCCTGGCACCCTACCATTGCCTCCGGCCAGAACCATGCGAGGAAGAGGCATCCACCCGCCCGCCTGCGAGGGCCGCCGGATCGACTGCACCCTGCCGCCGAAGAAGGCCTTTGGAGGAGCCAGCGCACTAACCGCACCACCGCCGTGTCGCTGGGACGTCCCGCCGCCAGGCACCGTCGCCTGAGCCGCCCACCGGTCCACGCCATCCTCGACCCGCATCACAAAGGTCCAGATCGGAGCCAGCCGTTGACCCAGACCCCAGCATGCCTTTGTCGCGTCGCCCATCATGCCGCCGCCACGAATCCTACGCCATCACGCCGGTCCACGCCGTCCTCGACCCACCGGTCCACGCCGTCCTCGACCTGCATCACAAAGGTCCAGATCGGAGCCAGCCGCAGCCGTTGACCCAGACCCCAGCATGCCTTTGTCGCGTCGCCCATCACGCCGCCGCCATGAAGCCGATGCCATCTGGCTCCAGCTCGCCGCCGCGCCCGCCGCGCCCGTCGCCAGCGCCGCATCCCAGGTGGCCGCCTCGACCCGTGCTGATGGCCCCCACCGAGGAGACGAGACAGCCTCGCCCCGCCAGCGCGCCCTCTGGCGGCCGGGAGGGAGAGGAGAAGGGAGGAGGGGGGAGGGCTCGCCTGCGGCGGCGCTAGGGTTTCTCCCGTGACGCGCGCGCGGGGCTCATAGCGGGTGGGAAGGGGGGGATGGATGGTCTTCTCAGAGAATCTTAGTCTTGATGGACAACTTCACATCGGTTTCCTAGATTTGCGTGAACAAAACTTGCAATGACTGGATACTGCATCTAGTTTCCTTATTTGTACATGTTGACAACCAATCCATTGCGATTAGGGGCGATGCAGCAAAGTGTGCCCCTCCACCTCCTGCCCAACCTTACACCGGTGATGCCGCAGTCCCCTGTCTTTGCTTGTGCTGCCCACGTCTATGCAGCAGAAACAGAACCGGGCGACGAAGGCGTGCGTTCCCTTTTAGTTCCTTATATGCCACTGATTTTTTTCCCATTTCCTAATTGGTTGTTAGAAAAGGTAACCCATGCTAAGCCAGCCTGATCCAGTAATGATCGGCTCCCCTGAGGTGTCCCTGCCTTTGGTCCCCAGCTGGTGCGACCCGGGAGGAGAAATGCGTGTTTTTTTGGCATGTTTGGCTTTGCGCCTCGGCCTCCTTCTGGTGGTTACCCGTCGGCATGTGTACGGACGAAGGAGCGACCGATGGAGTTGGCAGTGGTGCGCGCGACTTTGGCCGTCAGGCTTCGTGTGCCAGGCTACCACATACCTCCTGCCCACATGATGGACCATCTTGGGTTTCCGTCGTGTTCCGGTGATGGTGGGGTTGTACCTCAGATCAGCGCAGGTATTAGCACGCTGGACATCTGCGTTGGTGGATCTGATGTCTCAGCAAATGTTCCGGTGCTGATTGGGACATTACAGCAGGACTTCTTTGTCAAGTTGGTGGCGGCAACAGAGAGGACTTCGTCTATGGTGGTGCTCTTCGAGTACCAGGTCTCCTTTTCCGGGGTGAAAACCTTAGTTCTGACCTTCACTGATTGTACTTGGCAGTGGCATTACGCCCCCTTGTTGAAGGCACTGCCGGAAGCTTACTCGGACTTTCTCTTCTGGGTGAGAACCCACATGGTTGGATCCACCGACAATGGCGTTCATGCACCTTTTCCTTGCTGAAGACATTGCTGTTGGGGAACCTTCTCGTCGCCTGGGTGTTGTCAGAAGCGGTGGTAGTAGTTGATGTTTTGCTGCAGTGGGTCGTTTGCCTCGCCCTGACCCCTGTGGGTCACTTTCTTTTTCTTTTCCTTTGTTTGGTTTTGTGCATCCTAATCGGGTAGAGGCCAGGTGTGTACTTGTTTTGTTTGTTTCCCCTTGAAGTGAGATTATGTGTCAATAAAGAGCGCCCTTTATTGAAAGAAAACTTTCTATGCTACCAATTGGAATTTTGGCTGTCGTGTGTCACTGTCACAGCCCTGTTTGGCCTAGCTGCTGTTAACCCTTGAAAAGTTCTCAGTTTCTTGTCAAATACCAATCTTACCCTAAAAAAATGTTATGGTGCATGTCATGTCCCCCATCCTGTCCGTCTTCTTGCTTATGCACTCCAAAGATCTTGGAGTGCTGCCATCTTATCCGATCCAATGAAGTCAGGCTGGCCAATTGACGGTGGTCTGGTGGAGGTTGTAGGTGGCACACTCTCCTTTTGCAGTCCACTTCACAGAAGGCTGGAAGTGGCACGAAAGGGACCAAAAAGTGAACTCAGTGGCATAGTTTCAAAGGTTAGAAAAGGCGTTAGGCATTAATTTTGTGTTTTGCCACCGCCTTGTGCTTTTCTGGCCAAAGTGCACATTAAGTGCTAAGCGTTTTGCTATCGACTAGAGCCTAGGCGTGCTTAAGCGCTCACCTAGGCGCACCTAGGCGCACCTTTAGTAACTATGAATTTTTTCCTTGAGGCATATCAAGAAACAACTTCCTGTTTCATTTAAGAAACTTCCGAATAAATTTTTATTATTTAAAACTGGATGCTGACATGATATTTTCTCCTTCTTTAGATTGCTGCAATGTTCAAGATAGGTAACAGCAAGGAGCTTCCACCAATACCGGACCACCTTTCTGAAGAGGGCAAGGATTTCATACGTCAGTGCCTGCAACGTGATCCATCTAGCCGTCCAACAGCTGTGGATCTTTTGCAGCATTCATTTGTACGAAGTGCATCACCACTTGAAAGACCAGCTGCCTCTGTTCCATTGGAACAGTTGGCTGCTATATCTTGCAAACCAAGTTCTAAGGTACTAATTGTTGAGTGTTAGTGAACAAGGTGTTATTCTTAGGCTAAACAATCATCCTTCTTGTTCAGCAGGCAGATGCGTACAGAAAATTCTGCAAATTTTGTAAATTTAGGCAGTCCCAGTTTATTCTCCTTACATTCCTTTCATTTGTTTCACCTTGTCCCTCGAATATAATTTTTTAGAAGGGTCGCACGGATATATTTTGCCGAGTGATCTACTTGATTATTGAAGGCCTCATTTGACTCTTGTTGTTTTATTTTTAATATTTCATCTGCATGGCTTATATTTTGTGTGTTTCTTTTGATATTCCAGGTGGTTGGGCAGGCCAAAAATATGCCCTCTTTGGGCTTGGAAGGGCAATCCATTTACCAAAGAAGAGCTGCCAAGTTTTCTTCAACAAACAGGTGAACCATTCAGCATTTACTGCATTCACGTGCTTTGGTGTGTGTCTGAATCTGGCGAGTTGATCCACTTTGATCCAGTAGAAAGCCCAGTCAGTCATAGAATAGGAAGATTCTAATGTTAAAAAAAGATGCTTCTAAACGTTAAGGGGCGCTCAACCTTCCACTCAAATCCTTTTTACCAGAAGGGAGCTTGCTGCCCTAAATGAGCAGTAACCAATATATATCTGTTGGGAGATGTTTCACTCTGAAATATGATCTGAAGCAATCATTTTCATAGCAGAACTTTTTGTTCTAGTTTGATGAGGGATGAATTAGGTAAATTTTCAAAACAAACTATCGCAATTAACACCAGTATTCCATATTTTACTGAACTACTATTTTCTGCTACGTACTTTATTTTAACAGTTGCCTTCACGTACTTCCAGTTTGCAAATTAAGACGTACTGCACCGTAGATAAAAAGACCAATGTATGAAATTACACACACAAACAAATAAAAATACTTGATTGTACTTGATTTTCGTATTGTTGTCCCTCCTTTTTGATTTATGTAAACTGCAATAGACTCCATTATAAACAGTGACGCAGTGTAAAAGAAAAAAAAGCTATCACTTGAGCAGTATATAAAGCTATTACATCGCTGTTGCATTTTTCCCTGCAGTCTATTTTCGACCACAACTTAGTTCTGTACTTTTTGTCAGAAAACATGCACCCGGTGATTTTTCTTTATATCTGCATAATAATACCTGTACTCTAATTACTGGTGCTCTGCAGTGGGATTCATATTCGGAGTAATACATCTTGCCCAGTTTCTCCGTGTGGAAGCCCTCTTCTAAGGTCAAGATCCCCACAACATCAAAATGGTAGAATGTCACCATCTCCAATTTCTAGCCCCAGAGCTACTTCTGGTGCTTCCAGTCCTGTGGGAGGTGTCCATGGAGCTATTCCGTTTAGCCATGCCAGACAATCAGCTTACAGCAATGAGGGATTCACAATTGCACCGAGAGGCCTTGATAAAAACTTGCCCACCAGGCCTCCGGATCCGGTCCTTGGTCATTTTGGTAGAGCGCAGCAATTCTCGACAGGCACTCAGGAGAGGGTGATCTCTGAATGTGACATTCTGAGACCTCAGACTGGAAAAATGAGACGGCTCAATGTGCAAGATTTGAATGCTACCACATTGCCTTCCAAGCATGTTTCTCAGCATGGCTCTGGGAGTCACGTGAGGCTAAAACCTTCACTGGACTTGACATCTGGTAATCAGCGCCTTGTGCGCAACCATGGTCATTGATTCTGAAGCAAAGGTTGTGCGATAGCGTTGAGTCGAGTTTGATGAGATATCTCCAATGCTAGTTTGCCCATCTCTCTGTTAAGACCTGGAATTGTATCATAATACAATAAGGATATCAAACTAATTATTACAGATGCTGACAGTTGACAATTCATAGACTCTCCAAAGTGATTTCCATTATTTCAACTAAAGGTACGTCCCTTGTCAGAATTCCTGAGAATTATCACAGTCAACATTTATATATTTTCAAGAGTTTGAGTAGGAAGTTTTACATTCGGCCATGTAGAACAAAGAAGTGGCGTACAATATTTACAGCATCAACATCGTTTGCACCTTCACGGGCTATATGATACGTATATGTTACCAATGAGTGACTTATTACCATCAGTGCTTTTATTTTTCCCTGGTTTATTTAAGGCACATAATCTTTGATGTATAAAACATGACTAGCTCAACACCTTGTTTACTCTTGGTACCGCATTAGTTGCTAAACTGTTACTCTACAAGTTACTGTCGGTAAAATCCTGAAACAATGGCCTGAGATTCAGGAATCAAATCGGTCGAGCTATTGTTACATATTCATCATTTTCTCTCATGGAGAGCTCCAACATCACCCTCTAGACTTCAGTTTTCTATACATTTTGTAGACATTGAATCCTGTCTTTGTCAGAGTCCATGTCAACTAACGTTGCGTTCCTAATTTGCAGATGAGACTTGCCCTATCAGGAAGAGGCGTAGACTGACTACCTGGTCTGCAATTGTACATTAGAGCGTCTTCTACATCAAATGATCCAAAATTTGTGGTGCTGCTGTGCCCGTATCTGCTTCGTCTTTTCCGTCTTATTATTATGTGGTTCGGAGGCCATTGAAAACTCCCTTGCCTTGTACAAAAGGAACCTCACATGAGAGCGCAACTGAGCCGTCCAGTTAAGTTAATTATCACCCAGATATTCCATGTACCCTGGAGATTGTACAAAGATTTGGATGTTTCATCAAATTTAACAGCATCAAAAGTCGTTCATCTATCATTTCTTGTTTGTCGTGTTGAGCTGGTTTGGCGAAGTTGTTGGTACAATTTCTTGTTTCTCGTGTTTAGCTGATTTGGTGAAGCCTGCTCCCTGTCCCGGGGGGCGCGCCGCGCTTTTCAGTTTCAGCTCTTGCGGTCGCGCAATGTATATGGCCTGCCCTCCTGAGTTTATGCGGCTTGTGCTTGCTATAAGCTTGTGATTTCCAAATTGGGCATATGAACTGAAATGTTTCTCTTACTGAACACGGTAGTTGTAGCTTGTACCATTGTGTGGCACGCCTTCCATGATCGTCATTCCACACAGTCTAGAGACCCCACTCCACGATGGAAGAAGGGAACCGCCAGCTCCGGCGATCCAGCCAAGCACGGCTTGATGTTGCTAACTTCATATGCAGTATGCATGCTACAGGTTAGAGCATCTACATCTGGACTTGGCAAATCCACCCTCTAACCTCTAAGGCCTCTTTTGGTTTATAGGGTAGGAAAATCATAGGAATAGGAAAGTTATAGGAAATAAGATGATATGTATCTCAAATTCTATGAGTAGAAATAGAAAACGAGATGCTCTTTGATTCACATCATATGATTTTTTCCATTGAGTCTAGGCTAATGTTTATTTTCCTATAAAATGTGGAGGATAGGAAGAATTCCTCCACAGGAATATGATTCCATTCCTATAAACCAAAGGGCTCTAAAGGAATTTTTTCTATAGAAATCTTACCCTATGAAATTCCTACAAGATTTCTCTAAACCAAAGGAGGCCTAAACGTATGTGGACACGCCTGAACACAACCCCGGACAGCATTGGACGGCCCTCAAATGTCCTGTACAACTGCACATCTTTATCTTTATCTAATAATAAAGGACGGAGACTTCCATAGTTCTCCATACGTCATCTCTTTATAACTGTTGATTTTATGTTAAAGATAGTTTTTGTCGTGGAATTGTCACGGCAGATGTTCTCATAGAAGGACTTAGTTATGGAGCCATTGCGACGAGGTTAGCTGGGTTAAACGGGATAAAGAACACGGAGAGTTTATACTGGTTCGGCCCCTTGCGATGAACGTAAAAGGCTACTCCAGTTTGATGTGGTATTGCTAGGGTTTCAATTACCAGGAAGCAAATACGCTTTGCCTGACTTTTGATCTGTGTTTCTTGCCCTAAGCCGCTGCCGGGTCGTCCCCTTATATACACGGGTTGACGCCCTGCAGCCTATAGAGTCCCGGCCGGCTCATACAAACGTGTCCGGCTCGGTGACTTATCTTACATGCCTTATAATACAAGTTACATATACATGGCGGTTTATACTCACGGGCCTTAAGCCGTCTCTTGGTTTGGGCCCCTTAAGGCCTTGTACAATGAGAGCTGCTTAGAGAAATAAATCAGGTTTTTCTTAAGCACCGGTGCTTATTTGTACAGGATAGACGCTTAACTAAGCGTCTCTCTTGTAGAAATAGGCACCGGTGCTTCAGAAAAACCCAGGTTATTTTTCTAAGCATCTCTCTAAGCACCTCCCATTATACAAGGCCTAACATGCCTACTTCATGAACCGCCATCTTCACATACTTATGGGCTTCGTCTAGATGAACGGCCATTGGGATAACCCGGCCCCTCCTGGGCGGGTCATACCCAATAGTTATATCCCCAACATTAGGCCCCAGGTTGATTTGAACTTATTCATGTCAATCTTCAACACTTAGAAAAAATCCTCCTTCATCTTGTTGTGTTTACCTGTAAACCGCCATGACATCATCTCCTGAACTCGCGGCAACCCGCCATGACGTCACCTGTTATTAATGTTACATACGGCCCAAATCTTAATAAATATTTTCCTTTACTGATTCTTCGAAGATCGAGGCGTCCGCGCCGTCACCTATCCGTTTTCTTGTCTCCTCAATTCTCGCGCATGCTACTTATCCTTCTAGCCTTATAAATAGGGCCACGGGTTCACTTCCCATTCTCCTCCTTTGCCTTCTCGCTTCTTCCTCCTCACGACGCTCCAGCGTGCCCGAGCTCCGCCGCCGTCGCTCTTCGTCTCCTTCGTCGACTTCGGCCGCCGCATCACCCTGAACGGACCAGAACGCCACGACACTCCTCCGCCGTCAACCATCATCAGTAAGTCTTTTGCCTTTCCTCTTCATGGATCTGCGTTAGGGTTTCTCTGTTCGTCGGTGTTCATCACCGTTCTTCCCTTTCTTCGTCCTAGATCACATAGTCTCGATCCAGAAATAGCACAGATCTCGCGCGGTAGCAGTTTTAGCACTTATTTTTTGATATCAGATTATATCTTCTTTGTAGTAGATCTCATCTGAGCACCCTCACTCTTATGCTGCCGCCACCTTAGGTTTAGATTTATTCCATTTTTCTGAACAACTGCAGATCCTATTTTATAACTTCAACCCGTGAAACATGTTTGTCCCAACACTTAGTAAAATTTTGCTCTTGTCAGACCTTGAATGCCAGTACGTGTCATGGCGGCTTACACCTCCGGCCTATAATCACTCATATATCATTAGTCCTCACTTAAGACGACAGTCTCCAACAAATACTTATAACATTTTCCGCCGGCTTAAATGGATTAACTTTAAACCGGAAAACTTTCTTCCTTTTATGCCTCCCTTTCTGCGATGCCGCCAAAGACAGTTACTACATGTAACTGGGTTCCCTCCATCGTCACTGAGGGTACTTTGAAAGACTTTGTCAAGGTTGGGTATTTACTAGCAAAGAGTGTCATGCATTACCGCGCCCCTGATCCAGGTGAAGAAAGACCTCTGCCAAAGGATAATGAAGTGATTGTTTTTACTGATCACATGAACCGGGGCTTCTCTCCGCCTGGTTCTAAATTTTTTCCGAGACGTTCTGCAATTCTTCCAACTCCATCCTCAAGACATCGGACCCAATTCTGTGTCAAACATTTGCAACTTTCAAGTTTTCTGTGAAGTATACCTTCAAGAGGAGCCTAGTGTCGAACTTTTCAGGGAATTCTTCTATCTGAACCGCCAAAACGAGTTCACAAACGGGCCCAGCTTGGAACTTGGCGCAATCTCGATTCAACGCAGAAGAGATGCCATCTTCCCTCATGCAGTTCTGCCGAGTCACCCTAAGGACTAGAATCAGACGTGGTTTTACTACAAGGATATCTCTCCGGCTGATGAAAATCCATTGTCGGGTTATCGTGCTGAACGTCTTGACCCAAAACATCAACTCCCTGAAAAACTTACCACCACTGAACGTAAGAAACTCACCCCCACTATCGCGAAGGTCAAAGCCCTGCTGGGGAACGGGTTAACTGGCATTGATTTGGTCTGATTCTGGGTCTCATGGCGGATCATACCCTTGAGCCGCCGAACCGGTTTGATGTGTACTTATATCAGAGAAACAAATGATCCATTACGCCACAGCTCTTTGCGTTTGATTGAAGAGGCAATTATTGAAATGACAGAAACACTTGTGAATGGAAAACTCGAAGACTACAACAAAGTGGGCCAGAACCCTTTCTGCAAATTTAACCCGCCGCTGATACGTCTCCATTGTATCTACTTTTCCAAACACTTTTGCCCTTGTTTTGGACTCTAACTTGCATGATTTGAATGGAACTAACCTGGACTGACGTTGTTTTCAGCAGAATTGCCATGGTGTTATTTATGTGCAGAAACAAAAGTTCTCGGAATGACCTGAAACTCCACGGAGATTATTTTTTGGAAATAATAAAAAATACTGGCGAAAGAATCAAGGCCAGGGGGCCCACACCCTAGCCACGAGGGTGGGGGCGTGCCTGCCCCCCTGGGCGCGCCCCCTGCCTCGTGGGCCCCCGGAGCTCCACCGACCTCAACTCCAACTCCATATATTCGTGTTCGGGGATAAAAAAATCAGAGAGAAGGATTCATTGCGTTTTACGATACGGAGCCACCGCCAAGCCCTAAACTCTCTCGGGAGGGATGATCTGGAGTCCGTTCGGGGTCCAGAGAGGGGAATCCGTCGCCGTCGTCATCATCAACCATCCTCCATCACCAATTTCATGATGCTCACCGCCATGCGTGAGTAATTTCATCGTAGGCTTGCTGGACGGTGATGGGTTGGATGAAATTTACCATGTAATCGAGTTAGTTTTGTTAGGGTTTGATCCCTAGTATCCACTATGTTCTGAGATTGATGTTGCTATGACTTTGCTATGCTTAATGCTTGTCACTAGGGCCCGAGTGCCATGATTTCAGATCTGAACCTATTATGTTTTCATGAATATATGTGAGTTGTTGATCCTATCTTGCAAGTCTATAGTCACCTACTATGTGTTATGATCCGGCAACCCCGAAGTGACAATAATCGGGACCACTCCCGGTGATGACCGTAGTTTGAGGAGTTCATGTATTCACTATGTGTTAATGCTTTGGTCTGGTACTCTATTAAAAGGAGGCCTTAGTATCCCTTAGTTTCCAATAGGACCCCGCTCCCACGGGAGGGTGATATGTCTCCAACGTATCTATAATTTTTGATTGCTCCATGCTATATTATCTACTGTTTTGGACATTATTGGCTTTATTATCCACTTTTATATTATTTTCGGGACTAACCTATTAACCGGAGGCCTAGCCCAGAATTGCTGTTTTTTGCCTGTTTCAGGGTTTCGAAGAAAAGGAATATCAAACGGAGTCCAAACGGAATGAAACCTTCGGGAACGTGATTTTTAGGAAGATTATGATCCGGGAGACTTGGACCCTACGTCAAGAAAAGAAACATGAGGCCACGAGGTAGGGGGGCGCGCCTACCCCCCCAGGTGCGCCCTCCACCCTCGTGGGCCCCCTGTTGCTCCACCGACGTACTCCTTCCTCCTATATATACCTACGTACCCCCAAACGATCAGATACGGAGCCAAAAACCTAATTCCACCGCCACAACTTTTTGTATCCACGAGATCCCATCTTGGGGCCTGTTCCGGAGCTCCGCCGGAGGGGGCATCGATCACGGAGGGCTTCTACATCAACACCATAGCCTCTCTGATGAAGTGTGAGTAGTTTACCTCAGACCTACGGGTCCATAGTTATTAGCTAGATGGCTTCTTCTCTCTTTTTGGATCTCAATACAATGTTCTCCCCCTCTCTTGTGGAGAACTATTCGATGTAATCTTCTTTTTGCGGTGTGTTTGTTGAGACCGATGAATTGTGGGTTTATGATCAAGTCTATCTATGAATAATATTTGAATCTTCTCTGAATTCTTTTATGTATGATTGGTTATCTTTGCAAGTCTCTTCGAATTATCAGTTTGGTTTGGCCTACTAGATTGATCTTTCTTGCAATGGGAGAAGTGCTTAGCTTTGGGTTCAATCTTGCGGTGTCCTTTCCCAGTGACAGTAGGGGCAGCAAGGCACGTATTGTATTGTTGCCATCGAGGATAACAAGATGGGGTTTTCTTCATATTGCATGAGTCTATCCCTCTACATCATGTCATCTTGCTTAAGGCGTTACTCTGTTTTTAACTTAATACTCTAGATGCATGCTGGATAGCGGTCGATGAGTGGAGTAATAGTAGTAGATGCAGGCAGGAGTCGGTCTACTTGTCTCGGACGTGATGCGTATATACATGATCATACCTAGATATTCTCATAACTATGCTCAATTCTGTCAATTGCTCAACAGTAATTTGTTCACCCACCGTAGAATACTTATGCTCTCGAGAGAAGCCACTAGTGAAACCTATGGCCCCCGGGTTTATCTTTATCATATTAATCTCCTACTACTTAGTTATTTCCTTTGTTATTTCCTTTGCCTTTATTTTACTTTGCATCTTTATCATAAAAATACCAAAAAATATTATCTTATCATATCTATCAGATCTCACTCTCGTAAGTGGCCTTATAGGGATTGACAACCCCTATTTGCGTTGGTTGCGAGGATTTATTTGTTTTGTGCAGGTACGAGGGACTCGCGCGTAGCCTCCTACTGGATTGATACCTTGGTTCTCAAAAACTGAGGGAAATACTTACGCTACTTTGCTGCATCATCCCTTCCTCTTCGGGGAAAACCAACAAAGTGCTCAAGAGGTAGCAAGAAGGATTTCTGGCGCCGTTGCCGGGGAGGTCTACGCAAAAGTCAACATACCAAGTACCCATCACATACCTTTATCTCCCGCATTACATTATTTGCCATTTGCCTCTCGTTTTCCTCCCCCCAATTCACCCTTGCCGTTTTATTTGCCCTCTCTCTCTATCCTCCCTCTCTTTCTCTATTTGCCTCTTTTTGCCCGCTTGCTTTTTGTTTGCTTGTGTGTTAGTTTGCTTGCTTGTCACGATGGCTCAAGATAATACTAAATTGTGTGACTTCACCAATACCAACAACAATGATTTTATTAGCACTCCGATTGCTCCTCTTACCGATGCTGAATCTTGTGAAATTAATACTGCTTTGCTGAATCTTGTCATGAAAGATCCGTTTTCCGGCCTTCCTAGTGAAGATGCCGCTACCCATCTAAATAGCTTCGTTGATTTGTGTGACATGCAAAATAAGAAAGATGTGGATAATGATATTGTTAAATTGAAGCTATTTCCTTTTTCACTTAGAGATCGTGCTAAAGCTTGGTTTTCGTCTTTGCCTAAAAATAGTATTGATTCATGGAATAAGTGCAAAGATGCTTTTATCTCTAAGTATTTTCCTCCCGCTAAGATCATCTCTCTTAGAAACGATATTATGAATTTTAAGCAACTTGATCATGAACATGTTGCACAAGCTTGGGAAAGAATGAAATTAATGATACGTAATTGCCCTACTCATGGTTTAAATTTGTGGATGATTGTTTAGAATTTTTATGCCGGATTGAATTTTGCTTCTAGAAATCTTTTAGATTCGGCCGCGGGAGGAACTTTTATGGAAATCACTTTAGGAGAAGCTACTAAACTCCTAGACAATATTATGGTTAATTATTCTCAATGGCATACTGAAAGATCTACTAATAAAAAGGTGCATGCGATAGAAGAAATTAATGTTTTGAGTGAAAAGATGGATGAACTTATGAAATTATTTGCTAATAAGAGTGTTTCTTCCGATCCTAATGATATGCCCTTGTCTACTTTGATTGAGAATAATAATGAATCTATGGATGTGAATTTTGTTGGTAGGAACAATTTTGGTAACAACGCGTATAGAGGAAATTTCAACCCTAGGCCTTATCCTAGTAATCCCTCTAATAATTATGGTAATTCCTACAACAATTCTTATGGAAATTATAATAAGATGCCCTCTGATTTTGAATCTAATATTAAAGAATTTATTACTCCGCAAAAGAATTTTAATGCTATGATTGAAGAAAAATTGCTTAAGATTGATGATTTGGCTAGGAACGTTGATAGAATTGCTCTTGATGTCGATTCTTTGAAACTTAGATCTATTTCACCTAAGCATGATATCAATGAGTCTCTCAAAGCCATGAGAATTTCCATTGATGAGTGCAAAGAAAGAACCGCTAGGATGCGTGCTAAGAAAGATGCCTTTATAAGAGTGTGTTCTCCTATGAAAATAAAGATGAAGATCTAAACGTTATTGATGTGTCCCCTATTAAATCTTTGTTTTGCAATATGAATCTTGATACTGATGGGACTGAATATGATCCACCTTTACCTAGAAGGCGTTTTAAGAATTCAGAATTTGTTGATCTTGATGCTAAATTTGATAAAAGTGGGATTGAAGAAATTAAAACCCTAGATGTTGCTAAACCCACTATTATGGATTTCAAGGAATTTAACTATGAAAATTGCTCTTCGATTGATTGTATTTCCTTGTTGCAATCCGTGCTAAATTCTCCTCACACTTATAGTCAAAATAAAGCATTTACTAAACACATCGTTGATGCGTTGATGCAATCTTATGAAGAAAAACTTGAATTGGAAGTTTCTATCCCTAGAAAACTTTATGATGAGTGGGAACCAACTATTAAAATTAAAATTAAAGATCATGAATGCTATGCTTTATGTGATTTGGGTGCTAGTGTTTCCATGATTCCAAATACTTTGTGTGATTTGTTAGGTTTCCGTGATTTTGATGATTGCTCTCTAAACTTGCACCTTGCGGATTCCACTATTAAAAAACCTATGGAAAGAATTAATGATGTTCTTATTGTTGCAAATAGGAATTATGTGCTCGTAGATTTTATTGTTCTTGACATAGATTGCAATCCTTCATGTCCTATTATTTTTGGTAGACCTTTACTTAGAACGATTGGTGCAATTATTGATATGAAGGAAGGAAATATTAGATTCCAATTTCCATTAAGGAAAGGTGAGGGAGTCCTGGATTAGGGGGTATCCGGACAGCCGGATTATATCCTTTGGCCGGACTGTTGGACTATGAAGATACAAGATTGAAGACTTCGTCCCGTGTCCGGATGGGACTCTACTTGGCGTGGAAGGCAAGCTAGGCAATACAGATATGTATATCTCCTCCTTTGTAACCGACCTTGTGTAACCCTAGCCCCCTTTGGTGTCTATATAAACCAGAGGGTTTTAGTCCGTAGGACAACATACAATCATACCATAGGCTAGCTTCTAGGGTTTAGCCTCTCCGATCTCGTGGTAGATCAATTCTTGTACTACTCATATTATCAAGAATAAATCAAGCAGGACGTAGGGTTTTACCTCCATCAAGAGGGCCCGAACCTGGGTAAAACATCGTGTCCCCTGCCTCCTGTTACCATCCGCCTTAGACGCATAGTTCGGGAGCCCCTACCCGAGATCCGCCGGTTTTGACACCGACATTGGTGCTTTCATTGAGAGTTCCTCTGTGACGTCGCCGTAAGGAAGGATGCCTCATCTCGTTGTTAAAAACAACATTACCGCCGGGAGAGCCCTGGCTGTCGGCCAAACTCTTCGGCTAGGCAGTTTCGTCATGACCGCCTGTTCGGCTGCTGCACCGACGATGACTTCTCGGGTCATCGAAAACAGCTTCCGCGTCGGCTTGAAATTCGCCGAGCAGATGGATCCAATTGAGCTCTCGTCCCTAAACGAGCTCTTGGACCGTATCGCCGCCTTGGGAGTCGCTACAGACTATGATCGGATTGGGCTTAAACCCGATCAAAGGGAGATTAATTCTCCACCGGTCACCCATCATATCGCGGTGGTGGAGGAACAATGCGGCGATTCTTCCTCTATTTTGAGGACTAACTATGTCCGGATTCCTGAGCTCTCCGAGCTGGATACCCGCTTATGGGAGGACATCACCCAAGCCCTGAACCTAGAATCAGGCAGCGGGCCGGACTTATCGGGCAACACTCCGGAACCCAAACTTCCAAGATTGGAAACTCCTCGGCCCCTGGGTCTCAGATCAGGTAGGGGTTCGGACTCAAAACCACCCCCCCCCCCCCCCCCCGGACATAAACGATCTTTCCCACATCAGGCAAGAGCCCCAAGAAACAGTACATCATTATTGGGCCAGATTCCTCCTTGCGATGAGCAAGGTTAAGGACTGTCGCGAGGAAGACGTAGTTTCATTTTTCTGCAATGATTGCACGGATAAGGGAATCCTTAACGCCTTAAGTCGCCGTGACATATCACGCTTCGCTGACTTGGCGTCTATAGTACGAAAGTACTGTGCGATGGAAAGCGCCTGGAAAACCGAAACAAAATTTTGGGTTAATCCGGCTTAGAATATACACCCAGTCCGAAGCAAAAGGGTGCACTATCATAAGACACCCGAGTTTGTTGCAAAGAAACAAAAACCCTCTACAGGGCACGGAACCGTATTGGAGGGATGGCTTAACAGCCCCTGCAAAATTCATAGTACGGCGGATACCATACCAACACACAACCTTAGAGCATGTTGGATACTCCGGCAGGTGGCCAAAAGCGGCGAGGATCTTCTCATCCCAGATGCCATAGAGCACCATCCCATGGATAACAATACGGTATTAACGGTCTTTGAGACCTTCGCATCAAATAATAGGCGCAAGCGAACACTCCGCAGCATTGCCGAAATCTGCCACATGGCAGCAATAAATCCATGGAGCGACACGGCTATTACCTTCAATGCCAGCGACGAACCTAAATTCCGAACAGCCCGAGCACCAGCCGCACTGGTCCTCAGTCCAATCGAGGACGGCTTTCGACTCACCAAAGTACTCATGGACGGCGGCAGTGGATTAAATCTCATCTATGAGGAAACTCTTCAAAAAATGGAAATAGACTGGAACCACATTGAGCAAAGTAGCACAACCTTCAAAGGAATCATCCCTAGTCGGGAAGCACGCTGCGCTGGGAAAATCACACTAGATGTGGTATTTGGCACGTCGGAGAACTATAGGTCCGAAGAAATTACATTTCAATTGGCCCCGTTCAGTAGTGGACACCACACCCTTTTAAGACGTGAGGCATTCACGATCTTCCAAGCCGTACCCCATTATGGGTACATGAAGTTCAAAATGCCCGGGCCCAACGGAATCATCACTCTCGCTAGTGATCCGGACACAGCACTCCGTGCCGAAAACAAAACAGCCACATTGGCCCTCGAGGCATTATCCGAAGCCCTTTCGGCCGAGGAATTAACCACGCTATGCTCCACAGTGGACAGGGACGACGTGATACTTGACAAGAGATCCAAGTCCACCTCTTTTAAACCAGCGGATGAAATAGTCAAATTCCAAGTCCACCCAACGGACCCTATAAAAACAGCCTCCATCGGGCACAGTTAAACCCCGCCGTGGACGCCGCACTACGAGAGTTCCTGCGCGAGAATTGGGACATATTTTTTTTGACTAACTACTGTAGGGCACAGCCCCATAGTCTTTTATTCCAAAGAAAACAAGAGTCCAATACAAGTTAACTATATACAAAAGAAACTAAAAAGGAAGCCCAGGGAGGGCAAACTTACCTATACCTACCTATACAAAGGAAAACTCAATGTAACCCATCCAACCAGCTTAGAAGGAGGGGTTTGACATGGGCCTTAACTCTATGGGAAAGCAAAGTTAAATCATGTACAAATTTACAACGCCAAGCACTAAACGTAGGTCATTCCCCTCTGAATGTCCTTCCATTCCGAAGAATCCAAATGTTCCAAGCTGCCGTGAACACCAGCTCGAAGAAGAAGCTTTTAGCAAATCTTTGCCTGGCCAAAGAAATGCATTGATGCAAAGTAGAGCCACCAGACCAGTCAATCTGCAAGTAGGTCCAGATTCTTGTACTGAAGTTGCGAGAGAAGAACAAGTGTTGACGATCCTCATATATATGCTGGTGGCACAAAACACAAAGGTTATCAGCATCCCCAGCCCGCTAGTGCCTTCTCACCAGCAGGTCCTTGGTGTTGAGTCTGTTAAAGAATAATAGCCAAGCAACCTTGATTTTCAGCGTGCATCGACTGCTCCATAACCATTTGCAGGGCTGAATGGTGGGCATATGAGAGTGCATGATGGTATAGTAGCTCCTTGACGTGTAAGCTCCCGTGGGTCCCACCCAAGACCAAAATCATTTTCCAACGGATCCCCAGCCAAATTGTTCACCCAGGAGGTAAGAGAATCCAGCTCAAGAGCAGCCTGTTGGGAAATAGGCAGCTGAAAAAAGGAGGCCCTATCCTGACTGTCAATGAAATCTGCCACTGAAATCTTATCATCCAGAGCAAAAGAGAACAACCGAGGCAGTGTTTGTCTCAAAGGCATCGAAGAACCACCCAAACTCCAAGCATCAGACCAGAACAGAACCGAGTCCCCTTTATTGACTGAAACAGAGGCAACAACTCTGTAATTATCAGCTAACTTGAAAATATCTTTCCACCAAAAGGAGCCACATAGGACAATGGCATGAGGGACAACTCCATCATAGTATGAATCCCACAACAAGGATACCCAAGGTATATCAGCTTTATTGTAGAATTTATGTAGGTGTTTAATGAGAAGCCCTTGGTTCTGAAGCTGCAAATTGATAACCCCCAATCCCCCTTTTTCCTTAGGTCTACAAACCATATCCCACGCAGCAAGGGATTGCCTGGGTGTATCAGAGTTTCCTCTCCAAAGCCATTGGCGCATGATCCGTTCTAATTGCTTGATGATGCCAGGTGGAATAGATAGGGAGCAGAGGAAATATATAGGCATGGAAGAAAGAACAGATCTCAGCAACTGGAGCCTGCAACCTTGTTTAACATAGCTGAACTTGCAGTCAGGCACCTCTCAAGTGAATCCACCAAAGGCATCAAATCAAGGATCGTGGGCTTGGTCGTTCCCAAAGGGAGACCAAGATAAGTGAAGGGCAAAGATCCTAGAGTACACTGAAAGACCTGAGAAAGCCGAAGAGCATCACCTTCAGGGACATTAATAGGTACCATCATGGACTTTGCAAAATTAACTCTCAGACCAGTGGATTCAGCAAAAACATGTAACATGTCCCTGAGGGCCACTAACTGGGCCTCATCCGCAGGAAGTAGCAAGATTGTATCATCGACGTACTGGATTATTGGAAAATCCTTGTCATTACATTCAATCAGCAGAGAGAGAATACCATCAAGCAACATCTTGTTGACAACAGACTGTAACAAGTCTGCTGCCAAAACAAAGAGCAATGGAGAAAAAGGGTCTCCTTGCCTAACCCCACGCTTACATTTAAAGTGATTGCCATGGATGCCATTTAATAGAACCTGAGAGTCACCAGAGGACAAAATTTCCTTGACCCAACCAATCCATTTAGGAGGAAAACCTTTTGCAGCAAGAAGAGCCAGAATGGCCTCATGTTCAACAGTATCAAAGGCCTTAGCAAAATCCAACTTTAAGAGAATGATTGGCTTCTTTGTTTGCTTGCACTGATAGATGTACTGGAAAGCCCATGCCAAGCAATCCTGAATAGAACGATGCTTCAGAAATCCATATTGGTTCTTATGTATGCACTTGAGGATTACTTTCTGTAATCGATTAGCCAGCAATTTAGTTAGGAATTTGAGACAGGTGTTGGTTAGGGAAATAGGCCGGAAATCATTAGGACCCATTGGCGCCAGCATTTTCGGAATGAGGGTGATGAATGAGGAATTGATATTCTACAAGCTGATCCTCCCCTCATAAAAGTCCTTAACTAACTGTCTGAAATCTTTCTCAATAATAGTCCAACACCTTTTAACAAACATACCATTAAAACCGTCAGGCCCAGGCGCCCGACCAGTAGGCAGATCTTTTAGCACCGCAGAAATCTCCTGATCAGAAAAGGGAGCATCCAAATCATCAATCCCCAAGACTGGATCAATAAGAGAAGAGAGATCAAAACCCATGGAGATACCCTGCGCTTGGCCCATTCTAGACTTGAAGGAGTTCCATAAAATTCCTGCCATTTGGTCATGATCACTGACAGATGGACCATCCTCTCTCTGCAGCGAGGAGATGGAGTTACGTCTAAGCCTCTCCGAGGCCATATCATGAAAGAACTTGGAATTTTCATCCCCCACCATGATATATCTAATAGTGCACCTCTGCTTCCAGTATATATGATGCAGTTTCAAAAGGCGTTCATACTGAAGCTTGACGATTTTTCTAGAGTTAAACTCTGGTCTGGTGAGGGGTCTGAGTTCCTCAAGGGTGTCAAAGTACAGAACCACCTCAGAACATTTAGTGGCCAATTTCTTTAAGGAGGAAAGATTAGTGCTCCACTTCTTGAGTGCAAACCTCAACCTCTTGAACTTAACTGACAGAGTGGCAGGTGCAGATAAACCCACAACAACGGGCTCCTCCCAAGAGGTCCTAACACAATAAAAAAAACTGGCATTTCCACCCAAAAATTCTCAAAGCAGAAGATCTTCGACTTTGGAATAGTGGTATCAATTGACACTACACAAGGCACATGATCAGAGGAGGTTTTAGCCAATGGAAGAACTACTGTATTCGGATAGGCAGATATCCAGTCAACAGTAGTAAAAAACCAGTCCAATTGCTCCATGAGAGGCTGTTCCTGCATGTTAGACCAGGTGTAGGCTCTGCCTTTCAGAGGTAACTCAAGCAAACCTAGGTGGCCGATGATCTCATTGAACAAAAAATGTCATTAACATCGCCCCCAGGCCTATTCCTATTATCCAACGAACGGATGAAATTAAAATCCCCGAGGAGCCAGTTTTGATCCGCGGGTATAGGAAGGTTGTATAACCACTGAACAAAATCGTCCCATTGAGGCCTTTGGCACGGACCATAGACAGACACCAAAGTCCATGATTCAGAATTGTGCACAGACTTGAAAGAGATAACGAGGCCATAATGTTGTACCTCAACGAGAGTGCCACTAAAAACTGCCGAATTCAAAATAACCAGAAGACCACCTGACGCTCCCACAGAGGGGGAGTAAGCAAAATGATCAAATCTATGAGGACAAAAAGCACGTATCGATCGCAGATCAAAATGCTCAACCTTAGTTTCCTGCAGGCAGATTATAGAACATTTGCTCTCCTCAATCTTAGCCCTAACATCTCTTTGCCTGTCCTCAGAGTTCAGCCCACACACATTCCAGCACAGAACTCGCCAATTACGATAAGATGTATGATCCATGAACACAGGAATAAAAGCATAATAAACTCATAACTGCATAACAGAATGAGTAGCATAGCATGACATAGTTCAGCCAGTCGACATATAAACCCAAAACACAGAAGTCCAAGATAAAAACAACCCAAAAGAACAGAGGTCTCTGAACCCTCCCCCAGCCTAAACAAATAAGATCAATTATCATTGGAAGGCTTGCTAGAATCATCAGACTCTGGGCCAGCCATAAGCTTGGCCACCATAAGATCTTCTGGAGGAATTTGCAACGCCTCACCCAGCAGCTGCAGAGTAGAGATAGGCGTCGGAGGTGGAAGCGCAGCTCCATCATCTCCAGAATCTGGCACGGGAAGGCGAGGCTTCTTGGCCCGAGGTCGACCAAGGCTTGAAGGCTTCATCAGGATAGCAGAGGTGGGCTTGAATCCTATCGCTTTGGCGCAGCTCCGAGTTACCCGTGTGGTGGAGAAATCTGGCTCTGCAGCAACCAACTGGACAGACTTGTGGGATCTGCAGGATGTGCGTTTGCCCAGGATAGGAGGAGTTTGAGCCTGAAACTGAAAATCCCCAGAAGGAATATCCTGGCTGGGCTGTTGCTTCTCGACGTGTTGCACCACTTGAGTAGGCGGCTCTGGTTCAGACATGGTGTGTGACTGCGGCTGGAGCGGCCCAATTGTAACTGAAGATCTCTTCCTGGGAATGCGCAAGGCAGATGAGAAGAAGCCAGCAGACACCATCTTGGTGATAAAATCCAGCTCAATCGCCCAAGGCCAAAAGCGCTTAGGCAAGACAAAAGGCGGGAGCACCGAGAAAGAAGGAGAGCAGGGGATTTGTGCTGAAACAATCTCAGGTAACATCATGCGGAAGGTTCGTTCCCAAATCATCTATGGCAGTAGAACCGGCCCGTAGACCACACACACAATGCCCAACTGAATTGGGTCGACCACAGGCTGATGTAACTGCTGTTGAACTTCCAAATTCAGACCATGTTGATCCATCTGCGCCACGGAGCCAGAGGAACCAAAAGATGGCGCGTTCATGACCATGGAATCCTGTTCAACCTCCTCCTCATTCTGCACGGCGTCCTGATCATTATCCTCAGGCTGGTTCTGAGCTTGTTCTTCCCAAGCACCCCAGCCCTCATCCTGCTGTTCATTGGGTTCCCAACCATTGACGCCCTACTGGAGTGGCTGATGATTTGGCGGGACAGCATTCCACTGTAAAGCCGGGTAAGGTGGCATAGCCCAGAAAGCTTGCGGGGGATTTTCTCCAGGCATAGGGTGTGGATTACCATCCAACGGCATCGGGTCTTCGTCCACATCAATCATGGCTTCAGTAAACTCAGCAGATAAAATATAGCATGCAGACGTCCAAGACACAATCGTACCACCCCAATTAGCAAACTCTCGAAAAACCACATCGCGAGGAACCAAGGCATTGTCTGGAAAAGAAGCTCTGACAAGGGAGCGGGTGCGGCGATGGTCGGTGTGGTTCCAATAATGAAACTGACCAAAAGTCCCGACCACATCAGCAAGACCCTATGTGTTCCGATAATCCAGAGGGACACCAATGAACATAAGCCAGCCCGTACGATAGCCATGCAACGCAAGAAACCCCTCACCATGGTCATGCGGAATAAATCTGACAAAGAACTCTTCCCCATCCTCATCTAGACCCAAAGGAAACGGCGGATGCAAAGTAAAGGATCCACGGACTACTGGGTCATCCATCTCAAACAGGCCAACTCCATGAACCCATGGCTGAGCAGAATGTACCGGAACTTGCAGTGTCTGGGTGATGAAGTGAAGAACCTGCTCCCGCCTGATGGCCACCATATGAGCAGGTGGCACTGGCTCCACAATGGCCACCATGAACTGCCCATGCATGCGCGGAGGTGGCTGCTGGGTGGTGAAGTAGGTGCGCGGCAATCTGTCTCCGCCACCGTCGCTGATGTCGTAGCCGGCCGGAAGAAAATGCCTTGGGTCAAGTGCATAGACCGCCATTGAGAGATCAGGCGGAGAGACCACAGGAGATTGCAGTGGGGGCAGCGGCGGCGATGGAGGAGAAACAGATTGGGGTTTTTTAGGGTGCGGCGGTGGATTGGAAGGCGGAGAGGCCAGCTGCTCTGTTCGGGCGCGAGAAACGAAACCTGGCGATGGGACTTTGGGCACCTAGATGGATGACTCGGGCGGTTGGCGGACACAATCTTTTTTAATGTGACCAGACCTAAAACACTTGCGACACCAGACCAAGTTGGTGCAGGTCGCTGAAGTGTGGGCCATACGCAAACAATGTTGGCAGTCCTAAAATTTGGCAGCGAGGTCTTCAATCCTCTCATCAAAACTCTGCAGATCGGAAACAATATCCTGTGGGGAGGGAATATGAGCAGCCTGAGTACCAGCATCAATAGAATCCTCATCATATATGTCAATTGGGGCATTGACAGTATCTTGGCCCAGGGTGTCAGGACTAGGTGGGCCATCGGTATCTAGATCAATAGGAAAATCTTTTGAACCCGAGAACTTTTGCCCAACAATAATTTTCAAAATCCTAGGAGATCCGGGCGATGATGGAACCAAACGCGGAGATTCCGGAGATGGTGGCAAAGATCCAAACTTAATGGCCACCGGCGGCGAGGGGGTGTGCATCTCCGGCGAGGAAGGCTCCTCATCAGAATTAACCAAATACCCAGCCTCCCGAACAGTTAAACAATCTTGTGAAGAGGCGGGATAACGATAACCTTTGCATGCCCCATAATTAATGAACGTGGCAAACCTAAGCTTCTTCTTAGCACCAATATTGGATTTGAGAGAAGACTTGGCCGGAGGGTTTTGCATGGCTAACAACCCTAATTTGGCTCTAGCCTTAGAGGGACTAACCAAGATCCATTCCTGTTGACACTCTAATTGCCAACGCTTAAACTCTTGCTCCCAATCAGGACCCACACGTCCCCAAAGATGGAAGGAACACTCAAAATGGTCGCACACAAAGGATCATTGATGCAGAATGAAAAACCCAACATCCTTGCAACAGGCATGGAAGGAGAATACACGGTCACGTAGGCAAGATACCTTAAGCGAAGAACAATAACCTCTAAGAGCGGCTTCAAGAGAGAGGCCAACATTATCCTCATCCAGACGGAAAGAACTCCGAGCAAAAGAGACCACCATGATGAAGTGGCCAGATCTTTCTGTAGGATGCACCGTCCTCCGGAAGGAGCGCCAGATCTCCCGAGAAAGGGCCATTCCGGGTGAAAAATCCAACCCAAGAGAGATTGATGCATGCACCACCATGAAGATGACAACCAGAAGAAAGAGGGAAGGACGCCGGAGCAAATGAGCGGCTCGGAGGGCTTGCCCCACGGTTGAACGTGGAGATCGCCGGCGTGGAGGGTGGCTAGGGTTTAGGGTGGGGGTGGGGGTGGGAGGACGCCATGCTGCGAGAAAGAAATGTTGACAATTGGGACATATTCGCCTGGCACCCCTCAGACATGCCAGGAATCCCACGCAGGCTGGCCGAGCACAGCCTCAATATCCTAAAGGGATTCAAGCCGGTCAAGCAGGCTCTTCAGCGTTTCTTCGAACCTAAGAGACAGGCCATGGGAGAGGAACTAGCCAAGTTATTGGAAACCGGATTCATCAGAGAAATAAAACACCCGGACTGGCTAGCAAACCTGGTGATGGCACCAAAGAAGGATAAATCCTGGCGCCTATGTGTCGATTTCAAGGACCTCAATAAAGCTTGCCCAAAGGATCCCTTCCCCCCCCGCATTGATCAAATTATCGATGCTACCGCAGGACATGAATCATTGTGTTTCCTCAACGCATACTCCGGTTACCACCAAATCAAGATGGCGGAGTCCGACCAAGCCGCAACGACATTTATCACACCATACGGTCCCTTCTGTTTCAACACAATGCCTTTTGGGCTCAAAAACGCCGGCGCAACATATCAGCGCATGATTCAGACATGTCTGGAGAAACAGATCGGCAAAACATTAGAGGCATACGTAGACAATGTGGTCATCAAAACCAAACACGTCGACTCTCTAATAGACGACTTGAGGCTCACATTCGACAACCTCCGAACATATGACATCAAGCTCAATCCAGAAAAATGCGTTTTCGGTGTACCAGCCGGAAAGCTCCTGGGTTTCATTGTCTCCAGTAGAGGTATTGAAGCTAATCCGGCCAAAATCCGAGCTTTGTCACAGTTGACTACCCCAACAGACCTCAAACAAATCCAGAAATTAACTAGATGTGTGGCGGCTCTAAGCCGCTTTATCTCCCGCTTAGGAGAAAATGCATTACCCCTTTATCGCCTCCTTCGGCGCACCGAACACTTCCAGTG
This sequence comes from Triticum urartu, assembly GCF_003073215.2. Classification (NCBI taxonomy): domain Eukaryota; kingdom Viridiplantae; phylum Streptophyta; class Magnoliopsida; order Poales; family Poaceae; genus Triticum; species Triticum urartu. The sequence continues at coordinate 426,159,809 of NC_053027.1, forward strand.
GACGGACGCTGCCACAGCCGGATTGGAAGAAATAAAAGCCATATTGGCAACTAACCCAATCCTGGCCACGCCAAACATTGGCGAACCAATGCTATTATACATTGCGGCAACTCATCAAGTTGTAAGCGTAGTGCTCGTCGTCGAACGAGAAGCGGACGGACATAAATTCCCTCTTCAAAAGCCGGTATATTATGTATCCACTGTCCTCACTCAATGCAAATCACGGTACCCACATTATCAAAAGATAGCCTATGCGGTATTCATGGCATCCCGGAAACTGCGACACTACTTTCAAGAGTGTTCGATTACAGTAACCTCGGAGGTGCCACTCAATGATATTATAAACAACCGCGATGCCATGGGCCGGATTGCCAAAAGGGCCATCGAGATCCTCCTGTTCGACATAACATACAAACCTCGGCGAGCCATTAAATCGCAAGTATTGGCTGACTTTGTCGCCGAATGGACGGAAGCCAAACTCCCTAAAGGGTACGGCGCATACTCCAATTGGATTATGCACTTCGACGGCTCCAAAATGCTGGTTGGGCTGGGGGCTGACATCGTCCTGACGTCCCCAACCAGAGATACAGTTCAATACGTACTGCAGATACTATATACAGACTCCAACAATGCAGCCGAATACGAAGCCCTGTTACATGGTCTTCGGATGGCACTTTCCATGGGCATTCAGCGCCTGGAGGTGCGTGGGGATTCGAACCTCGCAATATCCCAAATAAATGGAGATTTTGATGCCAAGGATCCGAAGATGGCGGCCTATCGTAACGCCGTCCTAAAGATGTCAGCTCGGTTCGAGGGGCTTGAATTTCACCATGTGGCTTGGGAAAACAATCAGGCGACGGATATCCTCACCCGCATCGGCGCAAAACGCAATGCGGTCCCCCCAACATCTTTTTAGAGAGGTTGTTTAAGCCATCCGTGGTATGAGAAGGGGACACCGGCAATATTAGTCTGGACCCGGCCATAATGCTCGATACCGAACACTCTGACATAATCGGAGGCTCTGCCACCGAAACAACACCTTCAGCCCACGTAATAATGGCCATGATAGCTCTGTGGACAGAACCATTCCTGGCCTACCTAACTAGGCAGGAACTTCCGGAGGACCAAAATGAGGCACGCTGCATAGTGCGGTGATGTAAGGCCTACAGGGTCCACGAGGGAGAACTGTATAAAAAAAGCACTACCGGAGTCCTTCAAAGTTGCATCTCCGAAGAGGAGGGGCGGAAACTTTTGGCAGAAATTCACGCCGGACTCGGCGGCCACCACGCCGCAGCCCGGGCTCTTGTAAGCAAGGCCTTCCGTACAAGATTCTATTGGCCGACGGCCCGGGCTGACGCACAGGACTTGGTCCAATGCTGCGCTGGTTGCCAGCTTTTTGCAAATCAAAGCCACATGCCACCCACCGCCCTCCAAACAATCCCCATTACGTGGCCCTTCGTGGTCTGGGGGCTTGACATGGTTGGACCCCTTAAAGGGGGAACCCACAAGAAAAAATACTTACTGGTCATGGTGGATAAATTCACCAAATGGATAGAAGCCAAACCTGTTAAAACAGCCGAATCCGGACCGGTGATAGACTTCATATTCGGGGTCGTACACCGTTATGGCGTACCCCACAGCATCATCACTGACAACGGCACAAACTTCACGGCCGATGAGGTAAAACTCTGGTGCAGCAACATGGGCATCAAGCTCGATTATGCTTCCGTCTATCACCCACAAACCAACGGCCAAGTTGAGCGAGCAAATGGTCTTATCATGAGCGGCATTAAACCCAGATTAGTGCGGTCCTTAAAGGAGTCTAACACGCACTGGGTAGAGGAGCTCGACTCTGTACTCTGGGGGCTGCGGACCATGCCGAACTGTACTACCGGATATACACCCTTCTTTATGGTGTATGGCGCAGAGGCAGTTCTGCGCTGCGACATAATTCATGACTCACCTCGAGTGCGCATGTACGAAGAAAGAGAGGCCGAGCTCGATCGGTAGGATAGTCTGGACACCTTGGAGGAGGAGCGCGATGTGGCAAAAGCCCGTTCCACATTCTATCAGCAACAAGCTCGCAAATACCAAAGCAGAGAAGTACGGGCCAAAACTTATAACGTTGGCGAACTAGTTCTACGCCTGCCGGATAAGAAAAAGAACAAGCTCGAGCCCAAATGGTAAGGTCCCTTCATTATTGACCAAGTTCTGACCGGTGGAGCATACCGTCTGCGGGATGCATCGAATAATCGACTCGAGCCGAACCCATGGAACGCAGCCAGGCTCCGAAGATTCTACGCCTAGCGCCAGACTCTATTTTCGTCTCCTTCCTCTGTCTATTTTTTGCATATACATTATCTGTCTTGTTTTTCTTTCTTTCTTTCTTTTAATCTTTCTCTAGGCCTTCAAGGGCCAACTTGTGCCTCGCTCGCACATTATAGATGCGCTAGCCGCGCTCATCGTACCTGGGGGCTTCTTACATAGAAACTTAATTATTTATCTGGCTTCATGCCCCGCACATGTGTTATTCTTCTGCATGTACCTTTTTCTTCGCCATTATATGCATTGATATGACTTAAGTTTTGGCCAAGCTGGGTTGCCTGGCTCTTGTATTTATGCCCTACGTTCCCGTTAATTCGGCTAGGGCATAAGGGGAGCACCTCTGCGATTGTTACTGCCGGGTCAGCCGGATGTGTACCTCAGACTGGGTGAGGCCGAAAGCTAGCGTTCTTAAGGGAATATTAGGTCGGTGAACAAAATATGATTTTTATTTATTTTCTAGATGTGCCCCCAGATGTTTTTTCCTGCGTTTCCTCTCGCAGTCCGGACATGCACTTTAGGGCATGCGTGCCCAGGGAACGGAACCCTTAACAGAACTATTCTCCCTCGAAGATGTTTCTTACTACCCATGTAATATAACATAACTAGTTGGGCACTTGTCGGTTCAAGCACTAATGACCCCTACGCCTGGTCTCCACGCATACCCCGGTTCTTATATAACTGAGCGGGTATTCGGATACACTCCGGACTATCGGGTCCCGAGGTTGAAGCGAAAAGGTCCGACATGACAAATTATCTACAATCCAGCTAGAAGGCATTATACATGTCACTTTAATTACATAGTCATGCAGACTGACTAAATTCCTCTTCTATACCATCCAACAGGCGGTCTAGCCTACAATCCTGTTGGGAATACTTTGCGGCTAATTCTACTTGCCCATAAACTAAGCTAACAGGGATCTCTTTTCCGTCGGGCCCCATAGGTCCGACCTCGGCCATGTGATTTGGGTCAGCCTTGGTATACTGCGTCTTCACCATGGCCCAGGCTTCCCTGGCACCTTGACGGCAGGCCGATATCTTCCATAATTGGAAGCGCCGCCGTGCTCCCATGAGCTTCTCCGTAAGCTCTACAATGCCTTCTGGCAGGGAGACGGATGGCCACAAGGCCTGGGCAACACCTTGCATCACTTGCCGAACTTGTTCGTGCAGTTGTGAGAGCTCGGATAGAAGATCACCCGTAGACCCGGGCATTTCCTCCGCGGGACGACCCGTCAGCATACCTGCAGACATAACGCTGTTAGCCGGCTTCTTTGCCGAACTCCTTCAAAAGGGTTCGTTCAAGCACTTACTGAAAATGCCGCGTCAAAGCCGCTTATTCTCCTTCTCGGAGTCTGCAAGCTGGGCTCGAACATCTTTCAGTTCCACGCTCAGCTTGGTATTGGCGTCTTGGAGATTGTTTTTCTCCTGCCTGACCTCAGTCAGCACGCGTTCACTAGTCTTTAGCTGTCGCACAACATGCTGATCCTTCGGATTTTCTCCGGATTCATCTGCAACATCTATTGTTAGATCTGCAGCCACGCCGCATGCTATATGGTAACCATCATTCTTCAAAACAAATGTTACCAGCGGGGGAATTTTTAGGTTCCTTCAATGCGGCAACAGCGGCCCGCAGTTGGGTCTTGCATTCCTCCAGCTCCTGTGACAGTCGAGTATTCTTCTCTGTAAGAACCTGCACAATAAGATGATGCTTAAATCAGTTCTGCTAACTGTTTCAAGTCTCAGGGGCTACTGATACATATAATCGTCAGATTTGCTTACCCGTACATCCTTTACGTATTGGTCCATGGCTCTAGCTAGACCATTTTGAGCAGCACGGAGGTACGCCTTTCCAGAATTGAAGGCATCAAATGCCTCTGGTGAGAAGCAAGCATCGCGGAGTACGGCCCAACGACGCCTATAATTCATGGCACTCTCCACTTCTGAATTTGTAGCGGATAGTCTATCCGCATCCTCTGTAGGGGGAGCATCCGGCGTCCGCCCCATGTCGGCTTCCGCCTCTATGTCCGGTCCTGGAACCCGACTGGTGGAAGCGTGATCGGCAGCCTCGCCGGACATATTCCGGCGAGCGTTTTTTCTGTTAAAGAAACATGGACGTCATTACATTTCAAGAAAGACGACAACCATGGAGCGGGGTTTCTGTCATACCTCTGCGCCGACGTCTCCGTCCTGACCGCCTTCCTTTTTGGCCTGCCCGGCCTCGGTGCCTCTTGTTGGCGAGTTGCTGCGGGTTCGACATGGCGTCCCAAGTGCCTTCCCTATAAAACACCATATGTATATGGTAGGTGAAGTGTCTAAAAGGGGATCCTAGTTTTTGGAGTTGGGATTTTTGGTTTATCTTACGTGCGACGCAGGAAGCAGTCCGGGATAGTCGGCCGTAATGGCCACCATGGCGTCATCACAGCTTAATTGATAGAACTACCGGTCTATCAGCTCCACGAATATGTCCGGATCTTCTTCGAGTCCGGGACTGAGGGCCCGGTCAGGGTCCTCTGGTTGTGGAGATGGGCTGCTGACCTCCCTTATGGCTTTTCGCAGTTCCTGTCGCAAAATGGCAAGGTGAATACCTACGATCAAGAATGCAGGAAGAATGGGAGTAGGGAGATATAACTCACCCAGCTTGGAGGATTGTACATGGAGAATCCATCCCGAAGCTTGATGCGGATGAACTCCTCTTCCTCACCCTTGAACAATTCGGACAGAATTTTTGCTAAAGCGGCAGCGTTGTCCAGACCCTTACGTCCGCAACGGGTGGCGTCATCTTCCCCGTTAAAACACCACAGGGGGTGTCCTCGATATTGAAGTGGCTGCACTCCCCGCATTATGCATATTGACATAACCTCGATTACTGTTAATCCTGATTGAGCCAGCGCTTTAATCCGGTTCATCAGGTACAGGACTTCTCCGTTGTCTTCCTCCTAGGGGCTCCGTGGGTGCCAACTTTGGCGTTTCTTCAGAGGAGCATTGCTAAACTCAGGAAGACCCCGCCGAACAGGGTCCGGAAGGGGGACGTCCTCCATATAAAACCATTCCGAAGGCCAGTCTTCGGACGTCTTCTTCGGAGTACCGGACAGGTATTCGGTTCCGGTGATGCGCCGTATTTCGGCTTCGGCCACTTGATAAAGTGACCCCTTCTGTGTGCGAGGGACGAGGCAAAATAACCTTTTCCACAGCTCGAAATGAGCCTCGCAGCCCAGGAACAACTCGCAGAGGGAAACATAGCCGGCGATGTGTAAAATGGAGGCAGGGGTGAAATTATGCAATTGGAGGCCGTAGAACTCCAGGAGCCCGTGGAGGAACGGATGAATCGGAAATCCGAGTCCCCTCAATAAATAAAGGACAGGGCATACCCGCTCCCCCGTAGAGGGGCTGGGGAAGCTCTCCGCTTGCTCCCGCCCATTGTAGGTGGCGAGCCCGGCTCGGACGGGCACCATATACGCCGGAGGGAGAAATCCCTTAGTCTGCAGTTCGACTAATCGACTGTGTGGGACTGAACACCTCTCCCAATCACCGGGCTTAGGGCTACATGGGCGGGAGGAGGAGCTGCGGAGGTCGGCCATGCTGGAGTGGATCTTTCCAAAGCACGCTCCGACGGATTCTCGCTGGGGGAGGATGGTATGGATTGGATCTAAGAATCCCCATCCCTTTAATAGACAATTTATTTGTCTGGCTAGGGGGGCGAATGTAAAAACACCCTGGCGCCTCGCATTCATTCGACGCGTGGAAGATAGCCCTTATTGGGCGCAAAATCCAAGAGGTTCATCATTTATGGGACCGGACACTGCTTAACAAAACGTTCGAAATTTGGAGAAGAACCCGCCTTGCGATGCCGAAGACAACGCTGCGCGCCGGACTCATCGTCATTGAAGCCTGGTTTGGGGGCTATTGAGGGAGTCCTAGATTAGGGGGTATTCGGACAGCCGGATTGTATCCTTTGGCCGGACTGTTGGACTATGAAGATACAAGATTGAAAACTTCGTCCCGTGTCCGGATGGGACTGTACTTGGCGTGGAAGGCAAGCTAGGCAATACGGATATGTATATCTCCTCCTTTGTAACCGACCTTGTGTAACCCTAGCCCCCTCTGGTGTCTATATAAACCGGAGGGTTTTAGTCCGTAGGACAACATACAATCATACCATAGGCTAGCTTCTAGGGTTTAGCCTCTCCGATCTCGTGGTAGATCAACTCTTGTACTACTCATATTATCAAGAATAAATCAAGCAGGACGTAGGGTTTTACCTCCATCAAGAGGGCCAGAACCTGGGTAAAACATCGTGTCCCCTGCGTCCTGTTACCATCCGCCTTAGACGCACAGTTCGGGACCCCCTACCCGAGATCCGCCGGTTTTGACACCGACAAAAGGCATGGAACACTTTCCTAGAAAGAAAATTAAATTACCTTATGAATATATTATGAGAGCCACTTATGGATTGCCTACCAAAGATGGCAATACCTAGATCAATTCTTGCTTGTTATGCCTAGCTAGGGGCGTTAAACGATAGCGCTTGTTGGGAGGCAACCCAATTTTATTTTTATTCCTTGCTTTTTGCTCCTGTTTAGTAATAAATAATTTATCTAGCCTCTATTTTGGTTGTGTTTTTTGTGTTTAATTAGTGTTTGTGCCAAGTAGAACCGTTGGGAAGACTTGGGGAAAGTCTTGTTGAACTTGCTGTAAAAACAGAAACTTTAGCGCTCACGAGAACTGCTGCCATTTTTATTTGGAAAGTGGTATTTAGTTAATTCTTTTTTCATATGATTAATATATAAATTACTCACGTCCAGAAATTTATTTTAGAATTTTTGGGTTCCAGATCTTGCTCTATCAACAGATTACTACAGACTGTTCTGTTTTTGACAGATTCTGTTTTTCGTGTGTTGTTTGCTTATTTTGATGAATCTATGGCTAGTAAAATAGTTTATAAACCATAGAGAAGGTGGAATACAGTAGGTATAACACCAATATAAATAAAGAATGAGTTCATTACAGTACCTTGAAGTGGTCTTTTATTTTCTTTCGCTAACGGAGCTCATGAGATTTTCTACTTTAAGTTTTGTGTTGTGAAGTTTTCAAGTTTTGGGTAAAGATTTGATGGATTATGGAACAAGGAGTGGCAAGAGCCTAAGCTTGGGGATGACCATGGCACCCCCAAGATAATCTAAGGACACCTAAAAGACAAAGCTTGGGGATGCCCCGGAAGGCATCCCCTCTTTCGCCTACTTCTATCGGTAACTTTACTTGAAGCTATATTTTTATTCGCCACATGATATGTGTTTTGCTTGGAGCGTCTTGTATTATTTGAGTCTTTGCTTGTTATTTTAACACAATCATCCTTGCTGTACACACTTTTTGAGAGAGACATACATGATTTGGAATTTGTTAGAATACTCTATGTGCTTCGCTTATATCTTTTGAGTTATATAATTTTGCTCTAGTGCTTCACTTATATCTTTTAGAGCACGGCAGTGGATTTGTTTTATAGAAACTATTGATATCTCATGCTTCACTTAGATTATTTTGAGAGTCTTAATAACATGGAAATTTGCTTAAAATCCTAATATGCTTGGTACACAAGATTAATAATAAAACTTTCTTACGAGTGTGTTGAATACTATGATAAGTTTAATACTTGATAATTGTTTTGAGATATGGAGATGGTGATATTAAAGTCATGCTAGTTGATTAGTTGTGAATTTGAGAAATACTTGTGTTAAAGTTTGTGATTCCCGTAGCATGCACGTATGGTGAACCGTTATGTGATGAAGTCGGAGCATGATTTATTTATTTATTGTCTTCCTTATGAGTGGCCGTCGGGGACGAGCGATGGTCTTTTCCTACCAATCTATCCCCCTAGGAGCATGCACGTAATACTTTGCTTTGATAACTTGTAGATTTTTGCAATAAGTATATGAGTTCTTTATGACTAATGTTGAGTCCATGGATTATATGCACTCTCACCCTTCCACCTTTGCTAGCCTCTCTAATACCGCGCACCTTTCGCCGGTATCATACACCCACCATATACCTTCCTCAAAACAGCCACCATACATACCTATTATGGCATTTCCATAGCCATTCCGAGATATATTTCCATGCAACTTTCCACCGTTCCGTTTATTATGACACACTCCATCATTGTCATATTGCTTAGCATGATCATGGAGTTGACATCGTATTTGTGGAAAAGCCACCATTCATAATTCTTTCATACATGTCACTCATGAGTCATTGCATATCTTGGTACACCGCCAGAGGCATTCATATAGAGTCATATTTTGTTCTAAGTATCGAGTTGTAATTGTTGAGTTGTAAGAAAAATAAAAGTGTGATGATCATCATTATTAGAGCATTGTCCCATTGAGGAAAGGATCATGGAGACTATGATTCCCCCACAAGTCGGGATGAGACTCCAGACGAAAAAAAGAGAAAGAAAAGAGGCCATAAAAAAGAGGCCCAAATAAAAAAATGAGAGAAAAATAGAGAAGGGACAATGTTACTATCCTTTTACCACACTTGTGCTTCAAAGTAGCACCATGTTATTCATAGTAGAGAGTATCTCATGTTATCACTTTCATATACTAGTGGGAATCTTTCATTATAGAACTTGGCTTGTATATTCCAATGATGGGCTTCCTCAAAATGCCCTAGGTCTTCATGAGCAAGCAAGTTGGATGCACACCCACTTAGTTTCTTTTTGAGCTTTCATATACTTATAGCTCTAGTGCATCCGTTGCATGGCAATCCCTACTCACTCAAATTGATATCTATTTATGGGCATCTCCATAGCCCGTTGATACGCCTAGTTGATGTGAGACTATCTTCTCCCTTTTGGTCTTCTCCACAACCACCACTCTATTCCACCTATAGTGCTATGTCCATGGCTCACGCTCATGTATTGCGTGAAGATTGAAAAAGTTTTGAGAATGTCAAAAGTATGAAACAATTGCTTGGCTTGTCATCAGGGTTGTGCATGATTTAAATACTTTGTGTGGTGAACATAGAGCATAGCCAGATTATATGATTTTGTAGGGATAACTTTCTTTAGCCATGCTATTTTGAGAAGACATAATTGCTTTGTTAGTATGCTTGAAGTATTATTATTTTTATGTCAATATTAAACTTTTGTCTTGAATCTTTCAGATCTGAATATCCATACCACAATTAAGAAGAATTACATTAAAATTATGCCAAGTAGCACTCCGCATCAAAAATTCTGTTTTATCATTTACCTACTTGAGGACGAGCAGGAATTAAGCTTGGGGATGCTTGATACGTCTCCAACGTATCTATAATTTTTGATTGCTCCATGCTATATTATCTACTATTTTGGACATTATTGGGCTTTATTATACACTTTTATATTATTTTTGGGACTAACCTATTAACCGGAGGCCCAGCCCAGAATTACTATTGTTTGCCTGTTTCAGGGTTTCGAAGAAAAGGAATATCAAACAGAGTCCAAACGGATTGAAACCTTCGGGAACGTGATTTTTAGGAAGATTATGATCCGGGAGACTTGGACCCTACGTCAATAAAAGAAACATGAGGCCACGAGGTAGGGGGGCGCGCCTACCCCCCCAGGCGCGCCCTCCACCCTCGTGGGCCCCCTGTTGCTCCACCGACGTACTCCTTCCTCCTATATATACCTACGTACCCCCAAACGATCAGATACGGAGCCAAAAACCTAATTCCACCGCCGCAACTTTCTGTATCCACGAGATCCCATCTTGGGGCATGTTCCAGAGCTCCGTCGGAGGGGGCATCGATCACTGAGGGCTTCTACATCAACACCATAGCCTCTCCAATGAAGTGTGAGTAGTTTACCTCAGACCTACAGGTCCATAGTTATTAGCTAGATGGCTTCTTCTCTCTTTTTGGATCTCAATACAATGTTCTCCCCCTCTCTTGTGGAGAACTATTTGATGTAATGTTCTTTTTGTGGTGTGTTTGTTGAGACCGATGAATTGTGGGTTTATGATCAAGTCTATCTATGAATAATATTTGAATCTTCTCTGAATTCTTTTATGTATGATTGGTTATCTTTGCAAGTCTCTTTGAATTATCAGTTTGGTTTGGCCTACTAGATTGATATTTCTTGCAATGGGAGAAGTGCTTAGCTTTGGGTTCAATCTTACGGTGTCCTTTCCTAGTGACAGCAGGGGCAGCAAGGCACGTATTGTATTGTTGCCATCGAGGATAACAAGATGGGGTTTTCTTCATATTGCATGAGTCTATCCCTCTACATCATGTCATCTTGCTTAAGGCGTTACTCTATTTTTAACTTAATACTCTAGATGCATGCTGGATAGCGGTCGATGAGTGGAGTAATAGTAGTAGATGCAGGCAGGAGTCGGTCTACTTGTCTCGGACGTGATGCATATATACATGATCATACCTAGATATTCTCATAACTATGCTCAATTCTGTCAATTGCTCAACAGTAATTTGTTCAGCCACCGTAGAATACTTATGCTCTCGAGAGAAGCCACTAGTGAAACCTATGGCCCCCGGGTTTATCTTTATCATATTAATCTCCTACTACTTAGTTATTTCCTTTGTTATTTCCTTTGCCTTTATTTTATTTTGCATCTTTATCATAAAAATACCAAAAAATATTATCTTATCATATCTATCAGATCTCACTCTCGTAAGTGGCCTTATAGGGATTGACAACCCCTATTTGCGTTGGTTGCGAGGATTTATTTGTTTTGTGCAGGTATGAGGGACTCACGCGTAGCCTCCTACTGGTTTGATACCTTGGTTCTCAAAACCTGAGGGAGATACTTACGCTACTTTGCTGCATCATCCCTTCCTCTTTGGGGAAAACCAACGCAGTGCTCAAGAGGTAGCAGAGGGTAGGACAAAATATGTGATGCAAGTTGTTTTCCATAAGCATGTATGACTATATTCGGAATACATGCCTACATTACATTGATGAATTGGAGCTAGTTCTGTGTCACCCTCTGTTATGACTGTTACATGATGAACTACATCCGGCATAATTCTCTATCACCGATCCATTGCCTACGAGCTTTCCATATATTGATCTTTGCTTATTTACTTTTCTGTCGCTATTGTTATCATCACTACAAAATACCAAAAATATTACTTTTGCTACCATTACCTTTAACCACCGTTACCACTACTATCATATTACTTTGCTACTAAATACTTTGCTGTAGATATTAAGTTATCCAGGTGTGGTTGAATTGACAACTCAGCTGCTAATACTTGAGAATATTCTTTGGCTCCCCTTGTGTCGAATCAATAAATTTGGGTTGAATACTCTACCCTCGAAACTGTTGCGATCCCCTATACTTGTGGGTTATCAGCCGCCAGATGTGAGTCTCTTAATTTTCCATACTTTTATCTCATCATCCAAATACTGTGTTAACTCAAGTAAGCTAATCTTTCGCAGGATAAATCTGATTTCTGGAAGGCAAAATATGATCATGAAGCTACCAAAAAGGCCATGGCTGCCACGAAAGCCGCCAAGAAAACCACCAAGAAGCACAAGAAGAAACCAACTGCCTCTGACCTACTTAATCTAGATGAAACTTCTGAGTCGGAGGTAGCCCTTGACTCCCTTGGCTCCTTTTTTCAATTATCTTATTGACATTGATTACTCTCATGATGACACGGGGGCCATTCAAGCAGTTGATGAAGAGGTACCTATCATTTCCTCCGACTCAGAGCCCTTGCCAAGACAGAAAATTCGACGAATAGTCCAAAAAGTAAGCTTTTCACACCCCTTAGCTCATTGGGATCCTCACTTTATTTTGAAGCAACAGTAGCACGAGAGCCGGTGCCAGACTCGGAATAGTGAAGGTGAAGAATTGTCCTCCGGTTTACCGGACACTCCAATTCCACGGAAACGCCAAAATGAGGCTCTTCCATACTTAGCTCCTTTTTACCCGCTGGCGGATCTCTTTCGCCAGCCACTCAATTCCTCTGATTCAAACTTCCAGGAGGTTTCTCGCTCTTCCTCTGGTGACTCATCCCAGACCCAGCTGCCGCCTTTCAAGACTGCCCCTGGGTAACAACAATTACTTTTATTCTATACTTTACATTCTTACCATTATACTGATTTGTCATAACCCGTTCAGTGGACAAGCAAAACCTAACAAAAAGGCAAAAGTGTCCAAGTCGGCTGAGGATCCTAAAGTTGCTAAATTGGAGCAGCAAGCATGTGTACCTTATGCCTCCGAAAAACAGCCAGAAGAACCTGCTTCTGACATTCCACCTGAGATGCCTGACCTCTCCGTTGATCAAACCAACACTGGCTCGTTGAATACTGAACCGTCAAGCTCACTTAAGCCGTCAGAGACCCATACCGATGACGTTCTGATCACTGGCACCGGTTTTACTGAACCAGGAAATCCAACTATTTCAGCCAAACACTCTGCCAAGCAAGAAGTTATTGAAAGACAGAAGTGAGGTTTGATATCTTCCACTATGCTCAATTGAGCAGCAGTGAAGTATTGTCCGGTTATCTCAACCAAGTACACTCCAGCTGCGATTTTGAAATTGAGATGGTGAAACAGATGCACCAAAAATATGAGGTATGTCTTCCGGTTTTAAATAAGTTATGTACATGCTGCCAGCCCCCAAGTCTACTGGTTATGATAAGATTGAATAAGCTACAGACTTAGAATAATCCATAAGCATCTATAATAGAATCCTTCCCAAGCCGGCTGTCATAATTAGATTTAAGCCAGATGTGTAAACAATTTAGCATTGCATCCGTAGTCCCCAAGGGCCGGCTTAATCAGCATGAATGAGCCGGTACTTCTCAGTTGTAGAGGGCAGAATTTACTTACGCGGCCCCCATGAGCCGGCTGTGACACCTAAACCCGCTTCTGCTATTAATTTTGATATGTCGCATATTATTGATGATGCCACTTCTGCTATGCATGATACTTATGATGAAACTACTTCTATGCTTGATACTACTATGCCATTTGGTGAATTTCTTGATGAACAACTTGCTAGGGCTAGAGAGAATCAAATTATTGAAACTGATAATATTGATGAAAGTGATGATGAAGACTCTCCTAATAAATATGAATTGCCTGTTGTGCCTAAGGGCTATGTTATGGATAAAGAAACTAAAAGAGACTTTCTTGCATGCAATGATAGAAGTGATCTTAAGAAATTATTAGCTAAGCTTAAACAAAAAACTCTGAATGCTAGAATGAAATATGATCATGCTTATGCTACTTCACCTATCTTTGTTACTGATAAGGATTATGAATTCTCTATTGATCCTGATATAATTACTTTGGTTGAATCTGATCCTTTTTATGGCTATGAATCTGAAACTGTTGTGGCACATCTTACTAAATTAAATGATATAGCCACCCCGTTCACTAATGATGAGAGAACTCGCTACTTTTATATCCTTAAAATATTTCCGTTCTCATTAAAGGGTGATGCTAAGATATGGTTTAATTCTCTTGATCTTGGTTGTGTGTGTAGTCCCCAGGATATGATTTATTACTTCTCTACTAAATATTTCCATGCTCATAAGAAACAAGCTTCCTTAAGGGATATATATAATTTTGTGCAAATGGAAGAAGAGAGTCTCCCAAAAGCTTGGAGGATGCTTCTCAAATTACTTAATGCTTTGCCTGATCATCCTCTTAAGAAAAATGAAATACTTGATATCTTTTGTAATGGACTAACCGATGCTTCCAGAGACCACCTGGATAGTTGTGCTGGTTCTGTTTTCAGGAAAAGAACACCGGATGAAGCTGAAATTCTATTGAATAATATGTTTCCAAATGAAAATAATTGGACATTTCTTGAGCCAGCTCCTAAGCCAACTCCTGAGCCTATTCCTAAACCAACTCCGAAGAAAAGGGGTGTTCTATTTCTCAGTCCTGAAGATATGCAAGAGGCAAAGAAATCCATGAAAGAAAAGGGTATTAAAGCTGAAGATGTTAAGAATTTACCTCCTATTGAAGAAATACATGGTCTTAATTTACCGCCTATTGAAGAAATATATGGTTTTAATCCATCACCTATTGAAGAAACACATGGTCTTGATAACCCGACACAGGTAGTAAAGGTAAATTTTCTCTATAGATATGATAAAGCCGAAATCCCTCCTACTAAGTTTGCTAGCCAATGTTTGGATGAGTTTGATAACTTTATGGTTAAGAAAGATGACTTCAATGCTTATTTTGGTAGACAATTGAAACAAAATGCTTATATGATTGAACACTTGGGTGATTCTATGTCTAGAGTTAAAGGTGAACTTAAACTCATTAGTAAACATGCTTCTATGGTTACCACTCAAGTAGAACAAGTACTTAAAGCTCAGAATGATTTGCTCAATGAATTAAATAGTAAGAAAAATTATAATGTTGTTAGAGTTATGACTAGAGGTGGTAAAATGACTCAGGAACCTTTGTATCATGAGGGCCATCCTAAGAGAATTGAGCAAGATTCTCAGAGAAATGATATTGATGCACCTAGTCCTTCTAAGAGGAAGAAAAAGAAAAATGATAGGACTTTGCATGCTTCTATTTCTGATGCTGAAACACAATCTAGTAATGAACATGAAACTAGTGATACTGTTAATGATAATGTTCATGTTGATGCTCAACCTAGCAATGATAATGATGTAGAAGCTGAACCTGCTGTTGATCTTGATAACCCACAATCAAAGAATCAACGTTATGATAAAAGAGACTTTGTTGCTAGGAAACACGGTAATGTAAGAGAGCCTTGGGTTCAGAAACCCATGCCTTTTCCTCCTAAGCCATCCAAGAAAAAGGATGATGAGGATTTTGAGCGCTTTGCTGAAATGATTAGACCTATCTTTTTGCGTATGTGTTTGACTGATATGCTTAAACTGAATCCTTATGCTAAGTATATGAAAGATATTGTCACTAATAAAAGAAAGATACCAGAAGCTAAAATTTCCACCATGATTACTAATTATACTTTTAAGGGAGGAATACCAAAGAAACTTGGAGATCCTGGAGTACCAACTATACCATGCTCCATTAAAAGAAACTATGTTAAAACTGCTTTATGTGATCTTGGAGCCGGTGTTAGTGTTATGCCTCTCTCTTTATATCATAGACTTGATTTGAATAAGTTGACACCTACTAAAATATCTTTGCAAATGGCTGATAAATCAACTGCTATACCTGTCGGTATTTGTGAGGATGTGCCTGTTGTGGTTGCAAACGTTACTATTTTAACGGACTTTGTTATTCTTGATATTCCCGAGGACGATAGTATGTCTATTATTCTTGGAAGACCCTTTTTGAATACTGCAGGGGATGTTATTGATTGCACCAAAGGCAATGCCACTTTTCATGTTAATGGTAATGAGCATACGGTACACTTTCCGAGGAAACAACCTCAAGTCCACAGTATAAATTCTATTGGAAAAATTTCAACAATCACTATTGGAGGTTTTGAATTTCCTCTTCCTACTGTCAAGAAGAAATATGATATTCTTATTGTTGGGGATGTGCATATCCCCGTTGAGGTAACCTAGTGTTATTCGAAAATTCTCTGGTTCCATGTTATTCAGAATGAGTTTGTTAACAAGACCTGATCAACCCTGTTAGTGGATTCCTTTTGTTGAGCATGAGATGGATGAATTTAGAAAACACAACTCTCTATACCCTCTTTTTACTTTCTGTTATTTATATTAAATAAAGCAAAAATAGTAATTTTTGTCTGTTTTCTGAATTATCCATGCAATAAAAAAATACCCCGAAAATAAAAGTTCTCCAAATGCCCTGAAATTTAAATATGATTTTTATGGAATATTTGAGAATATCTGGCACTGAGAACACAGCAGGGGGGCAAGCACCTGGGCACGAGGGTCTAGGGTGCACCCCCCTGCCTCATGGGCCCACGGTGGCTCCCCTCCACTTATTCCTGCACCCACACACTTCTTCTTCCTCCCAAAAAAATCACTAGCCAGCTCAAGCACGGGTTCTAGCTCATTTTGCTGCGATTTTCGATCTCCTTGCTCAAAGCACCTCTCACAAAACTGCTTTGGGGGGATTGTTCCTTGGTATGTGACTCCTCCATAGGTCCAATTAGTTTTTGTTCTAGTGCTTTATTCATTGCAAATTTGTGCTGCCTAGGTGACCATGTTCTTGAGCTTGCATGTCAAATTTATATGGTTCCAAGTAGTTCTAATGCATGATATAGGCTCTAGGCACTTGTAGGAGTAGTTGCTATCAATTTTGTTGAGTTTGGTTTACTTTTATTTGAAGTTACTAAAAATTTCAGAAATTTTTCAGAGGAAAAAATATGCTTAGGAAAATGTACCAAGGTGGTTCTTCAAGGAAACAAGGACCCAGGCTTGCAATGCGTGATGCTGATGATGAGCCACCAAGGGACGCTCCAGTGCGGCCTTGTGAATTTCCTTTAGAGGACCTCATGGGTCAAGCTGGAATTAAGGAAGAATTTAACGCATACTTGCGTAATGCTGATCTTGTGAGCTTAGAGGCAGAAAAGTGCCACCAGTACCACTGTCTCACTAGTTCCTTTGTGAGGAGGTTTGAATTTTCATCTTCACGCAATTCTCAAACTGTCATGTTTGATCTTTATGGAAATTCTTATACTATGGACTTAGAGGATTTTACCACTGCTTGCAAACTTCCACAATGGGGTAGTGCTAGCGAACCTCGCAAATCTGAATTTTGAGATTTTCTTGCTAGTATAACGGTGGGGAAATCTAGAGACATAGCACAAGCTACCATGGGGAGCATTCATTTTCATGCTATACATTATTTCACTCTCTTCATAGATAGGTGTATAAATGGTAAGGATGAAGCATGTCACATGTGTGTCCCTGACCTCAGTATTCTTAGGAGTGCTGTGTTAGGAGATAAATCTTATAATTTGGGAGCCATTGTTGCACGTAGGTTGCATCATAATAGATTTAATGGAGATTTCTTTGGTGGAATTTATGCAACTCGTATAGCTAATTTTCTCGGTATAACCATATGTGAGGATGGTATTGAGTTGCCTCCTGCTTATTTGGATTATGAGGCTATGGTTCATCATCATTTTGTTGAGAGGAACGATCAGTTCCTCCAGTACCGACTAATCTTTGACAGACGACGCACCTATCACGCCGCTCTCCCTGCTTCTACCTTCTTTGACTTTCAGGCAAAGGGGAGATATTACATAACCAGAGAGGAGGCAGATGAGTATAAGAGGAGGGCTGAGATAGCTCGCCTCCAAGCTGCAGCCCACGATGCAATGACTGCTGCATCTCAATACGACCCTACAACTTTGGATATCCGCCAGGCCATCCATGGCAATAGACCAACTTAGGCCAAAAGCCTAAGCTTGGGGGAGTACGTATTTCCCACCGACATTACATTTATGTTCACACACTCATTGCTATATGTCGGTGCTCATACTTTTCATTGTAATATCCATGCTAGTTTATTTCCTTTTTATGCTTTCTTCTTGTGTGTTTGATAAACCTTAAGAAAAACAAAAAAATTAGTAGTAGCTTTTAGCTATTTTATTTTTCTTACTGTAGTAGTAACTAAAAAGAAAACTCAAAAAGATTTCCCCTTCTTTTGCTTGTTGGGAGCTTTCCTGTGTGAATAATTTTATTTGTTTTCTTTTCTTTGGGGGTTGATAGGAGAAGACCATGATTAAATTGTTGAAGTGACTCCTATATGCATTATTGTTGATTTAACCAAGAGCCCATATTGCCTTGTCTTCTCCTGTTTATTGAATGCTTGCAGATTCCAGCTTAGCCCAATGCACGCGCACTGTTATTATTATTCACATCATTCGGTTGTGCAAGTGAAATGCAATTATGACGATATATGATGGACTGATTGAGATGGGAGAAGCTGGTATGAACTCGACCTCTCTTGTTTTTGTAAATATGATTAGTTCATCATTCCTAATTCAGCCTATTATGAATAAACATGTTTGCAATGACAATTAGATATTATAGTTGCTTATGCCATGCTTAATTAGCTAGGAGCTTATAATGGTTTACCTTGCGTGCCAACATACTATTAAAATGGTTGTGATGTGGTATGATAGGGTGGTATCCTCTTTTGAACTATTCGAGTGGCTTGACTTGGCACATGTTCACGCATGTAGTTGAAACAAAATCAAATAGCCTCTACGATATTTATGTTCATGGTGCATCATATCCTACTCATGCTTGCATTCAGTGTTGATTAATTTTAATGCATGTTCATGACTGTTGTCGCTCTCTAGCTGGTCGCTTCCCAGTCTTTTTCTAGCATTCACCTGTACTAAGCGGGAATACTACTTGTGCATCCAATCCCACAAACCCCAAAGTTATTCCATATGAGTCCACCGTACCTACATATATACGGTATCTACATGCCATTCCAAGTAAATTTGTATGTGCCAAACTCTAAACATTCAAATGAAATTCTGTTTTGTATGCTTGAATAGCTCATCACTACAAAAAAAAGACACATCCGTGACATTTTGGGCCGAAGGAATTTTTTTCCTGTCATACATATGACACTTCTATGACGATAATTGTGACAAAACCCGGTATCATCATAGATGTGGTGGGCGCCTACTTCTATGACAAAAAATCATGACAGAAAATGGGCTTTTCGTCCTGGGCGGGCCAAAGACGCGGCTGCATGACATTCTTTGGGCCGTCCATGACGGAAAAAACTGTGGTAGAAGTGAGGGGGAGGAAAATTTCGGGGAGTTCCCGGTTACGGTGGGAGGTCGGGGGCCGAGCGATGCGCGCTTCTCTCGTACACGTACGCGCGTGTGTGTGAGGCGTTGGCTCTAACTGAACCCGAGCGAGGCGTTGGGCTCTAACCGAACCCGAGCGATTGCACTGCAGGCTACGCGTTACTGAACCCGAGCGATCGATCGATGGCTGTTAACTGAACCCGATCGAGTGATTCCTTCGCTACTGCTGCTAACTGAAGCCGATCGATGCTGCCTCTGGATGAACAGTGAGCGTTGTGGGGGGGGGGATGAACAGTTCCCAGTGGGGGTGGACCCCGATCGATCGAGCCGGTTGGGGCTGGATGAACAGGACCCCGTGGAGGGCTGGATGAACAGGACCACCCCATGG
Organism: Triticum urartu; assembly: GCF_003073215.2. Classification (NCBI taxonomy): domain Eukaryota; kingdom Viridiplantae; phylum Streptophyta; class Magnoliopsida; order Poales; family Poaceae; genus Triticum; species Triticum urartu. The sequence goes on from NC_053027.1 coordinate 426,179,235, forward strand.
AGGGTAGGATGAACAGTAGACGGTGGAGGGCAGGATGAACAGTAGCCCGTGGAGGGGTGGTTGAACAGGAGCCCGTGGAGAGGGCTGGTTGAACAGTAGCTGGTGGAGTAGCGCGCGGTGGAGGCTGGATGAACAGGAGCCCGTGGATGAACAGTCGCGGGTGGAGGCTTGAGGAGGTCGACAGTGGATGAACAGTAGCTCGTGGAGGCTGGAGGGGGTCAACGGTGGAGATGAACAGTACTGTGGAGTCCCGTTTTGCGGTACGCCACACCCCTCCCGATGAACAGGACCCCCGTTTCGACTGTAGCGCTCCAACACAAGTCCGTTTCGTCCGTTTTGCGGTACACCACACCCCTCCCGATCAACAGGACCCCCGTTTCGACCGTAGGAGGTCCGTTTCCTCTGTTTTGCGGTACGCCAGACCCCTCCCGGTGAACAGGATCCCATTTCGAACGTGGCCGGTCAAACGCAAGGCCGTTTCCTCCGTTCTGCGGTACGCCAGGCCTCGTTTCCATCGCCTGTTCCGTCCAAGCCCTCCCGATGAACACGACGCATTCCGTTGCCTCCCAATGAACACGACGCATTCTGTTGCCTCCCCATGAACACGTCGCATTCCATTGCCTCCCCATGAACCCGACAACGACGCTGTTTCTCCATTATGACCCAGCCATGTACACGAGCCCTGGCCGTACGTATGCGCGAGTAGGCGTTCGAGACCCCGCCCGTATGTACACATACGTGGCCGTATTTTCTTTCTTGCACCCTGGCCATTATACGTACGTGTACATGCTACGTGCACGCCTCTACTACGACACGTGCGCGCCTCTACATCGACCAGTATATATGTACGTACACGTTCGTGACCAGAATGACAACGCTACGTACGCTTCGACCAGGTGGGTCCCGACTGTCAGGCACTTTCTTGCGTGCGGAGATGTAGCTGGTGGGTCCCAGCAGTCAGGGGGGCGAAATACGGTGGCTCATCCGGTGGGTCCCCGTTGTCAGGTGGAGGAATAATTATTTTGCATGTAATAAGGAGACACTTCCTTGCTACGGCCGTGGACCCAGCTGTCAGCCTCTCCACGTACAATCCACGTCCGATGGAAGCCGTTCCTTGACCATGTTGACCACGCCGCGCCGAGAGCACCAGGGCGGTGGACGACGGCGAGGCCTAGGAAGGGGACGACACGGAGCCGGGGAAGACGCGGTAGTGGATGCCCACACGTAGAGGAGTACGAGGGTTCACTGGTTCGCTACGGTGTGAGGCTGCCGTCGCCGCAGAATAACAGGGGGTGTGAGTGAGTAGAGGGATGGCCTGGTGATGGGTTTCGTAGTAATTTCAAAAATTCTCCTACGCTCATGCAAGATCATGGTGATGCATAGCAACGAGAGGGGAGGGTATGATCTACGTACCCTTGTAGATCGACAACGGAAGCGTTTGGTTGATGTAGTCGTACGTCTTCACAGCCCGACCGATCAAGCATCGAAACTACGGCACCTCCGAGTTCTAGCACACGTTCAGCTCGATGACGACCCCCGGACTCCGATCCAGCAAAGTGTCGGGGAAGAGTTCTGTCATCACGACGGCGTGGTGACGATCTTGATGTACTACTGCAGCAGGGCTTCGCCTAAGCACCGCTACAATATTATCGAGGACTATGGTGGAAGGGGGCACCACACACGGCTAAGAATATGATCACGTGGATCAACTTGTCTTTCTCTGGGGTGCCCCTACCTCCGTATATAAAGGCTCAAGGGGGGGGGGGTGCGGCCGGCCTAGGAGAGGCGCGCCAGGAGGAGTCCTACTCCCTCTGGGAGTAGGATTCCTCCCCCCCAATCCTAGTTGGAATAGGATTCGCGGAGGGGGGAAAAGAGAGAGGGTGGCCGGCCCCCTCTCCTTGTCCTATTCGGACCAAGGGAGGGGAGGGGCGCGCGGCCCATCTAGGGCTGCCCCTTCTCTTTTCCACTAAGGCCCACTTAGGCCCATATAGCTCCCGGGGGGTTCCGGTAACCTCCCGTTACTCCGGTAAAATCCCGATTTCACCCGGAACACTTCCGATATCCAAACATAGGCTTCCAATATATCAATCTTTATGTCTCGACCATTTCGAGACTCCTCGTCATGTCCGTGATCACATCCGGGACTCCGAACAACCCTCGGTACATCAAAATGTATAAACTCATAATATAACTGTCATCGTAACCTTAAGCGTGCGGACCCTACGGGTTCGAGAACAATGGAGACATGACCGAGACACGTCTCCGGTCAATAACCAATAGCGGAACCTGGATGCTCATATTGGCTCCTACATATTCTACGAAGATCTTTTATCGGTCAGACCGCATAACAACAAACGTTGTTCCCTTTGTCATCGGTATGTTACTTGCCCGAGATTCGATCGTCGGTATCCCATACCTAGTTCAATCTCGTTACCGGCAAGTCTCTTTACTCATTCTGTAATACATCATCCCGCAACTAACTCATTAGTTGCAATGCTTGCAAGGCTTAAGTGATGTGCATTACCGAGAGGGCCCAGAGATACCTCTCCGACAATCGGAGTGACAAATCCTAATCTCGAAATACGCCAACCCAACATGTACCTTTGGAGACACCTGTAGAGCTCCTTTATAATCACCCAGTTACGTTGTGACGTTTGGTAGCACACAAAGTGTTCCTCTGGCAAACGGGAGTTGCATAATCTCATAGTCATAGGAACATGTATAAGTCATGAAGAAAGCAATAGCAACATACTAAACGATCGGGTGCTAAGCTAATGGAATGGGTCATGTCAATCAGATCATTCAACTAATGATGCGATCCTGTTAATCAAATGACAACTCTTTGTCTATGGTTAGGAAACATAACCATCTTTGATTAACAAGCTAGTCTAGTAGAGGCATACTAGTGACACTCTGTTTGTCTATGTATTCACACATGTATTATGTTTCTGGTTAATCAATTCTAGCATGAATAATAAACTTTTATCATGATATAAGGAAATAAATAATAACTTTATTATTGCCTCCAGGGCATATTTCCTTAACTTGGCCAGCGGTGGGAGTAGTAGGGGGCGGTGAGGCCTCCGCCGCATCGCAGCCGGCCACGGGAGGCAGGAGCACGAGGCACGACCGGCGCTGGTTTGGGCGGCTGGAGCAAGAAGACCAGAGGTTGAAGAAGCACTACAGCCATTGGATGGACATCGTACGGTCACTGGAGCTAGAATCGTGCATATTGACTAAGTTGACAAAGTCCTCCGTCCCCGTCAACTTAGTAGGCCCACAAGTCAGCCTCCCACCAAGGTGGGTCCCAGCTAGCAGGGGGTATTCATTTTTTTGAGCGTAATAAGGAGGCACTTCCTTGCGTGCGAAGATATAGCTGGTGGGTCCGAGCTGTCAGCGGCGGTAACGGTTTTTCGTGTAATACAGAGGCCCTTTTGGTGGGTCCCTGATGTCAGGTGGAGGAATCATTATTTTGCGCGTAATAAGGAGGCATTTCCTTGTGTGCGGCCGTGGACCCAGTTGTCGGCCTCTCCACGTACAGTCCACTTCAGATGCATGTCGCTTGTTGACCACGTTGACCAGGCCGCACCGAGAGCACCAGGGCGGTGGATGACGGCGAGGCCTAGGAAGGGAACGACACGGAGGCAGGGAAGACTCGGCAGTTGTTTCCCACGCGGAGGGGAGTACGACTCTTATGAGGGTTTACTGGTTCGTCTGCCATCACCGGAGAATAACAACAGGTGTGGGTGAGTAGAGGGATGGCTAGGCCAGCGATGGGAGTACGGTGGGGCGGTGAGGCCTGCATGGCAGCACAGCCGGCCGCGGGGAGGAGGGAGCAGGCAGTCTCGCCGGCGCTTGTTTGAGCGGCTGGAGCAGGAAGAGCAGAGATTGAAGAAGCACGACGGCCGTTCGATGGACATCGAACAGTCACTGCTTGTGCGTCAACCTTTTTTTAGGAAAGCCTCAAATCTGTGGAAAACAGCATACAACCCATCTGCCATTATTTCTAATAATTTACAGCGCATTTGCTAATTCTTAAGGTTTTTTTGGAGCCCATATTCTTTTTGTTAGCATTACAGCCCATATTGTGGCCATGGTTAAAAAATTAACGAAATTTTGCATATTTCGGTGTGGTCCGAACTGTTTTTAATCCCGAAATTTCGACTCACATTCAAACTGATTTTAAAAATAAATGTATATCAATATAAAATCCAACAAATTCTCCACGCATAAAAATTAATGTAATTTAAAATCTCGAAATGAAAAAAAGATAGTTTAAACTAATTGTCGTTCTGATGTGTTTTAAAAATATACAACCCATTTCTCATTACTGATGGGCCATTTTCTCGGCCAGCCGAATGAAACTCTCCTTGTCTTGAAAGATTTGCAGCCCAACAGGCCTGACAAAGCGACTTACTTGGCAAATCACAAAAAAACTGGGTTGTGGCCGTGGACCCAGCTGTCAGCCTCTCCACGTACTGTACTCTTCTGATGGAAGTCGGTCATTGACCACATTGACCACGCCGCGCCGAGAGCACCAAGGCGGTGGACGACGGCGAGGCCTAGGAAGGGGACGACGCGGAGTCGCGGAAGACGCGGCAGTGGATGCCCATGCAGAGAGGAGTACGAGGGTTCACTGGTTCTGCTACGGCGTGAGGCTGCCGTCGCCGCAGAATAATAGGGGGTGTGGGTGAGTAGAGGGATAGCATGGGCCAGCAGTGGGAGTAGTAGGGGCGGTAAGGCCTCCGCGGCATCACAGCCGGCCACGAGAGGCAGGAGCACGCGGCACGACCGGCGCAGCTTTGGGCGGCTGGAGCAAGAAGACCAGAGGTTGAAGAAGCACTACGGCCATTGGATGGACATCGTACGGTCACTGGAGCTAGAATCGTTCATATTGACTAAGTTGACAAAGCCCTCCATCCTCGTCAACTTAGTAGGCCCACAAGTCAGCCTCCCACCAGGTTGGGTCCCAGCTAGCAGGGGGAGTATTCATTTTTCTGTGCGTAATAAGGAGGCACTTCCGGTGGGTCCGAGCTGATAGCGGGGAGGGAACGTTTTTTTCTCGCGAAATACGATGGTCCGTTCGGTGGGTCCCAGCAGTCAGGGGCAAACGTTTTTTCGCGAAATACGGTGGCCCGTCCGGTGGGTCCCAGAAGTCAGGGGGAAACGTTTTTTCCGCGAAATACTGGTGGCCCGTCCGGTGGGTCCCTGCTGTTAGGTGGAGGAATAATTATTTTGCGCGTAATAAGGAGGCACTTCCTTGCGGCTGCCGTGGACCCAGCTGTCAGCCTCTCCATGTATAATTCTCTTTCGATGGAAGTCGGTCGTTGACCACATTGACCACGCCGCGCCGAGAGCACCACAGCGGTGGACGACGCCGAGGCCTAGGAAGGGGACGACGCGGAGCCGGGGAAGACATGGTAGTGGATGCCCACGCGGAGAGGAGTACGAGGGTTCACTGGTTCGGCTGCGGTGTGAGGCTGCCGTCGCCGCAGAATAACATGGGGAGTGGGTGAGTGGAGGGATGGCCTGGCCAACGGTGGGAGTAGTATGGGGACGGTGATGCCTCCGCGGCAGCACAGCCGGCCACGGGAGGCAGGAGCATGCGGCACGACCGGCGCTGCTTTGGGCGGCTGGGGCAAGAAGACCATAGGTTTAAGAAGCACTACGGCCGTTGGATGGACATCGTTGACCACGCCGCGCCGAGAGCACCAGGGCGGTGGACGACGGCGAGGCCTACGAAGGGAACGACACGGAGCCAGGGAAGACACGGCAGTGGCTGCCCACGCGGTGGAGAGTACGAGGGTTGACTGGTTCGGCTGCTGTCACCGGAAAATAACAGGAGGTGTGGGTGAGTAGAGGGATAGCCATGCCAGGGATGCGAGTATGATGGGGCCGTGAGGCCTTCCCGGCAGCACTGCCGGCCACGGGAGGCGGGAGCAGGCGGTTCCGACAGCGCTGGTTTGGGTGGCTGGGGCAGGAAGATCAGAGACTGAAGAAGCACGATTGCCGTTAGATTGACATCTAACGGTCTGACGCTGGTAGAGTCGATTGTTGACCAAGTTTCTTTTTTGAGAAACCTTGTGTACGCATGAACTTAGTAGGCCCACTGTAACACCCTCGATGCGACTATAGCTCCCACGTGTCGAGGCACGACTTAGAGACATAATCGCATTGAAGGCATATGTCGCAAGTTAGGCAATCTTCACAACATCCCATGTAATATGAATAATAAAGGGGAGATAACATAGTTGGCTTACACTCGCCACGTCAATCAAGTACATAAATAACATTACATCATCCATACACTCAAGGCCCGACTACGGCGCCAAAATAAAAGAGAACCCAACATGCGACAACGGTCCCATTCACCCCCAACTGGGCACCACTACTGATCGTTGGGAAAAGAAACATAGTATCGCTGAGAGTCTTTGCCGAACTCCCACTTGAGCTCATACGCGTCTCCTGGAGCAGAATCATCAGGCCCTGCATCTGGTGTAATAGTAATCTGTGAGCCACAGGGACTCAGCAATCTCGCACCCTCGCGATCAAGACTATTTAAGCTTATAGGAAGGCAAGGTAAAATATGAGTGGAGCTGCAGCAAGCGACTAGCAAGTATGGTGGCTAACTTATTCGCAACAGAGAGCGAGAAGAGGAGGCAAAGCACGAGCGAGAAGCTAGAGGGCAACCTGCGCAAACATTACTCCAACACCGTGTCCACTTCCCGGACTCCGCCGAGAAGAGGCCATCACGGTAACACACTCAGTTGATTCATTTTAATTAGTTAAGGTTCAAGTTATCCACAATCGGACATTAACAAATTCCCATCTGCCCATAACCGCGGGCACGGCTTTTGAAAGTTCAATCCCTGCAGGGGAGTCCCAACTTAGCCCATGACAAGCTCTCATGGTCAACAAAGGAATAGACCTCCTCCCAAGACGTTCCGATCAGACTCGGTATCTCGGTAACTCAAGACACTTCGACAGGTTAAAACAAGACCAGCAACACCGCCCGAATGTGCCGACAAATCCCGATAGGAGCTGCACATATCTCTTTCTCAGGGCACACTCAGATTGTCTTAGGTACGGGTAGGCCAGCCCAGAGTTGCCCCTGGTGGCCACCGGTAGCTGACAGGTGGACCAACACTCAGAGGAGCACTGGCCCGGGGGGGGGGGTAAATAAGATGACCCTTGAGTCTGCAGAACCCAAGGGAAAGAAAAGGGCTAGGTGGCAAATGGTAAAACCAAGGTTGGGCATTGCTGGAAAAGCTTTAATCAAGGCGAAATATCAAGGGGTTCCCATTATAACCCAACCGCGTAAGGAACGCAAAATCCGGGAACATAACACCGATATGACGGAAACTAGGGCGGCAAGAGTGGAACAAAACACTAGGCGAGAGACCGAGCCTTCCACCCTTTACCAAGTATATAGATGCATTAAGATAACATAGCAATATAATGATATCCCAACAAGTAAATAAAGGTTCCAACAAGGAACGGCCTCCAATCTTCACCTGCAACTAGCAACGCTATAAGAGGGGCTGAGCAAAGCGGTAACATAGCCAATCAACGGTTTGCTAGGACAAGGTGGGTTAGAGGTTTGACATGGCAATTTGGGAGGCTGACAAGCAAATGTTAGGCATCGTAGCATTGCCATAGCAAAAGAGCGAGAAAACTAGCATAGCAAAGATAGTAGTGATTTCGAGGGTATGATCATCTTGCCTGCAAAGCTGTCAGAGCTGACTGGATCCTCAAGAGCAAACTCAACGGGCTCCTCGTTAGTGAACTCGTCTCCCGGCTCTACCCAAACAAGACAAACAAGCAACAAGGATACAATCAACCACGTGCAAACTCAAACCACACGATGCAAAGATGATATGCTATGCGGGATGAGATGCGGGATGCAAAATGCAAGATATGACAGGAAATTCATGAACCTGGCCTCAACTTGGAATTCCAAGGGTTCCACTGGATAGATGAGATGAAATCGCTTGAAAACGATATAAAGAACGCCGGAATCGGAGTTACGGTTTGGAAATGGCAAGCGTTTTAAGATATGACACCGGTCTGCGATTTACAGCAAGTAGGCATCTAAATGCAATGAAATGAACATGCTACAGCCACCAAACATGACAAAAAAAATACATGGAAGGGATGCACACAAGATTCTTACCAAAAGACTAGCACTGAGCCACGGCCAATTCATCCATTATGAGGTTCAAACAAGCATGGCAAAAACGTAAATGCAAAACTGATCTCAGACTTGGTGAAATCAACACTTGTCTGAAATTTCAGTTCACGAAGCCCTCTTCGGAGCAACAAAACAACATGATACATGACCTTATTAAGACAAGTAAGAATATGGAATGGAGGTACTCAACAAGCTTAACAAAATACCCAAAGTGACCTGGGGCCAAAAGGGTTCACAAAATATACTAACGGGCACACGAACATAGCTAAAACACAATCAGTTTTCAGACTTAGTGAAAACTGAGACATGCTGAAACATAACTCACGAAGGCATGTTTTCAAGCTCGATGCACTCACCACGGTGCAAGTCATGGCAAGAAAAGCATACCTCCTTTAAGAAGGCACAAAATACAAGCTAGACATGGCAAGAACAATGGCATAGCCTGCACGGATCAACTACAATAACATCGGCAAAATCGCAAACGAGTTGACGATCTGCCCAGATTCACAACGAAGCAAAAGTAGAGCTTGATTGACTCAAGCTAGGGTGCTCCATAATTGCAAGTAAAGACATGGATGGATAGAGCATAACAAGATTAACAAAACTCCTTTACTGATCATCCTCAAAAGAGGCACGGATCACTAGGAAAGAAGCTGAACATATGGCATCATGAATTAAATAATCCCAGACTTAGTGAAAACTACCAAGTCCCTGAAAACAGATTTACCGGGTGCCTCACTTTGCAAGCTTGCACAAGTCACCACACACATCCTAAAAATGCATGGGTTGCACCTATGGAAAGATAACAAAATGCTTAACAAAACATATGAAGGACTCACAGGCATAGCATACACACAATAATCATGGCAAAAATGACAAAAGTTTAAGATGAACTAACAGATCTGACAATTAACTCATGAAGCCCTCTTCTAACAGCATTTCAGGCATCAAGATGCACTCAAATGAAAATGATGCAATGGAATGAAATGATGTACTCGTCGAGGCGAACATTTTGATATACTATATGTCCAAATCGGAGCTACGGATGCGGAGATACAGTAGGTCAAAGTAGGCATAAAAATTAGGGTTCGAAGGAGAAAAGTCAACCGTCGGGTTTAGATCTGGATCTGGCACTGTTCATGCACTGTTCATCGGTGCGAAAAACCATGATGGCCGGCGCCGGAGCTGGTGGTGGTGGCCGGAGCTCGAGCTCTCCAAGGGAGGGGAAGACCGGGGCGGCGCCGGCGTGCTCCCGGCGGCGGGGCCGGACGGCGGCGAGGTGGCGCGGTGCGGCGGCGGGGTCGGCGTGGAGCGGCCGGGCCGGGCGGCGGAGATGGTGGTCGTGGGGGCGCGGTGGTGGTCCGCGGCGGCGCCGACCACCGGAGGTGGAGTAGGCGGCGGCGCGGTGTGGAGGGAGGCGCGGGGGCGCGCGTGGGCCGGGGGGGGCCCGTCCCGGGCCCCGCGGGCTGGTGGCGGCGGCGATGTGGGCCTGAGGCGCAGGGCGAATGAGCGGGCGCCACGTGTCGGCGGACGTCGGGGCAGACAAAGTCTGTCGGTGGGACTTGTGTCCGGCGCGCGCGAGGTGGCGGATCTAGGGTTTCGGGGGGAAGAAGAAGAAAACGGAGGGGTCTATTTATAGACATAAGTGGAGCTAGGAGAGTCCAAATGAGGTGCGGTTTTCGGCCACGTGATCGTGATCGAACGCTCTAGAAGATGGAGTAGACTTTGGTGGGTTTTGGGCCAAATTGGAGGGGTGTTGGGCTGCAACACACACGAGGCCTTTTCGGTCCCTCGGTTAACCGTTGGAGTATCAAACGAAGTCCAAATGATACGAAACTTGACAGGCGGTCTACCGGGAGTAAACCAAGGCCGCTTGGCAAGTCTCGGTCCAATCCGGAAATGTTTAATCCCCACACACGAAAGAAAGCTAGAAATGGCCACCGGAGGAGAACGAAGCGCCGGAATGCAAAATGGACAACGGGGAAAATGCTCGAATGCATGGGATGAACACGTATGCAAATGTAATGCAGATGATGACATGATATGAGATGCATGAAAACGAAAACAACACACGGAGACAAATACCCGAACCCGAGAAATAAATATAACTTAACGCCGAAAATGGCAAGAGTTGGATTACAAATTGGGAAAGCTACATCCGGGGTGTTACAACACTCCACCACTACGAAAAGATCTCGTCCCGAGATCTAGGACTGAAAGAACTCCGGGTACTCAGAACGGAGGTGATCCTCACGTTCCCAGGTAGCTTCATGGTTGGAATGGTGTGACCACTTGACTTTGAGAAATTTGATTGACTTGTTGCGAGTCTTGCGTTCAGTCTCTTCAAGAATAGCAACTGGGTGCTCACGATAAGAGAGATCTTCTTGGAGCTCAATGTCCTCGAAGTTGACGGTGCGGTCAGGAGTCTTGAAGCACTTTCGAAGCTGAGAGACATGGAACATGTCATGAACATTTGCAAAGTTTGAAGGAAGCTCGAGTTGATAGGCGAGTTCGCCTCTCTTGCTGACAATCTTGAAAGGTCCCACGTATCTAGGGGCAAGCTTCCCTTTGATACCGAAGCGGCAAGTACCTTTCATAGGAGAGACGCGGAGGTAAACATGATCTCCGATCTCGAAAGCCAAATCACGGTGCTTACTATCATAGTAGCTCTTCTGGCGGGATTGGGCTGCTTTGAGGTTATCACGAATGACTTTGCACATTTCTTCTGCCTCTGTGATTAAGTCATTACCCAAAAGCTGACGTTCACCGGTTTCAGACCAGTTGAGAGGGGTACGGCACTTCCTGCCATATAGAATTTCAAATGGGGCCTTGCCCGAACTTGCTTGAAAACTGTTATTGTAGGAGAATTCAGCATAAGGAAGACAATCCTCCCACTTCATGCCGAAGGAGATCACACAAGCCCTGAGCATATCTTCAAGAATCTGGTTGACACGCTCGACTTGACCGCTTGTTTGAGGATGGAAAGCAGTGCTGAAGCGGATGTTAGTGCCCATGGCCTTCTGGAAAGAATCCCAAAACTTCGAGGTAAAAATGCTGCCACGGTCTGAAGATATCACTTGAGGAATACCGTGCAGAGAGACAATGAGAGAGGTATAGAGTTCCGCCAATTGAGCTGCAGTGATCGACTCTTTGATAGGCAGAAAGTGAGCCACTTTGGTGAGTTTGTCGATGACAACAAATATAGCATCATTGCCACGCTTGGACTTGGGAAACCCAGTCACGAAGTCCATTTCGATGTGGTCAAACTTCCATTCTGGAATGGTAAGAGGTTGGAGGAGACCTGCTGGCCTTTGGTGTTCTGCCTTCACTCTTCTGCAGACATCACATTCATTCACGAATTGAGCGATCTCGCGCTTCATTCGAGTCCACCAATAAGCTTGCTTGAGGTCCTGATACATCTTCGTACTCCCAGGGTGGATGGAGAGGAGAGAATTGTGAGCCTCGTTCATGATCACTTTACGAAGTTCACCTTTGGGCACAACAATACGATCCTCGAAGAAGAGAGTGTCCTTGTCGTCAAGGCGGTAGCACTTGTACTTGGACTGACTCTTGGCAATCCCAATCTTCACCTTTTTCACCATAGCATCAAGAAGCTGGGCTTGGCGAATCTGGTCTTCTAAGGTAGGAGAGACTTGAAGGTTGGCGAGGAAACCTTGAGGAACAACTTGCAGATTAAGTTTGCGGAAAGCTTCACAAAGCTCGGGTTGATAAGGCTTGAGAATCAGACTGTTGCAGTAAGCCTTCCTGCTCAAAGCGTCAGCAATCACATTGGCCTTTCCTGGAGTATACTCAATACTCGGATTATACTCTTGAATCATTTCGACCCAACGAGTTCGCCTGAGGTTGAGATTAGGCTGAGTGAAGATGTACTTGAGACTCTTGTGATCAGTGAAAATGTCCACTTTTCTTCCCAATAGAAGATGTCTCCAAGTCGAAAGAGCATGCACAACTGCCGCCAACTCGAGATCATGAGTGGGGTAGTTCTTCTCATTAGGCTTCAACTGGCGAGATGTATAAGCACCAACTTTCTTCTCTTGCATCAAAACTGCGCCAAGACCTTGGAGAGAGGCATCACAAAAGACCTCGTACGGCTTGGATTCATCAGGCGGAGTCAAAACTGGAGCAGTGATCAACTTCTCTTTCAAAGTGTTGAAAGCAATATCACACTCCGGAGACCAAACGTACTTGACGTGCTTCTGGAGAAGATTAGAGAGAGGCTTCGCAATCTTGGAAAAGTTTTCAACGAATCTTCAGCAATAGCTTGCGAGACCGAGAAAACTGCGGAGTTGCTTCATGTTCTGAGGAGGTTCCCAATTCACAATTGCAGACACCTTCTCAGGATTCACGGAAATGCCCTTGGCAGAGATGATATGACCAAGATAAAGAACCTCATCGAGCCAAAATTCACACTTGGAGAACTTGGCGTAGAACTGATGTTCTCTGAGCTTATGAAGAACCAAACGCAAGTGCTTGGCATGATCTTCCTTGTTCTTGGAGAAAACCAGAATGTCGTCGAGATAGACCAAAACGAAGTCATTGGTGTAGGCGTTGAAGATGAAGTTCATCATGCGAGAGAACGTCGGAGGAGCGTTGGCGAGGCCAAAAGACATGACAGTGTATTCATATGAACCAAAGCTTGTTCTGAATGCTATCTTGGGAATATCTTCTTCACGAATGCGAATCTGGTGATAACCCATACGGAGATCAAGCTTGGAGAATACTTGAGCACCTTTGAGTTGTTCGAACAGCTCATTGATGTTGGGAAGTGGGTATTTGTTCTTGATGGTCTTCTTGTTCACTGGACGGTAATCAACACAAAGTCGGTCCGTTCCATCCTTCTTCTTCACAAAAAGAACACCACAACCCCACGGAGAAGAACTAGGCCGGATAAGACCCATTCTTTCTTGCTCATCGAGTTGCTTCTTCAGCTCCTTCAACTCTTCAGGTCCGAGCTTGTAAGGACGTTTGCACACAGGTTCCGTGCCAGGCTCAAGTTCAATAACGAATTCAACTGGCCGGTGCGGAGGCATTCCTAGGAGCTCTTCTGGAAAGACGTCTTGATATTCGCAAACGACTGGAATTTGAGAGATGGCATCCAATTCACCCTTCTCATTGAGAGAAAACAGACGGATAGTATTATCCCGAGCGGCAAAGACAATTACATCCTCAGATGAATGAGTCAATTGAATCTGCCTGGCTGCACAATCAAGCTGAGCCTTGTGCTTAGAAAGCCAATCCATCCCGAGAATAAGATCAATATCCGAGTCACCGAGAACCGTTGGAGAAGATAGAAACTTGTAGTCACCCAAAGTGATAGAAACATCCGGAACTATGGAGTTAGCCTGCATGCGCTTACCAGGAGAGACAACTGCTAAAGGACTAGGCAAAATTTGCAAAGGCAAACCATGCTTAGATGAAAACGGTCTCAAGATGAAACAATGCGATGCACCCGTGTCAAAAAGAACTTTTGCAGGAATATCATTAACAGGAAGGTTACCCATGATCACATCTGACGAGTCCTCTGCCTGAGCTGCATTCATCAAATTGACCTTGGCATGCTTGGGGTTATGCTTGACCACAGCTGTACTTGCCGATCTCACAGGAGGAGGAGGAAGACGCCTCTGGTTGAGACACTTGTTGGCATAGTGACCCTTTTGTTGGCACTTGTTGCACGTGACCTCTAAAAGCGGATGGTGACACGGAGCACTCGATCTTGGAGCTTGAGACGAAGTCTTGTTCTGAAAGCCAGGGTTTGGTGGGTGGGAAGAACCACTGCCACCTTTGCTCTTCTGCTGATACGGCTGACGGAACGGAGGAGGAGGAAGCCAAAACTTCTGCTGCTTGGCCACTTGAGTAGAGGAAGAAGGAGTAACATCTCTGACTCGCTTCCTGGAAGCATCACACCTCAACTGAGCAGCCTCTTGCTTCAGTGCCATGTTGTAGAACTCATCGTATCTCAAGGGCTCAAAGAGAACAAGAGCGAGCTGGATATCTTCTCTGAGACCACCCCTGAACTGATATATCATGCTCTTCTCATCAGGCACGTCCTGCTTGGCAAAGCGGGCGAGCTTCTGGAACAACTTGTTGTAGTCATAGACAGACAAAGAGCCTTGCTTCAGATTGCGGAATTCCTCACGCTTGCTTTCAACCACGCTCTGCGGAATATGATGAGCTCGGAAATCTCGACGGAAATCATCCCAAGTGATAACACGTCCACCTCTGGAATCCTTGTACTACTGGAACCATTCTGCAGCTTGATCTTTGAGTTGGAAGGAAGCGAACTTGACAAAGTCCTCAGGCCTGACGTTACTGCACTCGAAATGCTTACACAGATCCACAAGCCAATCGTCAGCATCGGTTGCCTCAACACAATTGCTGAAAGTCTTTGGCCCATTAGCAAGGAACTGGTTGAGTGTAGCAAAGTGACTCTGATTGCTACCTTGATTCCCTTGACTGCCTTGATTGCGCTCTTGAAGAATTTGCATGATCAACTGTGTGTTTGCATTGGTTGCGGCCATCACAGCTTGCCATGCCTCTGGAGGAGGTGGAGGCGGTGGCGGATCAGGATTCGGAGTCGTGCGCGTTGGAGGAGCCATCCTGAAGAGGGTGACCATCATTAGCACGTTGACAGATAAATATTGAAGCTGAATCCAACGGAATGAAAATTGCAACATATAGTCTTCACATCCGAACAAAATGAACGAATGCATTCCTCTTCAAATGGTCACATATCCATAAATTGAGAAGCCACGTAGAATTAAGGTAGAGAAATAAACCAACAAGGTACGGATCAAGAACGAATAATCGGTAAGAAATCCCAATCTCAAACCAATATCCGTGGAAGAAGAACTAGAGCTACTATAATTCCCACCTATGAAACTCCCGAACCTTTCCGGTTATGCAATCAGGTGTTGGGGATACAGGGGAAGCATAATATCTCACCCAAACTAGCAAATCCTACATCCAGCTGTATCCATCCTTCAACACATAACCAAGAAAACTACGGAAACCATCTACCTCAACCTTCGAAAAGCATCCGTTATACAAGTTATGGCGATACTCCCGAACTCCCGCCCTAGTACTGGGTGGCGTCGAGGTTATCTCACCAACGAACTGCATAAAAGAGATTTTCGATGTTGGCGAACATATCTCAAGTATTCCAGAATTGCAACGATAAAATTATGATGACAACACCTCAGAGCTCAACTCCCCGGGACACTTCCACTAAACCCCTGACAGGAGGCACCAAGACAATGTTCTCATCATAAGCCATCAGAACGATTCCAAGATACTCGCGTGATCCTAAATTTTTTTTTGTGAAATTTGAGAAGAGAAGAGTCAAAACTCTACGTCAGGATGCCTTACCAGAGCGATGAGGAGACTGGGAAGTAAAAACGAATTCCTAAGCTCTCCGATATATAATTCCTAAATGACTCAAAACATTTTTCTAGACACAACTCGGCCGCTAAAAACGATCAAGCAATGGGGCTCCTAAGGTCGGGGAAGGCTCTGATTACCAACTTGTAACACCCTCGATGCGACTATAGCTCCCACGTGTCGAGGCACGACTTAGAGACATAATCGCATTGAAGGCATATGTCGCAAGTTAGGCAATCTTCACAACATCCCATGTAATATGAATAATAAAGGGGAGATAACATAGTTGGCTTACACTCGCCACGTCAATCAAGTACATAAATAACATTACATCATCCATACACTCAAGGCCCGACTACGGCGCCAAAATAAAAGAGAACCCAACATGCGACAACGGTCCCATTCACCCCCAACTGGGCACCACTACTGATCGTTGGGAAAAGAAACATAGTATCGCTGAGAGTCTTTGCCGAACTCCCACTTGAGCTCATACGCGTCTCCTGGAGCAGAATCATCAGGCCCTGCATCTGGTGTAATAGTAATCTGTGAGCCACAGGGACTCAGCAATCTCGCACCCTCGCGATCAAGACTATTTAAGCTTATAGGAAGGCAAGGTAAAATATGAGTGGAGCTGCAGCAAGCGACTAGCAAGTATGGTGGCTAACTTATTCGCAACAGAGAGCGAGAAGAGGAGGCAAAGCACGAGCGAGAAGCTAGAGGGCAACCTGCGCAAACATTACTCCAACACCGTGTCCACTTCCCGGACTCCGCCGAGAAGAGGCCATCACGGTAACACACTCAGTTGATTCATTTTAATTAGTTAAGGTTCAAGTTATCCACAATCGGACATTAACAAATTCCCATCTGCCCATAACCGCGGGCACGGCTTTTGAAAGTTCAATCCCTGCAGGGGAGTCCCAACTTAGCCCATGACAAGCTCTCATGGTCAACAAAGGAATAGACCTCCTCCCAAGACGTTCCGATCAGACTCGGTATCTCGGTAACTCAAGACACTTCGACAGGTTAAAACAAGACCAGCAACACCGCCCGAATGTGCCGACAAATCCCGATAGGAGCTGCACATATCTCTTTCTCAGGGCACACTCAGATTGTCTTAGGTACGGGTAGGCCAGCCCAGAGTTGCCCCTGGTGGCCACCGGTAGCTGACAGGTGGACCAACACTCAGAGGAGCACTGGCCCGGGGGGGGGGGTAAATAAGATGACCCTTGAGTCTGCAGAACCCAAGGGAAAGAAAAGGGCTAGGTGGCAAATGGTAAAACCAAGGTTGGGCATTGCTGGAAAAGCTTTAATCAAGGCGAAATATCAAGGGGTTCCCATTATAACCCAACCGCGTAAGGAACGCAAAATCCGGGAACATAACACCGATATGACGGAAACTAGGGCGGCAAGAGTGGAACAAAACACTAGGCGAGAGACCGAGCCTTCCACCCTTTACCAAGTATATAGATGCATTAAGATAACATAGCAATATAATGATATCCCAACAAGTAAATAAAGGTTCCAACAAGGAACGGCCTCCAATCTTCACCTGCAACTAGCAACGCTATAAGAGGGGCTGAGCAAAGCGGTAACATAGCCAATCAACGGTTTGCTAGGACAAGGTGGGTTAGAGGTTTGACATGGCAATTTGGGAGGCTGACAAGCAAATGTTAGGCATCGTAGCATTGCCATAGCAAAAGAGCGAGAAAACTAGCATAGCAAAGATAGTAGTGATTTCGAGGGTATGATCATCTTGCCTGCAAAGCTGTCAGAGCTGACTGGATCCTCAAGAGCAAACTCAACGGGCTCCTCGTTAGTGAACTCGTCTCCCGGCTCTACCCAAACAAGACAAACAAGCAACAAGGATACAATCAACCACGTGCAAACTCAAACCACACGATGCAAAGATGATATGCTATGCGGGATGAGATGCGGGATGCAAAATGCAAGATATGACAGGAAATTCATGAACCTGGCCTCAACTTGGAATTCCAAGGGTTCCACTGGATAGATGAGATGAAATCGCTTGAAAACGATATAAAGAACGCCGGAATCGGAGTTACGGTTTGGAAATGGCAAGCGTTTTAAGATATGACACCGGTCTGCGATTTACAGCAAGTAGGCATCTAAATGCAATGAAATGAACATGCTACAGCCACCAAACATGACAAAAAAAATACATGGAAGGGATGCACACAAGATTCTTACCAAAAGACTAGCACTGAGCCACGGCCAATTCATCCATTATGAGGTTCAAACAAGCATGGCAAAAACGTAAATGCAAAACTGATCTCAGACTTGGTGAAATCAACACTTGTCTGAAATTTCAGTTCACGAAGCCCTCTTCGGAGCAACAAAACAACATGATACATGACCTTATTAAGACAAGTAAGAATATGGAATGGAGGTACTCAACAAGCTTAACAAAATACCCAAAGTGACCTGGGGCCAAAAGGGTTCACAAAATATACTAACGGGCACACGAACATAGCTAAAACACAATCAGTTTTCAGACTTAGTGAAAACTGAGACATGCTGAAACATAACTCACGAAGGCATGTTTTCAAGCTCGATGCACTCACCACGGTGCAAGTCATGGCAAGAAAAGCATACCTCCTTTAAGAAGGCACAAAATACAAGCTAGACATGGCAAGAACAATGGCATAGCCTGCACGGATCAACTACAATAACATCGGCAAAATCGCAAACGAGTTGACGATCTGCCCAGATTCACAACGAAGCAAAAGTAGAGCTTGATTGACTCAAGCTAGGGTGCTCCATAATTGCAAGTAAAGACATGGATGGATAGAGCATAACAAGATTAACAAAACTCCTTTACTGATCATCCTCAAAAGAGGCACGGATCACTAGGAAAGAAGCTGAACATATGGCATCATGAATTAAATAATCCCAGACTTAGTGAAAACTACCAAGTCCCTGAAAACAGATTTACCGGGTGCCTCACTTTGCAAGCTTGCACAAGTCACCACACACATCCTAAAAATGCATGGGTTGCACCTATGGAAAGATAACAAAATGCTTAACAAAACATATGAAGGACTCACAGGCATAGCATACACACAATAATCATGGCAAAAATGACAAAAGTTTAAGATGAACTAACAGATCTGACAATTAACTCATGAAGCCCTCTTCTAACAGCATTTCAGGCATCAAGATGCACTCAAATGAAAATGATGCAATGGAATGAAATGATGTACTCGTCGAGGCGAACATTTTGATATACTATATGTCCAAATCGGAGCTACGGATGCGGAGATACTGTAGGTCAAAGTAGGCATAAAAATTAGGGTTCGAAGGAGAAAAGTCAACCGTCGGGTTTAGATCTGGATCTGGCACTGTTCATGCACTGTTCATCGGTGCGAAAAACCATGATGGCCGGCGCCGGAGCTGGTGGTGGTGGCCGGAGCTCGAGCTCTCCAAGGGAGGGGAAGACCGGGGCGGCGCCGGCGTGCTCCCGGCGGCGGGGCCGGACGGCGGCGAGGTGGCGCGGTGCGGCGGCGGGGTCGGCGTGGAGCGGCCGGGCCGGGCGGCGGAGATGGTGGTCGTGGCGGCGCGGTGGTGTCCCGCGGCGGCGCCGGCCACCGGAGGTGGAGTAGGCGGCGCCGCGGTGTGGAGGGAGGCGCGAGTGCGCGCGTGGGCCGGGGGGGCCCGTCCCGGGCCCCGCGGGCTGGTGGCAGCGGCGATGTGGGCCTGAGGCGCGGGGTGAATGAGGGGGCGCCATGTGTCGGCGGACGTGGGGCGGACAAAGTCCGTCGGTGGGACTTGTGTCCGGCGCGCGCGAGGTGGCGGATCTAGGGTTTCGGGGGGGAAGAAGAAGAAAACGGAGGGGTCTATTTATAGACATAAGTGGAGCTAGGAGAGTCCAAATGAGGTGCGGTTTTCGGCCACGCGATCGTGATCGAATGCTCTAGAAGATGGAGTATACTTTGGTGGGTTTTGGGCCAAATTGGAGGGGTGTTGGGCTGCAACACACACGAGGCCTTTTCGGTCCCTCGGTTAACCGTTGGAGTATCAAACGAAGTCCAAATGATACGAAACTTGACAGGCGGTCTACCGGGAGTAAACCAAGGCTGCTTGGCAAGTCTCGGCCCAATCCGGAAATGTTTAATCCCCACACATGAAAGAAAGCTAGAAATGGCCACCGGAGGAGAACGAAGCGCCGGAATGCAAAACGGACAACGGGGAAAATGCTCGAATGCATGAGATGAACACGTATGCAAATGTAATGCACATGATATGAGATGCATGAAAACGAAAACAACACACGGAGACAAAGACCCGAACCCGAGAAATAAATATAACTTAACGCCGGAAACGGCAAGAGTTGGATTACAAATTGGGAAAGCTACATCCGGGGTGTTACACCCACAAGTCAGCCTCCAAATCTGTGGCAGACAACATAAAGCCCATTTACTATTTTTTATAATTTGCAGCCCATTTGCTAATTCTGAAGTAATTTATTACAGCCCATTTTCTGCCAAGGACCATGGTCAAAAAGTCCAACCTTATTTTGCATATTTCGGTGGAGTGCGAACTGTTGTAATCCCGAAATGGTAAACATTTTTTAAGAACTTATTGATTTGCCAAAAAAATCGTTTTGTTTTTGTAAGCAAATAAGATGTGGGACAATTTAGTTGGTTTAAGGGAAAACCAGTGGTAAAAAAATCAACGCTGGGTGGGAAAAAACAACAAAAATAAGGATGTAAATATGAAAAGGGAATTTTATGTGTTTTCAATATAATGATACGTGTATATGAACTAGTAAAACTATAGGTAGAGATTAGAAAACGGATGTAGGACATGCGTTTCAAGAGGAAAATAGAACTGGGTTGTGTGTTTGCTTCAGTAAAAAAACTGTCTGCGGATGTTGTAAGACAAAATATAACTAATGCTGGTGGGAAGGAGGCCAGTAGATACCTGCTAGATCTTTGTGCCCCGTTGTCGTCATGGGCTGGGCCTGTTAAAAACAGAACAACCCTGGGCAATCTACAGCCCAGTTGAAACTTGCTCGACCTGAAAAAACAATACGTGCTCAATAAACGAGAGAATTCTGCAAGTACAGACTGATAACTGGGATGCAGCACGGATATTGTTTTTTATCGTGATAATAAGTGCATGCACTTGTTTCGAAAAAATTGGAGAACTGGGAATTCGAACGGCGGGTGCTTATGCTACCCATCAAATAAAAATCAGGTGCCTGGAAATTCGTTTCAAAACAAATGATTCGGCTTTATATCCATGTCGACCCTCGACATGATGGTTGGAAGCAAATTCAAGTTCATACCAAAAGATCGTTAACAACAATACCAACTTGCGGACAACAAGGTAGTACAACTACCAATACCAAACTAACTTATAATCTTTTTACTCCTGGCCCTAGTGTTCGTCTGGTAGAAAATCTTGCAGAGGACCAGCTCCCGCTCCTTCTCTTGCTCCAGGTCCCCGAGGTGGTACTGGTGCATCACCCAGTTGGTCCTTTGCTGGTCGAAGTTCTTGTTGGTGTGCAGCACCAGAACCTTTTTTTGCTGCCCGTCTGCCAGCCGTTGACCATCACCGGCAAGGTATTGCCGGTCTTGTGCCACATCGCATGCATGCCGCACTCCGACTGTATCTTGCGATGCGTCCACGCGCCCCTTTTGAACGCCCTAGAATTGCGCTGGAAGAAATGCTTCCTTAGGCCACTCATTGTGATACCTGCAGTATTGTGGAATACAGGTTTTAGTGTACCTAATTGGCATTTTCATAACATCTTTGGCATGTTGCAGTCACTTGTTTCACTTTTTATTAACTGTCAAATTGTAATTGCTTCACCAGGTTTGCGTCTAAAAAGAAAAATAGAGCTATAAACAAAGGAATATGTTTGTGCAAGTAGACGGCCGATCGGTGTCTTACCTGGAAGTTTCTCAGGTTGGGTGTAACATATGCCGTGCTCGCTGTCGATGGTTGGTATGAACAAATCGATGAGAGACTGAAATCTCGCACTGTCAGCACTCACTTTGGCCTCAAGGTGCTCGATCAGCTCCTGATCCGTGGGATCGAACTTGACGCCAGCCGGCAGCACGGGCCAATCCTTCTTCGACTTGCATCGGTAATTCGAGTTATATGGTACTCAATGTATGATCAATCGACTGTTTTAAGTGAATGATGAAAGATTTCGACAGATAAGTGGTACTCCAAATCTGAAGTCCAGAATACCCGAACACGCCGCCGGGATTCTTGTGTCACCTCACGCGTAGTGTGTTGTCACGTCAATTCAATGTGTGGACATGATGAATAATTTGACCGACGTATACTAGTACTGCTACTGTACTACTTACTAGTTGTATTTAGTGTCACAATTTATACATAGGTTTAACTAACAAGTACGCACTTGAAGCCTAACTGATATATATATATATATATAGTGGCACTATTCTGATCCTGGGATCAGAATAACTATTTGGATCACGAAGCGCCCTATAAGGCCCGATCACATGTTCCCGAGATTCCAGAAAATTCTTACCCCAGAAAACGACCCAGTCCCGCACCTCCAGCAGTTCGCCCCTAGATTCCTCCTGCGATCAGCTCGCCGCCCCGCCATGGATCTGCCCCCTCCCCCGCGCCATGCCTCAAGATTCGGTAGCCGCGCCACCAAGGACCCCGGATCAGGCCGCCGCGCTGCCACCGGTCTTGGATCCGGCCACCGCGCTGCCTGCCTTTGCTCCTCCCTAGTCCGACTCCATGCCCGCACAAGGGGATGCCAAGCCCCTCGTGCTCCTCCATCGGCAGCCACCAGAGGGCCTCCCGCGCACCTTCCCTTCCTCTCTTCTTCTCCTTCTCACTCACACCCTCTCTCTCTCTGTTCTCTGCAGGTACATGCCATGGTCATCATGGATAGCAGCCACGCAGTAGGAGCTCGCCATCGAAGTCCCCCGAGCACTGTTCACCCCGAATCTGGCCGGGAACCGGACGAGGCAGAGCCCTCGCGCCCAGATCCGCCGCAGCCATGTAGAAGTTCGCCGCCGCCACCTCGGGTGGTTCAACTGACGTGCCCCGCTTCTGGCACCACCTGCCGGGACGACCACCACCGCTCCCTCATCTTGCTGCAGGTGACCTTCCTCCTCCTACTGAAGCTGACCTTCCTCCCTCCTGCTGCTTCCTCCTGCCGTCTTGGATGATTTAATTGTGTCGCATTCTGCTCGTTCAATTCTGCACCGGCGTATCACATAGAGAAGTTTGACCCAAACAATAGCTTCAGTTCGACGTCAATGAGAGCTCCTCATTTGCTCTGGCTATGGAATTATGCAGCCCCTACTAGTTGCTGCCATGCCAATGAGAGCTGATTGAAGCCTTTTTTTACACGTTTGTTGAGTAGCTGCGTTCAGAGAAGAAGCCATTCATACCATTTGTGGGTTGAGTCGTCGTCTGCTGTGTTCTGCATAGGGAGGAGGATAATATGGAGGGCGCATGTGGATAATGTCTGGATTTCATTAGAGAAAACAGAGGAGGCCTCTCCTCTCAGTCCTGCTTTATATAGAAAGCTAAACCACACCATCTGCTGGGAGCCTGGGATTACCAACCATTGTATTGCTCTTCAACTGGTTATATTCGACCCCATTGTTTATTTATCCAAGTTAGGCCCTGTGCATAGCCAGCGTTGTCTAAGCACTGCAGTCTGTTCCTCGTCTGAAGAGCGAGTTGTTGTGGCGACAGAAGGATCAGTTCAGTTCTATTGCTTTATCTGGATCCTGATAGCATACTAACAACAGTATTGGTCTTTCTTCTGTCTTGAACAGATGGAGTTCTGCATCTGCCTGCTGCTCACCATCCTCGGCTACATCCCCGGCATCATCTACGCAGTCTACGTGCTCGTCGCGCTCGGCTCGGAGGAGCGTGACAGGGACTACGACAGCCTTGCCTGATAATCCTGCAACAGTTTGTGATTGTGTGATGAACCGCTTGCCCAGTTGTGAATCGACTTTGTGTGTTTCCATCTAGACTGTCTGGCATGCCTTTTTTATGTCAATCTGTAAATGCTTAAACCGTCCTCCTGTTTCCCCATCCTGTAATTATGATACAACCGAATAAATTTCAGCTCCGAAGATTTATGCAAGTGGTTACGTGAATTGGTGAGCAGGGTTATGTAACAACAGTTACCATCTAAGGATTTCCTGCCACTGTCATTGTGTGGCGATCTTTCTTCAGTCCGACTTAATTTTGTGTACTGTATGTATACTTCATTGCTGATGGGCACGAATTTTGCCTGATTTTGATTTACTTCTTTACTGATGGTGCTTCGATTCAGCGCCTCCTCTCGGTGGAATCTGATGCTCAGAATCAGCAACAAACAAAACTAACATTGATTCAATTCTGCACCGGCGTATCACATAGAGAAGTTTGACCCAAACAATCGCTTCAGTTCGACGTCGCGACATGGTGTAGCTTTGTTATGCTATTTTCATGTTCTGACAAAAGATGTTGTTTTTTTGTAGATTTGTACCCATAAAGTTCAAAAATATAACAGAGAGAAGGAGCATGTATGCGTGTGTGTGATGGTGAGGTTGACGTTCAGAAAACGTCATGGAGAGGTTCAAATTCTGTGTTTGCTATTTTCTATTTTGTGTTTTTGAAGTTCAAATTCTGGTGTTGGAGAGGTTCAGTCCATCATGCATGACAAGATCATTATTTTGAGATGAAAAATGTTTCTCTTGCTCATCTCCCTACCCCCCATAGTACTCTACATGAGAATGGTGCAACATTCAAATATGTTTTCGAGTAAAGAAGAATGAAAAATATAATGTGAAGAATGAAAAACGTTGCTGCTCCTCTTCGAAACCAACTCAATAACATCGATTTAAAAAGCAGACGACCGCCTTCTACTACTACCACCGACCGATGCTCGCTACATAACGCGCCGACGAGCCCCTGCACCCATGTTGCCATCTCAAAAAATGGATACAGAGAATGCACTGTTTGTCTTGTACTACTGTGCTCAATTTTTTATTTGTGAAGGTCAAGATGTTGTGTTCAAGAAGGACAAGTGTGTTATGTGTATTTCAGCAAGATCAAATAATTCAAACATGCAAGGGAAAACATGGGAGATTTGTGATTTTTTAGAACTCGAAGTGACAAACAAATTTAAAAGAGCACAAACAAAATTTAAGTCTAGAAAAATCACTTCAAAACATTAACAAGAAAAAGAATGTTATCTTTGTTCTCGAACGCAAAAACAAAATTTTAAAAAAGGAGCAGTTTGATGTTTATAGGAAATTCAGAGTTTCCTTATTATTAAATAATGAAAAAAAGAAGTCCAAACTAAAAAAACAAGAAGTTCAAATTTTAAAATAGAGCGGTTCAAAATTTATAAAAAGGGATTTTCACCGTTTGTAAATAGAAAAATTCTAGAAGTTCTATTTTAAATAACAGACCGGTTCAATTTTTGAAAATAGAATAGTTCAATGTATATGAAAAACTTCAGATTTTACTCATTACTAAATAATAACGAGTGAAATTCAAGTAGACATGCCGAGAAGTTCAAGTTCTTCATGCGATGCATTTTCGAAGAATCTGTTTCGCGATAAAAGCAGAATGAATGATCTCGCCGTTTTCGAAATTACTTGAAAACGGATAGGATTCAGAGAAAACCATCAACATGAAAAAGTTTCGCATTTTCCATAGCTTTTCAATGGTATATTATTTGCCACATTCCGATAAAGTTTGTAGAAATTATGGCAAAATACGTTTTTATGAAACTTGTACCGTTTTCTAAATTACTCTTAAACCGTTCAAAATTAGAAAAAACATTCAACATGGAAAAGTAGCGCATTTTCATAAGCTTTCCAACGCCATATCATTTGACTCAATTGGATTAGCCATTTAGAAATGACATCAAAAATACGAACACGGCTATTCGGTTTACAAAATTTTACGATTTTCCAAATTACTCTTTAATCATAGGGAATTGGAGAAAACTATCAACATGTGGAAGGAGCGGTTTTGCAGCAGCTTTCCAACGCCATATTATTTACCTCATTCCGATAAACGGTTTATAAGTGCGATCGAAAATACTATTCATGTTTTTGTGTGAAGAAAAAACGTTTCTCAATACTGCTCTTAAACCGCTTACATTTTGCCAAAAATTTAACTTGGGTCATGATACTCGTGTCCATAGCTTTCCAACGATATATCGCAAGCCCCATTTGGGCAATGTTGGCGGAAGTTCAACCTAGCACTGGAGGAAGTTCAGGTGGAACAACTCAGGCAGTAAAATTGCAAAAAACGCAAGTTCATCACGCCCCAAAGAGAAAAATCCGATAATGAGCGAGTGACAGAAGTTCAAGGGAAAAACAACGGGAAGTTCAACTACTACACGGAATGCGTTTCAGGTGAGAATAAAAGAATGTAAAACTAAAAGCCTAAAACATTTGTTGCAAGAAGTTCACGTGCTTCTCCGAGTGAAGTTCGAGAACTCTAGTGCGAGACGTTCGACCTTCAATTACATGTAAAAAACAGAGTGAAGTTCAAACAAACATGCCACAGAAGTTCAACTACTTCACGCAGTGCATTTCCATTTGCGATGAACACTGAAATCATGATCTCGCCATTGAAGTTTGTTCAAAAAAAATTTGTGAGAGAGGTTTGTACAAAAGGAGTATCATTTGTGTAACACCGACGAATGGTTGAAAAATTACAAACAAAAATACGCGACAGAAGTTCAACATGAAAACAGAAAGAAGTTCAACCACTACGCTAAATGAATTTCGGATGAAAATGTTTTAAACCGTCGCGAGTATGAAAAAAATGGTCAAGACGGAAAAGTTGCGTGTTTACAGCAGCTTTCCATCGGTATATCACTTGCTCAATTTTGGTGAGTGGATGAAGAGCTACGAGTAGTGGATGGAGAGCATCCAGAAAAAAAAATACGTGAAAAACAGAGTGAAGTTCAGGTGCGCACGCCGAGAAGTTCAAGTTCTTCACGCGGTGCATTTTTGACAATCTGTTTCGCGAAAAAGGCAGAACGAATGATCTTGCCGTTTTCAAAATTACTTGAAAACGTCTAGGAATCAGAGAAAACCATCAACATGAAAAAGTTTTGCATTTTCCGTAGCTTTTCAACGGTATATTATTCGCCTCATTCCGATAAAGTTCGTACAAATTACGACAAAAATATGTTTTCCGCCATTTTTTAAATTGACTTAAAACCGTAATGAATTGGGAGAAATAATATATACCAAAAAGTTTCGCATTTCCTCAAGCTTTCCAAAACCATATCATTTGCTGCATTCCGACCTTTGGTTGAAAAATTATCTCGAAAATACGAACTCGGTGGAACTTGTACCGTTTTCTAAATTACTTTTAAACCGTTGAAAATTCGAAACAACTTTTAACATGGAAAATAGCGCATTTTCATAAGCTTTCCAATCCCATATCATTTGCCTCAATTGGATTAGCCGTTTAGAAATGACATCAAAAATATGAACTCGGCTGTTCGGTTTGTGAAATTTTACGATTTTCCAAATTACTCTTTAACCATATGGAATTAGAGAAAACTTTCAACATATGGAAGGAGTGGTTTTTCAGCAGCTTTCCAACGCCATATTATTTGCCTCATTCCGATAAACGGTTGGGAAACGCGATCGAAAATACGATTCATGTTTTTTGTATGAAGAAAAAACAATTTTCAAAACTGCTCTTAAACAGCTTACATTTTGCCAAAAATTTAAGTTGGGTCATGATACTCATGTCCATAGCTTTCCAACGGGATCTGGCAAGCCCCATTTGGGCAATGTTGGCGGAAGTTCAACCTAGCACTCGAGGAAGTTCAACGTACTACTGTCGGGGCAGGTCAGGTTGTGATCAGAATATTATTCTCACCCCGTGATCAGAATAGTGTTTGTGACGCCCCCGATTCAATCGTACACTAATCATACACGCAGACGTGTACGATCAAGATCAGGGACTCACGGGAAGATATCACAACACAACTCTACAAATAAAATAAGTCATACAAGCATCATATTACAAGCCAGGGGCCTCGAGGGCTCGAATACAAGAGCTCGATCATAGACGAGTCAGCGGAAGCAACAATATCTGAGTACAGACATAAGTTAAACAAGTTTGCCTTAAGAAGGCTAACACAAACTGGGATACAGATCGAAAGAGGCGCAGGCCTCCTGCCTGGGATCCTCCTAACTACTCCTGGTCGTCGTCAGCGGGCATCACGTAGTAGTAGGCACCTCCGGTGTAGTAGGAGTCATCGTCGACGGTGGCGTCTGGATCCTGGGCTCCAACATCTGGTTGCGACAACCAGGTAGAAGGGATAGAGGGAAAGGAAGGAGAAAGCAACCGTGAGTACTCATCCAAAGTACTCGCAAGCAAGGAGCTACACTACATATGCATGGGTATCAAATGGAGTAAGGGTAGCATATGTGGACTGAACTGCAGAATGCCAGAATAAGAGGGGGATAACTAATCCTGTCGAAGACTACGCTTCTGGCCGCCTCCATCTTGCAGCATGTAGAAGAGAGTAGACTGAAGTCCTCCAAGCAGCATCGTATAGCATAATCCTAACCGATGATCCTCCCCTCGTCGCCCTGTGAGAGAGCGATCACCGGTTGTATCTGGCACTTGGAAGGGTGTGTTTTATAAAGTATCCGGTTCTAGTTGTCATAAGGTCAAGGTACAACTCCAAGTCGTCCTGTTACCGAAGATCACGGCTATTCGAATAGATTAACTTCCCTGCAGGGGTGCACCACATACCCCAACACGCTCGATCCCATTTGGCCGGACACACTTTCCTGGGTCATGCCCGGCCTCGGAAGATCAACACGTCGCAGCCCCACCTAGACCAACAGAGAGGTCAGCACGCCGGTCTAAACCTAAGCGCCCAGGGGTCTGGGCCCATCGCCCTTAGCACACCTGCACGTTGCGAACGCGGCCGAAAGCAGACCTAGCCTAGTGGCGTTCCAGTCCAATCCGGCGCGCGCCACTCAGTCGCTGACGTCACGAAGGCTTCGGCTGATACCACGACGCCGGGATACCCATAACTACTCCCGCGTAGATGGTTAGTGCATATAGACCAAATGGCCAGACTCAGATTAAATATCCAGATCTCGTTAAGCGTGTTAAATATCCGCGAACGTCGACCAGGGCCAGGCCCACCTCTCTCCTAGGTGGTCGGAACCTGCCCTGTCGCTCCGCCACAAAGTAACAGTCGGGGGCCGTCGGGAACCCAGGCCCACCTCTACCGGGATGGAGCCACCTGCCCCTTCAGCCCCCATCTCCGAACAGTATCACAGGTAATGTAACTGTGTAAAGTATATTGTATATGCCCGTGATCACCTCCCGAAGTGATCACGGCCCAGTAGTATAGCATGGCAGACGGACAAGAGTGTAGGGCCACTGATGGAACACTAGCATCCTATACTAAGCAGTAGGATAGCAGGTAATGGTAACAACAGTAGTAGCAAGGACAGGATATGCATCAGGATAGGAATAACGGAAAGCAGTAACATGCTACACTACTCTAATGCAAGCAGTATAGAGAAGATTAGGCAATATCTGGTGATCAAAGGGGGGGCTTACCTGGTTGCTCAGACAAGGAGGGGTCGTCAACACCGTAGTCGATCGGGGTACCAGCAGCAGCGTCAGTCTCGTAGTCTATCGGAAAGAAGTAACGGAGGGGAACAAAATAAATAACAGAGCAATCAAATGTAACACAAAGCAAGACGTGGCAATACGTTGCTAGGGGTGACCTAACGCAGGGATAGGTGATATCGGCGAAGGGGGGAAACATCCGGGAAAGTATCCCCGGGGTTCCGCGTTTTCGAACAGATGAACCGGAGGTGAAATGTTGCAGGTTCACTATGCTAGGGACGCGTGGCGGACGAACGGGCTGCGTATTCGAATTCGTCTCGTCGTTCTGAGCAACTTTCATGTACAAAGTATTTTCATCCGAATTACGGATTAAAAGATATGATTTTCTAAAGATTTTATTAATTTCTGGTATTTAATTAGTTATTTAAATTAATTCGAAAATGAATTAATGACACCAGCATGATGTCATGCTGACGTCAGCAGTCAACAGAGTTGACTGGGTCAAACTGACATGTGGGTCAGTGGGACCCACCTGTCATACTCTGTTTAGGTTAATTAGGTCTTAGTTAAACTAAGTACTATTTAATTAAACTAACTAGTTAATTAGATTAATTAAACATGATTAATTAACTTAATTAATTCACTTATTGATTAATTAATTAATGTAATTATTATTTATTTATTTATTTATTTTTAATTCTTTTTTTAATAAAGTTCTGGGGATGGGGTCCCCTTGTCATAGGCCCCTGGGGGCTTAACGGGCGCGGGCGAGGCTGGAACGGGGCTCCAGCGGGCGCGGCCATTGTGGCGTCGGCCGCGGTAGGTGGAGCGAGGGGGAGCCGGCAGCGAACGGCGCCGGCGAAGGGCTGCGCCGTCGGAGAGTGGTGGCGGCGGTCGATGGAGGCTGCGGCTCCAGCGACAAGGGCATTCCATGGCGCGCGTGGGAGGGCGAGGTAGGGCGCGGGCCAGCGGTGGACGGCGCCAGGCGAAGGAAGAAGAGGCCGGTGGCCACGGCGTGTCCATGGCCGGAGCGGGGTGCGGGCAGAGCGCACTGGGCGAGCGAGGCCGTGCGGGGCTGCAGAGCTGTGGGTGGCTTGGCTGGGGCACGGTCTCGTGCGAAGTGGCGCAGCCGGAGCGGGAGGGAGCCGCGCGGCCATGGCAGGTGCGTAGCGGGCGCTGGCGGTGTGAGCCCTGGCAGGGGAAGGACACGACGGCGACGGCGCGCAACGATAGCCGCATCAGAAGTAGAGGAGAAGGAGCGAGGCCGGAGCCCGGGGGCTCAACCACATTGCAGGGATGAGGGGCGGCGTGGCTCAGGGTGCCTTTGGGGAGGAAGACAGGGACGAGCGACGTGGAGGATGCAGGCCGGTGTGGTGGCTCCGGCGTCGTGGCCTCCGGCGAGGTCCTCGGGCGGCGGCGCATCCAGATCGGGGAAGAGGGGGGGGCGATGGGCGGTTGAGGACGAGGCGGCAAGGTCCAGGGCGACGGCGTCGGAGCGATGGGGTCAGAGCCGGGCTGCGTCGGGCAGCGGCGAAATCGGGCGTGCACCCCCCGATCCAGATCGAGGGGGAGAGGGGAGAGATGAGGGGGACCGTGGGGGGGGCAGCGGGGTGTCGATGGTTAGGGTTTGGGTCGCCTCAGGGGATAAGGGAGTGGGGATGGGCCGGCCGGCTGAGGGAGTGGCCGACTGGGCCGGCCTGTTGGGTCGGGGCCTAGTGGGGGGGTTACTTTCTTTTCTTATCTTTGTTTTGCTTTCTCTTAGTTTGTTTTTCTGTTTTCATTTTAGTTTCTGATATTCTAGTTTCTTGAAGATACTAAGTTAGCACCTAAATTAGTATCATCAAAATAGGACATTGCCAAACCTAGTTTGGACCCAAAATAAATTAGTTTAATATTTCTATATTTTCAAAAGCAATTATATTATTATTTTAGCCACTGGTTTTAATTAGTTTTAGGGTATTTAAACACTTTGAAAAAGGTTGGTTCCACCACCAAAGCTAGTTAGGGATTATTTGCCACATCATGAACATTTTAGTTTTAATATTTGAAAACTTTTATTGTTTGCTTGATTTTGAATTTGAATTTGAATCGGTTTTAAACTAACGCGAGTTTATCGACAGTAACCGAGGTGACATGGCATCATTAGTAGGCGATTACTGTAGCTTAAGTATCCGGGCGTCACAATTCTCCTCCACTACAAGAAATCTCGTCCCGAGATTTAAGAGGGGAGTAAGGGGGAAAGTTCTGGTTACGATATTCTAACGGATCTTCTCGAAGAAGTTAATCCCTTTCGTTGATGTCTTCAATTCTTTAGTCCAATGCATCATGATAAACTTGTCATCATTTCTTCGGGAACTCCATCGTACTTACGAAAGGTTAAGGGGCAGCTCAGCTACGTCAGAATGCTTTTGAGGGAAACAATCTGGGGTTAACCCATGAATGAGTATAAGATTATCTCTCAAGTTGAACATATGAAATACATCGAGAGTAAGGTACGAAGGTACAATAAGAGGTTCCAAGTGGATAGATAGTTGCTCGAAGTCTGAACCAGAGTGAGAAAGGGGTTCAGAGTAGCGAGAGTAAGTATTGTGTCTGATACCAGAATAGAGCACTAGGAAGGTGGCCCATGAATTAAATACAAAGCCAAGCATGGAGAATAACCATTAGAAACAGGGTTGTACAGGAGAGTCAGGTTTCGATCCTGTGGAACTGTGGGTTATGGGCCCACCATGTAGTTAAAAGTAGGAAGGGCGGAGACGTCTTGCGTGATCATGCAAACAAGGTATGTCAGGGGGTAGCCTGTCGATTATGTCGGCAACAACGTCGATACCAAGGGCGAGGGATGAAGAGAACCACTTTCCTGCTCGTTGAAATGAGGCGGACAAATAGGCAAAGTTCTCGTCCATCGGTGGTTACCGAAATGTCATCAACAATAGCAACAGGGTCTTACTAAAAGAGTGGTACAACGAGGTGCTTACCTAAGCATGGAACTATCACTACTTAGATCATATAGACCATAGAAAGGGTTTAAACAGACCAATGGAAAGGAAAAGGTGGTCATTAGATTAAATAGAACAATGGAAAGGAAAATGTGTTTAAACACATATTTCAAGGGTATATCCTTCCCAAGGACAAGCTGAGCATGATATCCATGACAGGATATAACGTAGAAAACTCTTTAGGTAGGGGAGAGAAATTTCATGACATTACCCATACAACGGTGCCTGGATAATTGAGCGAGAAACATTTAGCATTGGGCTTCAAATGTTCTTTGTGGAAAATTGGAGTACCACAGACATGCTTCGAGATAGTATTGACAAGGTCTTCAAGCGATGGTCGGACTTTGGATACACAAAGAATCCATCAGGAAAAATTTATAAATCAAATCATCCAATTCCCTCATGGAAGAAGGGTTCTCCTTGCCAAAAAGGAAATTATAACAATAGGTCCTCCGGTCAGGTGTGCTAGGCATGACATCACCTTACCGAGTCATATAAGGACCAATGTTATAACTCTTGGAAATATGCCCCAACCATCATATCTGACCGAGGTTCAGATCCGATTGGTGTCAGGATACCTCTGACTTAGGATGCCAGAGAAGAAAAGGTGCAACACAAATTGACGAGATGGCAATGTAAGATTCTCAAGAAATGAACTGTGGGAGCGAGTTCTGAAACCAGAGTTCATCATTAAACCAAGGAGAGGATGAGGGGGTGGCTGATGAACTCAGCGACAGTTCCTCGAGACTTCCAAAAGAGGGGTTTCCACAATTATGTGAACAAGGAGATAACATTAGTCAGATCAAATGATATTATGATGTATGCTCGAGGAAATCATACACAATTAAAAATGGTTGAAAGGTGCACCCGACATATGGGCTTAGGTAGCACGATCAATGTTAGAATGGTGATTCAATTATCGGAAGACTTAGAATGCAACTATCGCCCATTCACTTCAAATCAATAGGGTTGCTTAGAAGTTTTGAATTCACACGTCATAGCTCAATTGTCGGTATTCCGGTCAAAAACAATACAGGGACCAAGGAATGTACGGAGATGGCGAGAAGTATTATCATACCTAGAATTTTTAAGAGGTGGTGAAATTCTCACCACATTCTTGACAAAAGAGATGGTAATACTTCCAAGGTGAAGAAGAACAACTGCGGGGTAGCAAGGATCTCAACGTGTAACACAAAACACGAACAAGTTTATGTTGAACGGAAGGCAATAAAGTGGTCGATGATAATATAAATCACCGACGGAAAAGATGGTAATTCTCATCATGAATTCGATGGATATCCTGGAAGAGCCCAAGATGTTGGTGCTGATCTCGACACATTTGTCGAGAGATTTCATGAAGATGTAATCTATCGGCGATGACATCAAGTCAAAGGAATTATGAAGCAAAAGGTTATCGGAACCATGGGTACGACACAAACTCAAAATCAAGCTTGTTTTCCAAGGTGAAAGATATGATGAGAAAGATCGACGTAAGCTTAGCTCATCGTCGAAAGTTGTGTTCCGGGAAGAAGGACCAGGTAGCATAGTTAAAATTTTGCACGATAATGATATAGCCAACCGGGCTAGGAATGACTTGAAGGATTATTAAACTCATAAGCAATAAAAATTACTTATAGTTATTGATTCAGAGTACAGACTCGATTCACTGTCGGTGTCCTTGAGTGTCTAACAACTCAGAACCCGGGGAAAATTTTGAAATCAGTGAGAAATAATACTTGAAGAATAACTCATAAGAAGTTATGCAGTTCCTCGATAATCTCGAGATACCAGAGGGGGGTAATACTCGATGACGGACCAAAGTAGAGGTTGGACTGGGGTATTGCTCTGTAGAAGACAAGTGCTTAAACTTGCACGAGACATGGTATTTAAAGGAGAACATGGTCGGAATCCACGATCATAAAGGATCGAACCATGGATACAAGATGAACTTATAACAAGGGGTAATTATTTTTACGAGCAGCTTCCATGATAAGTTATACATCGTGTCCCTGGGCATGAACGCAAGGTTCAAGGTCGACTCACACTTCTTCAATGTATAACCTTCCATTCACTTTTCGCTTTGATAAAGGCCTTAGTGTTGAAAGTTTTACCTGGTGAAATTCCAGATGAGCATGACTCGTGAAAACTTCCGAGTTCACACATATAAAGGAAGGCATCGGATCAACCCGTTAGGGTATCGTGGAAAAATATAACACAATCTTCAAGAGTAGATATCACCAGCTCGAAAGCAGAGCATGGTTGGCAAAAGGAGAGGATACAATTTAGCAAAGGCATTATGTATCGGAGAAAGAACTCACAAGGTGATTAATTATGAAGGACACTGTCGGATAATAATCCAACAGTGGATATGGCGATCCATAATGTAGCTGATGTGAGTATCAATACCCAATCAGAGGAAAAAAGAATGCAAATGCATCAATTTATAGAACATTTGAATAATTCAACATCTAAATAGCATAGTAATTATGATTTTCAATTCAAGGGATCAGGAGCAAAAGCTCTGATCAAGGATGGATAAGTCAACTAGACTTAGGGGTAAGATCGATGGCAATCTGATTGGCCAAGAACCAGCTCATGTTTAAACTGACGTCTAAGCCGGAAAGATAATTTAAAAGGATCAACTCATGGTTGCGTGTATTCGCACTCATGTTGAATCAAAGGGATCAAAATGACGATGCCTAAGGATACTAACGAATATTGCTAGACATATGGAAAGCATCCATCATGCAAGCAGACAAGTATTGCAGAGCAATAAGCTACTAAGGATTTTTGGAGGATCGAATAGTATTTCGAAGACCATTGTGAAACACATGAACAACTGGGGGATGAGCGGATACTCAATAAGTGCGAGAATTATCTATAGGGGTATTCAGGTGACAAAGAACAGCAAGGCAGTAAGCTCAAAGGATTATCGAAACAATGACGAGTATTTCGAGGTATCTTGTAATATCAAGACCAACTGGGAATAACAGTAAGAACAACAGGTGCAAGTATTTATCCATAGGGATTTTTCGGTGGTAGGGAATTGCAAAAGCAACAGGCACAAGGTCTCGAGAGAATATCGGAAAGTATTGTCAGAATCTTCTGTTGAAGCAGTCGATCATCCGTAATGAAAGGGCTCTTCGGCAGGAAGTGGTAACGAGAACCTAGAGTTAGATTTTAGCAAAATCATTTAACCCGAATAGAAGAGAGATCAGAGTCCCAGATTGTAGACAAGGAGTAAAATATCCTAATACCACCCAATGGCGACGTGGGCCCGTAAGGCACACAGCCATGTTAGTAAAAGTTTTTGCAATGCCTAGACTCAACTTCGGCCAAGGAGTGTGGAAGGGGGATTCCTACAGGCAGTCGGCTCTGATACCAACTTGTGACGCCCCCGATTCAATCGTACACTAATCATACACGCAAACGTGTACGATCAAGATCAGGGACTCACGGGAAGATATCACAACACAACTCTACAAATAAAATAAGTCATACAAGCATCATATTACAAGCCAGGGGCCTCGAGGGCTCGAATACAAGAGCTCGATCATAGACGAGTCAGCGGAAGCAACAATATCTGAGTACAGACATAAGTTAAACAAGTTTGCCTTAAGAAGGCTAGCACAAACTGGGATACAGATCGAAAGAGGCGCAGGCCTCCTGCCTGGGATCCTCCTAACTACTCCTGGTCGTCGTCAGCGGGCAGTACGTAGTAGTAGGCACCTCCGGTGTAGTAGGAGTCGTCGTCGAAGGTGGCGTCTGGCTCCTGGGCTCCAACATCTGGTTGCGACAACCAGGTAGAAGGGATAGGGGGAAAAGAGGGAGAAAGCAACCGTGAGTACTCATCCAAAGTACTCGCAAGCAAGGAGCTACACTACATATGCATGGGTAAAATGTGTAAAGGGCATATGTGGACTGAACTGCAGAAAGCCAGAATAAGGGGGGATAGCTATCCTTTCGAAGACTACGCTTCTGGCAGCCTCTGTCTTGCAGCATGTAGAAGAGAGTAGACTGAAGTCCTCCAAGTAGCATCGCATAGCATAATCCTAACCCGATGATCCTCCCCTCGTCGCCCTGTGAGAGAGCGATCACCGGTTGTATCCTGGCACTTGGAAGGGTGTGTTTTATTAAGTTCCGGTTCTAGTTGTCATAAGGTCAAGTACAACTCCAAGTCGTCCTGTTACCGAAAGATCACGGCTATTCGAATAGATTAACTTCCCTGCAGGGGTGCACCACATACCCCAACACGCTCGATCCCATTTGGCCGGACACACTTTCCTGGGTCATGCCCGGCCTCGGAAGATCAACACGTCGCAGCCCCACCTAGGCACAACAGAGAGGTCAGCACGCCGGTCTAAACCTATGCGCACAGGGGTCTGGGCCCATCGCCCTTAGCACACCTGCACGTTGCGAACGCGGCCGAAAGCAGACCTAGCCTAGTGGCGTTCCAGTCCAATCCGGCGCGCGCCACTCAGTCGCTGACGTCCACGAAGGCTTCGGCTGATACACGACGCCGGGATACCCATAACTACTCCCGCGTAGATGGTTAGTGCGTATTGACCAAATGGCCAGACTCAGATTAAATATCCCAGATCTCGTTAAGCGTGTTAAATATCCGCGAACGTGACCAGGGCCAGGCCCACCTCTCTCCTAGGTGGTCTCAACCTGCCCTGTCGCTCCGCCTCAAAGTAAACAGTCGGGGGCCGTCGGAACCCAGGCCCACCTCTACCGGATGGAGCACCTGCCCCTTCAGCCCCCATCCCCGAACAGTATCACATGTAATGTAACTGTTGTAAAAGTATATTGTATATTGCCCGTGATCACCTCCCGAAGTTATCACGGCCCAGTAGTATAGCATGGCAGACGACAAGAGTGTAGGCCACTGATGGAACACTAGCATCCTATACTAAGCAGTAGGATAGCAGGTAATGGTACAACAGTAGTAGCAAGGACAGGCTATGCATCAGGGATAGGAATAACGGAAAGCAGTAACATGCTTACACTACTCTAATGGCAAGCAGTATAGAGAAGAGTAGGCGATATCTGGTTGATCAAAGGGGGCTTGCTGGTTGCTCAGACAAGGAGGGGTCGTCAAACACCGTAGTCGATCGGGACCAGCAGCAGCGTCAGTCTCGTAGGTCTACCGGAAAAGAAGTAAGCGGAGGGGAACAAAATAAATAACAGAGCAATCAAATGTAACACAAAGCAAGACGCGGCAATACGTTGCT
Source organism: Triticum urartu (assembly GCF_003073215.2). Classification (NCBI taxonomy): domain Eukaryota; kingdom Viridiplantae; phylum Streptophyta; class Magnoliopsida; order Poales; family Poaceae; genus Triticum; species Triticum urartu. Next base: position 426,216,656 of record NC_053027.1, read on the forward strand.
AGGGGTGACCTAACGCAGGGATAGGTGATATCGGCGAAGGGGGAAAACATCCGGGAAAGTATCCCCGGGGTTCCACGTTTTCGGACAGATGAACCGGAGGTGAAATGTTGCAGGTTCACTATGCTAGGGACGCGTGGCGACGAACGGGCTGCGTATTCGAATTCGTCTCATCGTTCTGAGCAACTTCATGTACAAAGTAATTTAATCCGAGTTACGGATTAAAAGATATGATTTTCTAAAGTATTTAAATTTCTGATTTAATTAATTATTTAAATTAATTCGAAAATGAATTAATGACATCAGCATGATGTCATGCTGACGTCAGCAGTCAACAGAGTTGACTGGGTCAAACTGACATGTGGGTCCAGTGGGACCCACCTGTCATACTCTGTTTAGGTTAATTAGGTCTTAGTTAAACTAAGTACTATTTAATTAAACTAACTAGTTAATTAGATTAATTAAACATGATTAATTAACTTAATTAATTCACTTATTGATTAATTAATTAATGTAATTATTTATTTATTATTATTTTTTAATTCTTTTTTTAATAAAGTTCTGGGGATGGGGCCCCCTTGTCATAGGCCCCGGGGGTTAACGGGCGCGGGCGAGGCTGGAACGGGGCTCCAGCGGGCGCGGCCATTGTGGCGTCGGCCGCGGTAGGTGGAGCGAGGGGGAGCCGGCAGCGAACGGCGCCGGCGAAGGGCGGCGCCGTCGGAGAGTGGTGGCGGCGGTCGATGGAGGCTGCGGCTCCAGCGACAGGGGCATTCCATGGCGCGCGTGGGAGGGCGAGGTAGGGCGCGGGCCAGCGGTGGACGGCGCCAGGCGAAGGAAGAAGAGGCCGGTGGCCACGGCGTGTCCATGGCCGGAGCGGGATGCGGGCAGAGCGCACGGGCGAGCGAGGCCGTCGGGGCTGCAGAGCTGCGGGTGGCTTGGCCGGGCACGGTCTCGTGCGCAGTGGCGCAGCCGGAGCGGGAGGGAGCCGCGCGGCCATGGCAGGTGCGTAGCGGGCGCTGGCGGTGTGAGCCCTGGCAGGGGAAGGACACGACGGCGACGGCGCGCAACGATAGCCGCATCAGAAGCAGAGAAGAAGGAGCGAGGCCGGAGCCCGGGGGCTCACCCACATTGCAGGGATGAGGGGCGGCATGGCTCAGGGTGCCTTTCGGGAGGAAGACGGGGACGAGCGACGTGGAGGATGCAGGCCGGTGGGGTGGCTCCGGCATCGTGGCCTCCGGCGAGGTCCTCGGGTGGCGGCGCATCCAGATCAGGGAAGAGGGGCGGGCGATGGGCGGTTGAGGACGAGGCGGCAAGGTCCAGGGCGACGGCGTTGGAGCGATGGGGTCAGAGCCGGGCCGTGTCGGGCAGCGGCGAAATCGGGCGTGCGCCCCCCGATCCAGATCGAGGGGGAGAGGGAAGAGATGAGGGGGACCGTGGGGGCAGCGGGGTGTCGATGGTTAGGGTTTGGGTCGCCTCAGGGGATAAGGGAGTGGGGATGGGGCCGGCCGGCTGAGGGAGTGGCCGACTGGGCCGGCCTGTTGGGTCGGGGCCTAGTGGGGGGGTTACTTTCTTTTCTTATCTTTGTTTTGCTTTCTCTTAGTTTGTTTTTCTGTTTTCATTTTAGTTTCTGATATTCTAGTTTCTTGAAGATACTAAGTTAGCACCTAAATTAGTATCATCAAAATAGGACATTGCCAAACCTACTTTGGACCCAAAATAAATTAGTTTAATATTTCTATATTTTCAAAAGCAATTATATTATTATTTTAGCCACTGGTTTTAATTAGTTTTAGGGTATTTAAACACTTTGAAAAAGGTTGGTTCCACCACCAAAGCTAGTTAGGGATTATTTGCCACATCATGAACATTTTAGTTTTAATATTTGAAAACTTTTATTGTTTGCTTGATTTTGAATTTGAATTTGAATCGGTTTTAAACAAACGCGAGTTTATCGACAGTAACCGAGGTGACATGGCATCATTAGTAGGCGATTACTGTAGCTTAAGTATCCGGGCGTCACAGTGTTTATGTGTGTGTGTGTCTATATATATATATATAGCGTTATTATTCATCACCCAGGGTGCAGAATAAGTTATTCTTCACCCGAGGTAATCTTACGATCATTTCATAATTAAATTACGTTTCGAATTCAAACAGTTACATTCCTATTGATTCACTACGTAAAAGTTGACATACAAAAATAAAAATATAGGTCATAAGACAAGAAAATTTACAGTTTATGTGTATTTTAGATTATGTTTTTACGTTTGTAATTTTACATAACATAAAATATTTTTTACGGTGATTATATATTTTCTTACGGTCCCTTTTTGCGTCGGAAATAAGACAAAACTTACGGAATGTAAAATTACGGTGCATTGATGGTAAAATAAAGGGGGGTGAAGATTAACTATTCCTCACTCAGGGTGACGAATAGCGTGTGTGTGTGTGTGTATATATAAACACTATTCTGATCACGGGATCAGAATAATATTCTGATCACAACCTGACCTGCCCCGCTAGTAGTACGTTGAACTTCCCTGTGAACTAGGTTGAACTTCCGCCAACATTGCCCAAATGGGGCTTGCGATATACCGTTGGAAAGCTATGGACACCAGTATCATGACCCAACTTAAATTTTTGGCAAAATGCAAGAGGTTTAAGAGCAGTTTTGAAAACCGTTTTTTCTTCGCACAAAAAACATGAATCGTATTTTTGATCGCATTTCTAAACCGTTTATCGGAATGAGGCATACAATATGGCATTGGAAAGCTGCTACAAAACCGCTCCTTCCACATGTTGAAAATTTTCTCTAATTTCCTATGGTTAAAGAGTAATTTGAAGAAAAAAAAACGTAAAATTTCGTAAACCGAACAGCTGAGTTCGTTTTTTCGATGTCATTTCTAAACGGCTAATCCAATGGAGGCATATGATACGGCGTTGGAAAGCTTATGAAAATGCGCTACTTTTTCATTTTGAAAGTTTTTTTTTCTAATTTTGAATGGTTTAAGAGTAATTTAGAAAATGATCCAAGTCCTACCGAGTTCGTATTTTCGAGCTAATTTTTTAACCGTATGTCCGAATGCAGCAAATGATATGGCATTGGAAAGCTTGAACAAATGTGAAACTTTTTTGTATGTATTGTTTCTCCCAATTATTTACGGTTTTAATTCAGTTTTGAAAATGGCAAAAAACATATTTTTGCTGTAATTTCTACAAACTTTATCGGAATGGGGCAAATAATATATCGCTGAAAAGCTACAGAAAATGCGAAACTTTTTCATGTTGATGGTTTTCTCTGATTCCTAGCCGTTTTCAAGTAATTTCTGAAACGGCGAGATCATGCGTTCTGTCTTTATCGCGAAACAGATTCTTCAAAAATGCACCGCGTGAAGAACCTAAACTTCTCGGCGCGTGTACCTGAACTTCACTCTATTTTTTCATGTTCTTTTTTTGCTCGTACCTCTTCATCCACTGCTCGTAACTCTCCGTCCACTCACCGGAATTGAGCAGGTGATATACGGATGGAAAGCTGCTGTAAGCACGCAAGTTTCCCGTGTTGATCATCTTTTCATACTAGCGAGGATTTTAAAAGTTTTTCATCTAAAATTCATTCAGCATAGTAGTTGAACTTCCTGCTGTTTTCACGTTGAAATTCTGTGACGTATTTTTGTTTGTAATTTTCTCATCCATTCGTTAGTGTTACACGAATAATATTCTTTTTGTACAAACGTCTCTCACAATTTTTTTTTACTTTCTCCGACCGAGGACTTGAACTTACACAAATGATATTCCTGTCGTTTTGAGGTAAATTAAAAAATGGCGAGATCATGATGTATGCGTTCATCGTGAATGAAAATGCACTGTGTGAAGTAGTTGAACTTCACGGGCATGTCTGTTTGAACCTCACTCTGTTTTTGACGTGCTGTTTTTTTGCAGTGTGTGAAGTAGTTGAACTTCTGGGGCAAGTCTGTTTGAACTTCACTCTGTTTCACTTTATTGTATTTTTCTTATATGAAACACACACCATGTAGTACGTGAACTTCCGGTTATTATCATGTTGAACTTCTCTCTAGTTTGAGAGAGTTATTTTAAAACACAAAAAACAACATATTTCTTTATATATTTTGTACATCTGAATACACGGTGAACCTCTCTCGCAAGAATTTTTTGAACTTTTCCTCGCCGAGCACTTGAACTTCTAGCAACCATTTTTTTCGTTTATGAGTTGTTTTTAAAAGTGCAAAAAATGGCTATGTGTTTTTTTATTTTTGGAACAGGTAATTCCTAGGTTTTAATAAACTCCGAACTTCTCTGTTATTTCAATTTTAACTTCACCTTTTTATATTTTGAGTAAATAATTGTATTCGATTTTTATATGGAAAAAACTAAACATGGTAATACAAGGTGAACCTCTCTCGCAAGAATTTTTGAACTTCTCCGGACGGAGCACTCGAACTTCTTTCAACAAACCTTTTAAGCTTTTATTTTTCTATAATTTTAATATTTTATTCTCACCTGAAATGCATTCCTTGCAGTACTTAACCTTCTTGTTGTTTTCACTATGAACTTCACTCAAGAGGTAAGCTACAAAAAACATGAAAATTTATGATTTCTAGAAACGGTGAAATACTTGCTTGAAAGTGTTGTGTTATTTTTGAAATACTTTTGTCATTTTGGTTCAAACTTCTTATGAAATTCCCGTCAAAAAGTTTTGAACTTCTCTATCTTTTTTATTAAAACTTCTTGGTTTATTATTTAGTAATGGAGGAAACCCTTGTGTTCTAATAAACATCAAACCACCCTGTTCTTGAAATTTGAACTTCTAAGTTTTTTAGAAACAAGGAAAATCCTTTTTCGTTTAAAACTTTTTTGAATTATATCTATTTTGTTTTAATTTGACCTTGTTTGTTTTTTAGAAATCAGAAAATATATATTTTGTACAAATATCAATCATCTTTGTGTTTTTTAAATTAAAATTTGGTTATATTGTATATAAACTAAAATCCTTTTTGAACAGTGCACTACTTTTTCACAATGATTGATTTTGTCGATATGCTTTAATATAGTGCATGTTTGTTTTATAACTACAAGGGATGTTTTTTTAACATGTACTTTTTGAATTTCGTGTGTTCTCATAGTTGAACTTGTTTTAGGTTCGGAGTTGCCGATATTTTTTAACAGATGAGAGCAAGTGAATATTATTTAACATATGTACAAATGAGTAGCCATTTAACAAGTATTCCTACAAAGAGGGCACAAATAAATGATGGGCCTGGTGCGGCATGGTAAAAAAAATATGCTTACAATTTTTTTGCAACCTATTTTAATGAAAAATGATTTGTAACAAGATGCATGAGCTTGCTTCCTTTTTTGCATAGGTTGAACAAAGCAAAATAAATTACTACAAAAGTTGAGAATGTTTCTTTTTAAACTAAAAAACTGTGGAATTTTTACCACCACATGTTTTCAGCCCAATCATGTTCCTTATCTTCTCAAGAGACCAGAACATGCGTTTGCCTTATCTTGTGCTTCCATTTCTTTTATATGTTCAGTAAAATCAGAGCAGTCCAATGTCATAAACATCCATAGTCCGACGACCAAAATAACCCGAGTATATATGAAGAAAATAAAAGTTTCGTGGAACCTTTTTTCTACCACACACACACACCTTTGTTCTCATCCATCTCCAAAGCCACCACCACTAAGCTACTCACGCAATAGGAAAAGATCAGCACTTTGTGCAGAAGCGAATGACTAAGAGTTGACAACAACTACAAGTTGAAGGGACTAGTCAAGTGAAGTGCTTGTAGTATTAACCTGTAGCAAATTCATGTTGGCCGATTCCACCAAGAAGACGCCATGTATGGATATGAACTCCACAAACAGCTATACTAATCCCTCCTCGTGTTGGCTATAGTTGACTCGGCTTCCATTGGGTGTTGTGGCAGCGTCGACGGCTCACTGCAGTCAAGCACCACCAGATCCGTGCACGCGGGACATTCTGAACTAACAACAAATAGCGACATGCACTTCTGTTTGTGGGAAAATCATTTCTGAACTTATCCCACGGTATTTTTGATGAAACAACACATGAGTTCAGTTAGTTTTTCTGAACTTTTCTGAAGACAACGAAGCAAGAGCGGGCCAGGGGGCGAACAACCGCTAGCTGCTAGCACAGTGGGGAGGGAAGTAGCCGCTCTGCCATGAGTGGTAGCCGACGTCGCACAAGGGAAGCTTGGCGCTGGAAGGGCAGGCCAAGGCGGTGTGTTGGAAGCTCTATGCGGCGGCAGCGCACTAGTGACAGAGGGCGGAGATGTGCAGCGAGCCAGGCACAACGCGGAGGTGGAGTGGCGGGAGCGTCCGCTCCATGGATGAACCTTCATTGGGAAGGTCAAGGTGGCCCTCGTGAGAAGGTCGATGTGGCCGAAGACGCAGGAGCGACAGTGCTTGTGTGGTGGCCGAGGACAGCGGTGGATTGGTTGACGGCCAGTGGTGGCGTGTGGGGATGGAATTCCATGGTTACTGGATCATGCCTATCGCACACTATGAAACTGAACTGATGCATCAGAGGAAGCTGACCTACATAGTATAGGAAAAGAAGTCAGTGGAGTAGACAACAAGGTATAATGCTCTTATTTTTTGCAACTGGACTGATGCATCAGGCGAAACTGACGTGCAACAATGCCATTTTTCAGAGGATAACGACAAACAAATGTGATACACTGGGGTTTTCTGCAGACAAAGAAGAGAACTTCTGTTATTCAAAAATCAAATAACATAAGTACGAAGCAAGTAGCCTACTATTTTTACTATAAAAAATTGATTCATCAACTTTTGTCCTACTATTTTTGAACGCACAAAACTAGTTAATGAATAGATTGCCCTGCTAAAAATCAACAATTTGGACTACACAGAATGGTGCTCTACAAAATCTAAGGAAGCAGTCGGCCCAGGTGAAGAAGAACAGCCGATGTATAGAGCCCGACGCCGGCGGAGGTGATTAGAGCCAGTAGAGACAGAGGAACTCGGAGCTGCATGCCAGAGCTGTGATGTGCAGGCGATGGCGGCGGAAGAAGCGGGGCCAGTTGGGGAGCAGGGACGGGAATCTCCATTTTGGGAAGGATCTTCGGGTAAGGGAAGAAGCCGTACCGGAGTTGGAAGAGGAGATGTGGGCATCACCGATGTTGAGGCGGCGGCGACGGACAGGGGCCGCGGTTGCACGTGGTGACAGGGGCCGGCGGCGGCGGCGCCGGAGGAGGCCGGCATCGCATCGCGACGATAGCGTCACAGTAGGAGGCCGGCGGGGCCTGGGATTGCCAGGGCGGCGACGACACCTTTGTTTGGCGGGGACGGTGTCGCCTGGCGTTGACGGGGGCGGCGGCGAGCAGGGCACTGGCGGCGGGGGCTCCGGGCCGAGGCAGGAGAGGTGGGGCGGGGCACCGATGCGGGGAGGTTCGAGGCGGGGCTCGGCACCGGCGACGGGGGGTTCCGGGTGGGGCACCGGAGGCGAGTTGCTCGGGGGGTGGGGGCTCGGCGGCGATGGGATCAGGGGATCGGGGGACGAGCCTTTCTTAGACGACGCTGGTGCGGCGGTTCGAGAGTTCAGGAGGACCTCCGTGGCTCCTATAGGGCCGATCGTGATCCAAATAGTTATTCTAATCCCAAGATTAGAATAGTGTTACTATATATATATATATATGGCTTCTGCACAGCATCTCCATCATCATTATCAGTACATCCTACACAGGTAAGTTAGGATGCACTTGATGCTAGGAAGGTATCTATCCTTCAAACCAGAGGAGTGCTTCAAACTAACAACAGTACATAATATGCAACAAAAGAGGGTCGTGCCACAACAGCAGAATACATGGCTCAGTCTAGATATCAGCACGAATCAAGTTGTGCATATTTGCTGTTGGCATGAACCACATCGCCGCATGTCGGGTTTGCAAAAGCCATCCATCGCATGGAAGCTTGATGCCTTTCACACACTGAAGATTATCTGGCAACAAGCTGTGTCGACGAATCTCTGGATATGGTGATTCATGAAATCCATGGTATGATGTGTAAACACAGCCCCCCCTCGCGAATGGAAGTTGCATAGCACAATAATCATCGCCGGTGATATGGTCGATGATTGGTTGGATGATCGGATAATTGAGCCCGAGGAACAAGGAGTGGTTGCCGAGGCTGTAAACCCGCCTCCAGTTGAATACGCTTGGCCCAACGGAGCTGGAATCTTTCTCGAACACGAAGCAGCCATAGCCATCAATGTCACGAACGCCCCACGCATTGTACTGCATGTGGTTTGATGTAATGGTTTGGTCAATTTGGTATATGCGAATGAGCATCAAATGACCGCCGTCAGCTGAACGAGCGATAAACCACCACCCATCGGCTGGTATGATTCCAGGTCCTGGAATCATGAAGGCCAGTGCATTTGCGTCTGCTGCTACAATTGAAATTGGAGACCAAAAGGACAAAAATAAACAATCATGTTCAGAGTATGTGTGCAATTAAGATTATTATAACAGTGACACATATCATAGACAGAGAATTGCAATGTCGTGGTCATAATCATACCCCAAGTTAAAAAATAAGCCAATGGCTTTCATATTCTACCAATATGTCATGGTTCAAACATCATGTAACAATGAGAGGAAAACAGCTATGACAGCGCCTACTCATATTCTACCATAGCACTTACTACTACTGTTCTCATATCAACTCTAAGCAATAACATGCGTTGTTATAAAAATCTTGTAAACGAGAGTAACATATAGCAATCATGATGTTATGCTCATAATATGTATTCTAACAATCCTTAGATGCCAATTGTTCTCATATCAACTCTAACAATAACATGTGTGGTCATAAAAATCTAGGAAATGAGAGGAACATATAGCAATGATGTGGTTATAGACATGCTATGCATTCTAAATTTGTAACAAATGAGCATGCAGTCGTATTCATAAGGTAAAGATGAGATGAGATAGAACAATTACACGATGATAGATTCCACCAATATAGGTAGCCAATCTGTGCGTCGACTGCGTAAACGATGCCATCGTGCACTATAGCATCAGACAGAAATGTTTCCTCAACAGGATTGATGATGAGCCATAACCATGTATGGTGACCGGATTCCAGATAGACTAATCCCTTGTTGAACAAGGCAATGAGATTGTAATCCATGTAATCTTCTGATGGTGTGGGCACTTCGCAGATTACAACTTTCTGCAAATAGAGGTCGAGCCAAAAGCTTGACGCGTCTCGTGCGTAGTAGGCAAGAGTGTCCGGCGGGCCGCGAGGCTCGATGGCGGCGGTATCCAACAATGGAAGGGCGATCTCTCGCTGGGTGTAGATATCCACGAGACGCCACGGACTACCGGTGTAGTGGATGAGGACGATCCAGTTGGCCTTGATGCCCGCCCAGTAGTGGCCGCGCATGAAGGATAGGTGGACGGGTAGTGGTAGCATGTCGAGGGGCACCACGGCAACCTCCGTAGGATCGTCAAGTCGGTGTCTGGGCCACCTGCGAGGATCGGGCATCAGCAAGCAGGGTGTCTTGAAAAGAGCCGGCCAGTTGCAGACGAGTAGATGGTACAAAGACACTGAGCATGCGGCCAGACGGATGGTGCTGAGTAGGTCCATACGACTATAGATCTTCTCCAAGAGAACATCGGGGAGGGAATTCCAATCGTGGCTCTGCGTGTCAATCGGTTCTGCCATTGGGGTTTTCGGTGCCTGCGAGCCAGCGGGGAAGTGGATTCGGGTGGGCGAGCGAAGAAGCTTCTCCTCGTGTGGCCAAGCAGTGAGCGGGGGGGATATGGTACGCGCGAGCTACCAAGGAAGATGGCGCGAGCGGGGGTAAATGGTGTGCGGCCGACGATGGGGAAGAGAGGAGGAAGAGGAAGAGAGGAGGAAGAAGAAGAGACTAGTTGAATAGTTCTCTCTGACCGAGATGGGGAATAAATGGATCGCGAGGACTTCCTTTCTACAGTATCCCTATGCCTCTACGCTCACTTCACTCATTTTGCTCCGTACCTAGTCACTTGTTGAAATCTGTAGAAAGACAAATATTCCGTATTTGGGAACAGAGGGAGGCTTTTACTCCATACTATTTGGGAACAGAGTGAGTATCACCATATGGAGGGAACAGAGGAAGCTTGAAATATGAACATGTCAATGGGAGGGAGTAAGCCCCATGCATGCATGCATGCATGCAACATGCAACACTCACACGTACACATGGACGCACGCAACACTCATGCACCCATGCGGCCCACAGCACACGACGCAACACACACGCTCATGCTCAAGTGCTCAACCTACTCCCTACGTCCGTGAAAAACTGTACATTTAGAGATTTACACATTGACCAGGGCATAATTAGCGCCCAAAAGTAGCAGACTTATGTGTGCATGCGACCATTGAGATAAGAAGATTAAATGAAGGCCGTTGCATGCTGTAATTAAGGATAGACATGTAGCCTATACCTACAGCACAAGTTGGTGCATTAGTCAATCAATATCGATTTATAATAAAGGCTAAACACATTGGAAGTGTAGATGTACATCATGTAGTACACTCTTTGTTGGAAGACCGAGGGAGGACACGTGCATGCACTCACATACACAGCCAGGGCGGTTCGCGCGCAAGGGTTGGACTCGTGTCGCGCGTGCGTAAAGTTTTGTTTAATTGATTTCTTTGCTCTGCCAACTGACAGGTGGGACCCAGAAACCAGGTGACAATTTAACCAGTCAACAAAGTGCCATGTCGACTATGTGGCCGATCAGTAGGGTGCAATACGGTGCTCTACGGTGAGCTAGTGATCGCATAATCGCTGCAAAACTATATATAGTGATCGTAATGAGCGTACTATTACATACGTTGACCGCCAGTGTATTTTTTTCATTTCAAATTAATCCATATTAATCCGAAAGGATGTAGTATGGACTACTACTAGTAGTACTAGTACTGCTTTGATGTGTCCCGTCAACTCGCCGAACGAGGAGAATCTTGCTTACTACGCCTCTCCCTCGCCCACGCGCGCGGTGGTTCGCAGGACGAGGAGAGGGTTTTTGCTATAGCGCCCTCTCCCTCTCCCTCGCCCTTGCCCTCGCGGTGGACGTGCAGCAGTTCAATCGGTGTCAAATTACCAGAAGCATATTGTACTGTAGTATCATCATTGTTGGACCTTCCGAAGAGGCGAAGAGCCAAGTGCAAGGTTCACACGAGTACGAACTATTGAACCTCCCGAAGAGGCAAAGAGCCAAGCACAAGGTTTTATAGGAGTTGTCGTCCTAGTAGGAGTGTACTAGTACAACTATAGCGAACGATGCTACTGTATGATGCCGCCACATCACGTATACCCAAAGCTGTGCCACCTTTTTTTCTCAAAGAGCGTGTTGGAGCCCGTGCAACAACCACACAAGTTGCACGTACACATAACATATTTACTAGTAATAAATTCTAAAGGACAAATGCTAGTATGCCACACGAGTTCATCTCCAACTCATGTGATAAATTTGTGCATGACTAGTCTACATATATTCACAGCGCTACCGTTCACAATTACCGTACTCCACTTACACGTTATAGATGGGCTACATGTCCTCCTCCAGGTTCCAGTCTCAGGTGTTCTTCATGGATGGCACGATCCATAGCGGTGGGCAACGGGAATCATTGTCGCAGCTTTCTAGTCCGGTTCCACACGATGGAGACTCATCCAAGCTGAAGCGGCATAAATCAGGGATAGCGTGTCCCAGCATGTCGTTCATCCAGTGGTGCGCACTGAAGACACAACCATGCTTCATGAACGGCAGGTCTTCCGTGTCGTGCATGTAAGGTGGCATCCGCTTCACAATGGGGTAGCTGCCCCTGATGAAAAGCGAGTACTCTCCAAGAGTGTTCCTCGGCACCCACGTAGCATCACAGGGTTCGAACTCGGCGCCGTTCATCTGGTACACCCGGCATCCCAGATCTGGACACATGGTGACGTACATAGTCAAGGTCCATGCATAATAATGTTGTGCTCAAATGTGGCGGTCAGTAATACTGTGCAGCATATAGTACTACTCCGGTATAGAGGAAGTAAAATAACCGGCTTATTATATATAGCCACTCTTGGCTACATGGATGAGATAGTAAGACATGGAAAAAAATGGTGGCAGCTAGTGGGTTCAAGTCTTCAACGGCCTAGCTAGCTATACGCGTCCTCCAAGGTAAAAAGTAATACTAGTACTACAAAGTATAGTACTAGTACTCCCTCCGGTCCTTTTTACTCTGCATATGAGGATTGTCTGAAGTCAAACTTTGTAAAGTTTGACCATATTTATATGAAAAAATATTAACATCTACAATGCTAAATTTATACAATATAAAAGCTAAAGTCATGACGCATCTAATGTTGTTGATTTCACATTTTGAATGTTGATATTTTTTTTCTATAAATTTTGTCAAAGTTTACGACGTTTGACTTCAGACAAATCTTATATGCGAACTAAAAAGGACCGGAGGGAGTACAACAATGAAAGAGAAGGCGAGAGGGTTAAAAAATGGAATACCTGGGTAGATGGTGACGGTCCGATCGTGGTAGATTATGTGACCATGTTGCACATCGGTGGTACCATGGGTAACGACTGCTAAGATAGTTGATCCCAATATGCCAAAGTCAGCTACAAGGTTCCAGGTTAGACCGAATCGCGGATGCAAATGCACATCCAGGATCGGCGATCTTATTTTGATCGGGGGATGACTGGTCCCTTCAAAATAATGGAGTACCGTTAGGGATGCAAATGATGGTTTGTGCATTCCGTTTGTAATCTCCCGTACCGTAGGATGTCAACCAGATGAAACAAGTCCCTTGGATTGTCACCGCGAAGATGCAGCCTAGATGGCGCACGGCGTCTTCGAACGTGTAGGGGTACAAATTTGCCGCCGCCAACATGCGCCGGCCTCTGCCGTTACTGCCTCCTGCATTGATGGCAATCCTTATGTCGAACACCGCGATGAGATAGTAATCGTCGTAGCCACGTCGCTTTATCGGTGGTCCGCAATTGCTTTCTTCAATCTCATGTAGGCATCATCATACGTATTCTTGTCCAGCCAGTCTAGAAGGCCGATCCCAATGGTGGAGAAGGGGTCTATCGGAACGGCCGCACTGCTGTGGATGTTGTGCAAAATGATGGTGGTATCCGGCCGGAGGTATGCAAGTCAATCTTCGTTGGCACCGACCCAGACCTATATATAAGACGGTGGGCAGCGGAGAAATTACGGGATGGAAATGGAATAACTAAGACTACATGATCAAACTCCATTACTGACCTGCTCATCGGACAAATCCGACTACCTCTCAACGTCGGCAACTCTAGCGAAGTCAACGCGCAACCATGGCCAGGGAGCGGTGGACTGTTCGAAGGATTGTCCCATAGAAGAACCTTCTCCTCGAGGATGCATGGAAGACCAACAAGCATGGCCTGTTTAAGCAGCGTCTTGAAAAAGTTGGTGCAGGAAGCACCGAGTCTTGCGGCAGTGAGGACGTCAGAGCGGCGTGCGATTTCTCCCACAGGATCGTCGTCCAAGGTCTCCCAGCCCCGACGAGGAGGAGAACCACCTGGCGAATCCATGGGAGCAGCGATGAACTGCCTTCTCTTCGGGGGAGGGGAACTGGCGAGGAGGAGATAAGAGCATAGTAAACGCAGGGCCTCGTCCCTTCCAACTGTAGATCGTTCCTCAGCGAAGGGGTGAGGCTATTATTTACTACTAGTACTCCCTCCGATTCTTTTTACTCTGCGCATAGGAGCAGACCCGGATACCAAGGCAGGGGCTCACTGCATGCTTTCTAGATGGAAATACCCCTGGCGCATGGATGGGAGGAGTTAGCAGCTATAAATGCCCCATGCAACCCATTGGTTGTCCGTCTGCGTTCTCCTCTCTCTACATGCTGCATGGATGTCTTCCTCTCTCTCACATGACTGCATGCGGTGGCGCTGGCCTATGAGAAGCTCGCGTGGATATAGAAATCTTCTCTCCAGAAGAGATTTTTTTTGAAAGAAAGGGATTATGGAACGTTATGGGATTGCATTATACTGTAAATAATAACACTAGTAAGAAATTTTTGGCACTAGGTAGTAGTTTTTGGCGTGGATTAAGAAATTTTGGGTATGTTTTTGCCATTTTTTGTACATGCCAACTAGTGTCAAAAAATGTCTTACATTATGTGACGGAGGAGTACGTACTCGTACTGTAGCAGTACTAGTACTTCTTTTCTCAACTAGTAGTGCGATGTACTATACTTCTAGTCTAGTCTAGTATAGTGCACCAGTTTTGAACTCTTGAATCTCAGGGCCAAGGAGCTACAGTTGGAAGTGGAGGGTACTACTGTTCTCTAGAACCATCGTTGTACTATCAATGCAGGGGAAGTACACATGTGTAGTGGCCTAGTGGGTACTCTCGGTGCTCTATTCAGCCGCTCCTCTCATGTAGCTGGCCTACTCAGCCGCTCCTCTCACGCACACACTAGCAACCTGTTTATCAGTGACGGTTACTGCGGGGGCAGAACATTTGAGTTATTTGATACAGCAAGACTAGGCTTTTCGCTTCCATTTGTGGAGGTGTAATGGATCTCGTCGAAATTTGTTAGTAGTTCCTTCTTTATGAATGAGATGAAGCAAAGCTTTTGCCTCCGTTTCAAAAAAAACACGGCAAGAGGAATTTCTTTTATAGTAGAAACGATAATGGAGTGAAGTCCATGCATGCAACGCCACAAGCTACAGAGTAGTAGTGGAGCACTTTACATACAGAGCCATATTGCACAGTTCCCAATGCCCCACTAGGCTTTTCCGGCTCCTCGGGCTTAATTGGGAGGCGCTAGTTTAAATATGCTACTAGCTGGAAGCTGCAAGCGAGGTGCGGCTAGGGCGAGCACGCGAGCCACGGGATGCTGGGAAGGAAAACCCGTTCACGTGGCTAGGCTGTCCAGTGCACCCAGATTGTGGGGCCGCACGTCCGTTTGACTTCAAAACTCAAACTACCCGTGTAAAATATTGGCTCGCAGCAAAGTGTAGTAGTACTATTTTTTTTAAAAAGGCCGCCTTGCGTTCGGCCGGGATCGAACCCACAAAACGAGGTATACACTCCCGCGACCACTAGTAGTACTCGTTGGAGTACAACGCAACCTAGAATCGCCTTTTGTCGCTAGTAGTACGTACATTGTTCCTTACAAGAAACCCCTAAGAGCATGGTTAATAGTATAGCCAGCTGTTGGCTATAAGCCAGTGCCATGTCATCTACAACCCATCTTATAGCCAACATGTAGTAGTAGTTTATTCCTTATAGCCCGCTGACTCAGCTCTATTGTACTTGCTCTAATAATGCAAGAAACCACTAAAATGCCAAGAAACTACTACCACTTGCATACGTGGCAGACTTAAGATAAGACTACCTTATCAACCATTGTACATGCTCTTACCAACAAAAATCCTCGAGTGACCTCCTACCTCCGGCCCGTCCACCTAGTCATCCTCGGCCATGGGACGCAGCTACCGCCGCCGGCAGAAGGCGAGGTCAAAACCGCCGGCGGTGCGGAGCCCATGTTGCGGCAGCCCGGATGCCAGCTCCGTCCGGCGCTCGCAGCCGCTAGCTAGCCAAGATAGCTCCGTCCAGCTGCTTGTCTGCAAGGTTTGCTAGCTAGATTGGCAAGGCAGCGCGGTGGCATGCTCGCGCGCGTCGCGCTAAGGCCAGCCATCTGGCTCGAGCGAAGGCCAGCGTGGCGGCTTGCTCGCTCATGAGTCACGCTCGGGCCAGCCTGCCAACCCGTGCGGAGGCCAGCGCGGCGTCCGGCCCGTCCGGCGGAGCGGCGGCCAACTCGCTCATCACCGGCGCCACCGACGAACACGCATCAGTACTGTTTGAAGTAATGTTCAGGAAAAATAATGATTTGAGGGGGAATAACAGGATAGAAGGTCAGATGTGGGTCCCTCGTGTCAACAGTCAAACAAAATGTGTTGGTTTAAGCTGCCTCGTCAGCACAGACATGTGGGCCAACCCTGTCATAAATGGGTTTAAACAAACCTAATCGGTAGGAGTACTAGATAGTTTTTGGCGTGGATTAAGAAATTTTGGGTATGTTTTTGCTATTTTTTGTACAATAGATTCCTCCTAGGGCTGGTTGAAAGTGGTAGTTTTTTGTTAAATACTCTACATATTGTAAGTAGGAGTGGAAGTTAAGCTTTGGAAGCCAATAAGCAAGGCTAGTTACATAGTGCATATGTGTACATGATTGAAAGTAAATATCAACCATGAGTGACTAATATCTTGATGGAAAACTCGAAACTATGGAATACTAGGAAAAGAAATGCATGGTTGGAAATACTAGCAATGTTCATGTGTGTTGCAACGAATCATAATTAGAATAATACTTATTCACAAACTTGGTACAAAACACTCTAATTTTGATATACATATGTCACTAGAGATATATTATGTTTCAATTAGAATATATTCCTTGGGCTATTTTGGTGAGGTCAGGGAGGGATGTGGTTGGTTTTAAGATACTAATTATGGTTTTTATGCAAATTGGTAGACAAGTGGGATGTTGGTGAGAAAAGGCAACAACTTACCTCACAATCGTTAGATGTAGATCTAATGGTCAGAAACGACGGATGGCAGACACACCAGCATCACCAACTTAGTCTTGTGTAGGAGTACTAGCAAGATCCGTGCATTGCACGGAACATCAAGATGCATTTTTTTTTATAAAACACTTGTTGTGATTGACCCTTGCGGGAGTAATCCCATGTGTAAAAACTAATGATATCTCGAGAAATATGAGATAAGGTAAAGAGGAGTGGGGTGTGGTGGTGGTTGGTGGTCGAACTGAGTGGAGGCATGGGGATTGACGACGCCGGCAGCGGCCACCAGGCCAGTTTGTTCCAGAGGCTTCCTTTCTTAATTGCTCAACAATGAGGTTTGTTGGAGGTAAGGATGAACGAGGTAAGGCCTTGTCTGCAAATGTGGAGAGGGGTGCAGGTATCTTTTAGTTTAATTTCCATCCATCAGATATAGATCGGACGGTCTATATTGCAAGATGGCACACGTACCATCATCACCAACTCGATTTTTTATAAGAGAAGAAATATAAGTATGGAGATACAAACGTATTGTCGATACTTGCTTCCGTAAACTAGCATCTACATTCTATTTAACGCCTCGGCATGTGGGGCCTTAGCACAGTGACTTCTCGACTGTGTAAAACGAAGATTTTCCCGTCGCCGACAAGGAGGGGGTGACGGCGGCGCGCTTTTTGGCTTGCTCTAGTCCTAGTAGTCATACTAGGTGGTCTAAGCACGTGTAGATTTATTCTTTTTCACGTCTCGTGTTCGCCGTACTGCCACGACTGTTCATGAATAGACGGTAAGTTATTCACGGGGAAACCCTTGTTGAGCGTGTTTGCGAGAGAGAGAGAGAAAGAGAGAGAGAGAGAGAGAGAGAGAGAGTGCGTGTGTGATATGTTAGAGACTGAGGCAATGATAACAGATTTTTTGTGTCTATGTGTGTGGAGGATAGAGAGAGACATGTACATGGGGCTTTGTGTTGTGTAACGTGGAGACACATATACATAATTAGAGAGTGAGTGTGTGAGATACACATGCAGACATGAGGAGAGATGAGGATCCAGGTAAATGGGTGTTTGTGCGTGTCTGTGTGTTTGTGCACGTGTTTGTGTGTGAGAGGAGAGAGTGTATGTGGAGTAGAGAGACCACTGATGATGTAAACCTAGTATAAGGGAAGGGGGAATGGTGTGACATGTGTATTAGCGAGATAGCACGGGTGCGGGCGAGGGGAGCAGACTATTTGGAAGAGACATCGAGTGTGTGTGGGAGAGGGGTGTGAGAGCGAGAGAAAGAGAGAGCTAGCGACGGAGAGAGAGAGAGAGAGAGTGAGGAAGAGAGGGGGCGAGAGGGGTCGTTTGTGTCCATAAATGGCGTATAGATAGGGAGACAATGTTGATGTTGTCCGAAATTGGCCTATGAACGGAGACGCAAGGGAAGCGAGTCATCGTGTGTGTGATAGGGACTTCATGAGAGAGCTAGAATAGATGGTGTAGAGAACAATGTGCAAAATCGAGAATGATTATACATTAGGGAGCTATGCAAAGAGTCACAACATATATGTATACAGGGAAGGAGCTGGGGCGGGTCCGCATGTGGGAGAGATAGAAAGAGGAGAGTGGTGCACAAGGAGACAAAGTGTGCTTGTTTGCAGTGTGGGTGGTGTGTGAGGTGAGTGCGCGAGAACCACATAACTAGGGAGATAGACGTTTGGGGGCGACGTTTTGTGTGTATGGGAAATATACACTCTACATAGTGTGTGTGCTTGGGTAAGAGAGATAGCGGGAGACCTAGAGAGTGAGAGAAGAGATGTGTGCATGCCCGAGAGACAAAGTGATAGAGACCTATGTTGGGGTCCGGACTTTACAAGAGAGAGGGGTGTTAATGTGCTCGTGTGTTGGTGTTTGGGGGAGAGAACAAATTCTCTCTCTGTGTGTGTGTGTGGTGGGGGGGTTGACTTCAGATAAAGAGTGAGGTGTCTATATTTGAGGGACTTTAGCGTAATTGAGATATTGTGCACTCATGGTTGATCAATTTGTTTCACAGTTTGTACTATGAGATAACGATGCTTTTGAACATGCGTGATATACCTTGATGTACCAGAATTACAAACCTAAGATTGGAATTTTGGAATTCGACTCCATCATTAGCTTTTGTAATTCATTTAAACGGAGGTACATTTTTTAAGCCGGGATTTTGTGATTTCAAATTCATATATCAAACCTAGAGATATACACATACGGGCATGTTCAAACTTTATAATCATCCACTTCATTCATACACATACACATTTTTGCTTTTGTCATCATATTAAGGATAAACACATTTGGAATTTCATTTGAATTGGACCGTATGATGGTATTTGCTTGTAGTAGCTCAATGATCCATATTTGAATTGAATGGACAATCTAAGTTTCGAGTTGGAGACATTGATTTTCAAAACTTGCACATTTTTTGCGTGCAAAACAAACAAATTGTCGGCCATGATACCATAGTCGGTCGTACGAGAGCACAATACTTATAATTTTAGGCTCCAAAAGCTTTCAAACTTCCCGCTCACATCGAAATATCACGCGCCCGAAAGTTTAGCCCTGCGATATTCCTGTTTTACCCCTACCACATGAACGGAAAAGGGCTGCTTTGGTAACTCCATTGTTTTCCCCTCTTTGCCCCCAACATTCTTCCCCAGAGCCCCTCCCCTTCCCCTCCCCGACCCCCCAACCACGGCAAGCCGCCGAATCTAGTCCTCCGCCGCAGCGGTGGACCTCACACCCCGCCGGATCTACCTTCTGCACCTCGGAACCCCCAACTGCCAACTCACCACTTCACCGGAGCCGCTTCAGCGACTGGCTTGTCCACCGCTCCAGATCTCCTTGACCGCCATCATGGTCCACCACACCGGATCTGCTTAACCGGCGCCCTCGTCCACCACAGCGTAGGCCCTTCACTGACTCCCTCGTCCGCCCCTTCGTTGGCCCTTCATACAAGCCCTCGTCCGCCACAACAGATCCGCCTCACCGAAAGCACTGTACAATGCGCCCGCCAAAGCCTTCGTCCACTGCACCGGACCCGCTCCACGGACGCCATATTCAACTCCACCGGCCCTGCTTTACCGACGCCGCAGCCTCATCGGGTTATTTTGATTTGTACTCCTTCAGTTTTTCTCTTTATCATGCAACTGTTCACTTACCACAGATGAGCTTTCTTGTATGTCGACAGGCACCGCAACCGTAGCACCGGAGCCGCTTCAGCGATGGCGACAGCCGGCCCAAACTCAACCGTAACACGAGCACCATCGACGATCCTTAGCTATCAAGTATGACAACGATACCCATACGCTGCCGAGAATCGGGTACTATTATCCAACGGCCGGCGCCTACATTCACTTTCCTAGCATAAGCACCGCACCTTTGAATTTCTTCAGGGCATCATTCAGTTTTTCATGAGACGCGTTATTCTGCTTGCACCTGTAGGGCCATACTTCTGGCAGTGAACATGTTACATGTGCTAAATTACATACCAGTGCACATATAGTTAATATGATTTAGTTTTGTTCTGATGCCACCTGTTGGTTCCATCAGACTGCTTAATGTTCTCTATGCTTAATTACACATCAACAAACTAGCATGTGGTTCCGCTGCTTTTTGTTCGTTTTACCCTACATTTTCTGATGCTAGCTATTACATCACTGCTCCAAGCCTCTGTTCATTACTTGTTTGTGTGTTCTTGATCTTCCCAAGTTGCATGACTAATTTGATGCTTCTATTAATTATGGAGCTGCCAACCCCATCAAGCAAAATATTTGTTCTTTTGGGGCTGGCACCTCGAACAAGCATAAAAATAGAGGGAAGCAGATATACTCCCTCCGATTCTATTTACTCTGCGCATAACTCTTGACCCGCATACCAAGGAGGGCACTGGTTTAATTTTTCTGGACTAATTTGCCAATTAATTAGGGCAGAGGCGGATGGGGTGGGGCACAAAAGGAAACCAGCGCGAGGAATTGGCAACGCGCAGACTAATACGAGAAAACTGAGAAAAAGTTATACGCAAAGTAAAAAGGATCGGAGGGAGTATTGTCGTGTATGCACACACCCTTCTTTCATTAGTTTAGATGAACCATTGATGATCAATTCGGACCAGTGCATGCGATTAAAATTAATTTTACCTAAATAGATGGTGCAGAATAAACTACAACAACTAGATTTGCAACCACGGGATGCTGACGATATCTTCAAAGAACATTGCAACAGCAGCTAGGCTTCACAGCAACATATGGTAAGCCAGTGTATTTTAGTACATGTGAAATGTAATGCGAGTGGGCTGCTTTCTTGGCTTGTGCCCTCAATGTGTAATCCTACCGAATTACAAATAGTTCAGTTGTCTGCTTTGCTGTATTGCTTAATTCGAATGCTTATTTGTTGTTACGCTATACCTGAGTTGGCCAATATGTCAGCAGTGCCTGTACTGTCGTAAAGAAATGCATGCCTATTTCATTTGAGTCCTTAACTTGTCCTCTCAACTTCATCACAAGACTGTCTTCGTAGTTTATATGAGGCCACACTGTTAAGTGCTTTCTCAGATTATTTCAACTGCTTAGATGCCTTGGCAACTTAAATATAGCAGTTGTACACTCCCTTTCAACTAGGGATGTCAACTGGGTCCGGTTTAATCTCGATTAAAGTCCACTAGTGGTATGATAGTTCAAAAGAGTTTTTTTTTGAGGAAAATGAACTAGGGAGGTAGCAAAAACTAACTAGATGGGACTAGCGGATTTCGTTTATTTGCCACTTACATCCCTAGTTTCATCTTACCATTTAAATTTCTTTTCGGCTGATGCTGCTTCGAACCATTTAAATATAGTTTGCCATGCTCGGCAATAATTCGTCTGTCGTTTACCATGTAAGCTTATTGCCTGGATCATACGATAACTATCTCTTACTGATGTCCAGCGGAAACCTTTCAGGATGCCGTTCACACTAGAAAACAATGTACATCCCCAGAATCTATTTGTGGAAGCAGTGCGCCATCCATGTTACCAGATGGTAGCAGTTCAGAGGCAACACCGCCGGAGAGCAGTCTGAGCACAGATATTATAGTGCTTGAGGCTCTACTAGAGGCAGAAAGAGATGGTGTGGCTGCCATGAATGAGGTAATATTTATCTTGAGGCTGGAAATTACGGAATTAGCGGCACGCATTATGCAAGCAACCCAAGAATTGGAGGAAGTAAGAATGTTGCATTTGAACACGGAGGAGGTCCTGCTGTTGCTGCTATCTGAAGCCCAAGATAATCCCAGTTCTTCTTTAGACACCAGTTGAAATTTTCATTAGATTATTGTACTTGCATGTTGTGTCATGTATCTGAATGGATTATGTTGCAAGACCCCCTATGTTGTCCATGTGTTGTAATGATCCGAATTTTTAGGCGAGGTAATCCTCAAAACTTGTATGATTGACATAAGGTGAACTGTTTGTCGTGTGAGCATATTGTATTGGATGAAATAACTGTTTGACTCAAAGTGTATCCAACCTACTGAATTCGAAGATCACGACATTTCTAAATCATAATCATATATAAAGGTGGAATAAATCTTTGTTGTGGTTTTGAAGAAATAAATAACAAAACATATAATTATCTGTGGATATTCGTAATCGAATACAAATTGGATTTGAATTTAGTTTGCCAGGTCCCAGGGCAAACGTGAATGCTAATTCTCCCAAGTTTTGAATGAAGCGGCTAAACACCCACTATAATTTGTGGGCTGCTCGAAGCAAGTGTTTGCGAGATGGAAATTACTGTCTACCCTTGACACTTGACATCCTTAAAGACAGGATTTACACTGTTGTCGATAGGGGTAGACTAGTAACTTCAATCAGACATGACACGACGGCCTCTGAGCCCATTCAGACACGAGGGGCGCCAAACGTGGGAGGCAAAACACATTTGATTCAAACTTGTCCGAAAGACATGTGTCTCTTCCTCCATTTCCCCATTCATACACGGTGGGCGGCAAAACAAACTCTCCTCGTCCGAAATCGATGTAGGCTTATATTTTAAATAGGGGCAGATGTGTAACTTCCATCAGACGTGACACAACCGCCCTACCTGTCAGCCCCGTTCATACACCATGGGCGCCAACCGTGGGCGGCAAAACACCCTCTCCTCACCCGAAATAGTTACTAGCAAATATTTGGGAGATGCGAGATTACCGTCCTATCCCCAACCGACGTGATGTCCGAAATTTTAAACGGGGGATAAGTTCGTAACTTTCCCCCATTTCAGAGAAGCGCGTCCCAAAGTTTGAGATCCCCCTCCCCTCCATTTCCCCATTCATACACCGTCGGCGACACGACAACCTCCGCACTGCGGCCAGCCTCCTCCGTCCGCCGCCCCATCCTCCACCTTGCCGGAGCCGCTACCCCTACCTCGTCGTCCACTGCAAGAGATGGACGTCTCTCATTCACGGCGCTGGACCAGCATCCATTCATCGCCTCCTCTCGCTTCATCGGCACCGTCGTCCACCTTGTCGTTGCCACTCCTACGACCGCCTCGTCCACGGCAACAGGATATATCCCCCGACCCGGCCGTCTGCCGTCTAAAGTCTTCTTCCCCTCCGCCGACAGCCATCGCACCCGCAGCACCCTCAACGTATCAGCATAGGCCTACACGGCATCGCAAGAGAGGTGGTACTCTTCCATATGTGCTTAAGTTATTGATCTCACCCGGAAAATAGATCGTAATTTGTTTACTCTACTTTTCTTGTCCGTACCAAATCGTAGTGGCTAGTTGAAAGCAAACATTGGTTGCGAAGTAGCTTCGTCCGGTTTGCACCTTCAGATCCGCCATGGCACGGGCACTATACTCGTAAAGCTTATGGTTTCCCCCCTTTATATTCACTACCATCATCGTAGGTGCTTCGTGTCATGCTAGCACTGCTCCTCAAGACCTCAACCCAAAGCTTACGTGTTGAAATACTAATCTGATATGATGCTCATATCACTAAAACAGAGAGCGTTTAATTGGTCACCTAATGTTCCTATATTCATTTCGAAAAGCATGTGCGCCACCCACTGGTCCAGCTAGTTCCACTTTCCTGATTTTTCTCTTGATGCTTAGGGTTTTCCCCTTTTATCTACTCTACTATGATCTGCGTAGGTGCTTTCTGTCGTACTAGCATTACTCCACCCTTCAAGCTAAACAACACAACACTCAGAATTTGAAAGCTTAGTTGTTCAAATATGATTGTGATATGATACTGATATTAGTTAACCGACACATTTAATTGGTTAGTTAAAGGTCCCACTTGAGTTTCCAAATGCATGTCGCGACATATAGAGAGACAGCATAATTGCATTTCTTTGTCACTTGTTGACCGTACTTTCTTGTCCATACCAAATCTTAGTTGTTATTTCAAAGCAAACATCGGTTGCTAACTACCCTTTGCGTGGTTTGCAACTTCAGATCTGCCATCCCACTGCCACGGTCAACATTGTACTCATCATGCTTATGTTTTCCCCATTTTATGATGACCACAATCAGCCTACGTGGTTCGTGTCGTAATAGCACTGCTCCACCCATCGAGCTAAACAAGCTTATTGTACAAATTCATATATGATATTATTGTTGATATTAGTAAAACTGAGAGATGTTTAATTGGTTAGCTAAATGTTCCTACTTTAGTTTCGAAATGCATGTGAGCCACATATGGAGAGACTGGAAAGAATAGTATTTCTCTGTGCGCTCTGGTTCATCATGGGTGGCGAACCGACATTGTATTAAAAGACTTGTAATATCTTCAATCTGCTTGCTCTTCTTCTCTTCTTTAAGATGATACTCTTCTCTTGCGGTCGACTGGTCAGGTCGAGTTGTTCTCCCTTAGTATATTTTGAATCGGTCAGGTCAGGTCGACTTGTTCTTCTTTACTATATGTTGAAACTATCATCTGCGAAGTGTCATCACTTCTAGAGCTCTCATATTTTGAGTAGTAGGCCACATTATATTAATGCACACAACAAATTATAGCATGCATGGCATCTTTTAAAAGAATTGCGGAGATAGCACAAAGGGGTTTACAGGGAGGAAGTATTGGATTAGAATCACTTCTGCATTACAAAGAAAATCTCACTTGTTTTTATGTTTTCATGCATGTCAGATATTGAACATTATCAAAATGAATATGAGAATGGGCGCACCAGAGGAATATTGCGGAATGATCCACTGCCTAACAAACTTGGCATGGGGGAGGATGGCCTATCTTATTCACCCATCAAGGTGCTTGCTCTAACTTTGCAAAGTTGTATTGGTCGCACATATTTTGCTTCTGACCTCTTGCATTACTTCTACTTTGTTACACCATCTGCTTAGTTTAAGCATCATATATGAGTATATGCCATACCTATCCATTTTCTGTACCTATTCCATGTGTCGTCACACTATGTTTTTCCAGTCAAATGTTGTTCTTTCGTAATAGGTGTCCAAAAGGAAGAGGGTGAGTGCAGGTCGTCAAGGAGTACAAACTAGGTATTTGGAAAAGGTAGTGATACATGTTAAATCAGATAGATCAGCAGCCACAGAAAACACAGGCCCAACTATACCACACTTTACCCCTACTCCAGTGGCCAAACCCCTATTACAACTGCTGGGAGCCCAGCGTGAGGTACTGTCTATGATATCAATTCAAAATTTGAACTCCTAAATTTCTGCTTGTGCCTTACCTTCTCTCTTGTATGAAAACTAATTTCAGATGAATCTCCTTGCTCAAAGGATCATACGATCTCAAAACAATAATGGGCTCTGCATTGCTCTTGTCAGTACCTCTCTCCCTTTTGCCTTGTAACATTGTACTTAATTAATTGCTATTTGATTATGTATCATCGGTCTGCACCTGAGCTTCATTATCCTTTGTTTCTTCCAATATTATTTGATCTATATTTACTCTTTGCAAAATGTAGAATAATGGGAACGCTTATAAAGAATTTTCTTTGGGGAATTTATTGAATTATCCTTCCATCAACATGGAGAAGGGCTTTGTCCAGCCCATGTTAACATGTAATGTAAGTTCATCCTTCTCAAGCCTTCAAACTTTGTTCTAGTATAGATTTTGATAGGCATCATTTCCTCCACTGTTGTTTGCTTTGCTGTTTACATCTGATTGGATGTTTGCAACAACTACTAGTTTCAAGTTGTAGTTGTAAAAACATGTTCCTTATGCAGAACAGATCCATTTATTTGCTTATATAATTGTGAAACCTGTTACATGTCTCCTTGTTTCTCTTACGCCAGGCAGAACTTTAGGGAAGATAGGGAGCCAAACCATCTTGAGGACAGCGAGATGACCCCAAGGTCCTGTCTTGATGAAGACAGTGAGTTGAAGCTACTCACCAGCACGTGTGAGACAACCTCTGTGCAGTCGCTGCCTCAATTAGTTCGACTTCTTCAGTCTCAACTTAAAGAGGAAAGGCTTGCTTCAGCTCAGCTCCGACTTGAAGTCAAAGATGCAATGAAGATGTCAGAGGACTGCCGTGCGCACCATCATGCCTTAAATCTAGTGTTGATGCATCTATCGTTGACACAGCTGAGGTCTACTCAGCTTCTTCAGCTGTTTGGGGGGACCGACCTGGCCAGGCCTAGTGCCTTCTGTGCTCTTAGTTTTGTATATTCTTTTGTCGGTGTGTTTACTTGCACTGGTGGCGAACTTTGATGCCCAGTGGATGTAATATGTGTGATAGCCGTGATAGCCTAGCGTAAGTTGCTTGCTTATTTATTTCCTTGTTGTCTTGTTTATTTGTTTGCTTCTAGTCATTGCAGTTCTTTTTCCGCGGTTTGCTAGTGGCTGCTAAAGGAAATATGCCCTAGAGGCAATAATAAAGTTATTATTTATTTCCTTATATCATGATAAAAGTTTATTATTCATGCTAGAATTGTATTATCCGGAAACATAATACTTGTGTGAATACATAGACAAACTAAACGTCACTAGTGTGCCTCTACTTGACTAGCTCGTTAATCGAAGATGGTTATGTTTTCTAACCATAGACATGTGTTGTCATTTGATTAACAGGATCACATCATTAGGAGAATGATGTGATTGACATGACCCATTCCATTAGCTTAGCACCCGATCGTTTAGTATGTTGCTATTGCTTTCTTCATGACTTATACATGTTCCTATGACTATGAGATTATGCAACTCCCGTTTTCCGGAGGAACACTTTGTGTGCTACCAAACGTCACAACGTAACTAGGTGATTATAAAGGAGCTCTACAGGTGTCTCCAAAGGTACATGTTGGGTTGGCGTATTTCGAGATTAGGATTTGTCACTCCGATTGTCGGAGAGGTATCTCTGGGCCCTCTCGGTAATGCACATCACATAAGCCTTGCAAGCATTGCAAC
This sequence comes from Triticum urartu, assembly GCF_003073215.2. Taxonomy (NCBI): domain Eukaryota; kingdom Viridiplantae; phylum Streptophyta; class Magnoliopsida; order Poales; family Poaceae; genus Triticum; species Triticum urartu. The sequence continues at coordinate 426,243,667 of NC_053027.1, forward strand.
TAATGAGTTAGTTGCGAGATGATGTATTACGAAACGAGTAAAGAGACTTGCCGGTAAAGAGATTGAACTAGGTATTGAGATACCGACGATCGAATCTCGGGCAAGTAACATACCGATGACAAAGGGAACAAAGTATGTTGTTATGCGGTCTGACCGATAAAGATCTTCGTAGAATATGTGGGAGCCAATATGAGCATCCAGGTTCTGCTATAGGTTATTGACCAGAGACATGTCTCGGTCATGTCTACATTGTTCTCGAACCTGTAGGGTCCGCACGCTTAACGTTACGATGACAGTTTCATTATGAGTTTATATATTTTGATGTACCGAAGTTTGTTTGGAGTCCCAGATGTGGTCACGGACATGACGAGGAGTCTCGAAATGGTCGAGACATAAAGATTGATATATTGGACGGCTATATTCGGACACCGGAAGTGTTCCGGGTGATTTCGGAGAAAACCGAAGTGCAGGAGGGTTACCGAAAACCCCCCGGGAGAAGTAATGGGCCTTATGGGCCCTACTGGAGAGAGAGAGAGAGAGAGAGGCGGCTAGGGTGGGCCGCGTGCGCCCTCCCCCTCTGGTCCGAATTGGACTAGGAGAGGGGGGCGGCGCCCCCCTTTCCTTCTCCCTCTCCCCCTTCCTTTCCCCCTCCTAGTAGGAGTAGGAAAGAGGGGAGTCCTACTCCTACTAGGAGGAGGACTCCTCCTCCTTGGCGTGCCCAAGGGCCGGCTGGCCTCCCCCTTGCTCCTTTATATACGGGGGCAGGGGGCACCTCTAGACACACAAGTTGATCCTCGTGATCGTTTTCTTAGCTGTGTGCGGTGCCCCCTCCACCATACTCCTCGATAATATTGTAGCGGTGCTTAGGCGAAGCCCTGCGACAGTATAACATCAAGATCGTCACCACGCTGCCGTGCTGACGGAACTCTTCCTCGACACTTTGCTGGATTGGAGTCCGGGGATCGTCATCGAGCTGAACGTGTGCTAAAACTCGGAGGTGTCGTAGTTTCGGTGCTTGATCGGTCGGGCCGTGAAGACGTACGACTACATCAACCGCGTTGTCATAACGCTTCCGCTGTCGGTCTACGAGGGTACGTAGACAATACTCTCCCCTCTCGTTGCTATGCATCACCATGATCTTGCGTGTGCGTAGGAATTTTTTTGAAATTACTACGTTTCCCAACAGTGGCATCCGAGCCTAGGTTTTATGCGTTGATGTTGTGCACGAGTAGAACACAAGTGAGTTGTGGGCGATATAAGTCATACTGCTTACCAGCATGTCATACTTTGGTTCGGCGGTATTGTTGGATGAAGCGGCCCGGACCGACATTACGCGTATGCTTACGCGAGACTGGTTCTACCGACATGCTTTGCACACAGGTGGCTGCTGGGTGTCAGTTTCTCCAACTTTAGTTGAACCAAGTGTGGCTACGCCCGGTCCTTGCGAAGGTTAAAACAGCACCAACTTGACAAACTATCGTTGTGGTTTTTGATGCGTAGGTAAGATTGGTTCTTGCTTAAGCCCGTAGCAGCCATGTAAAACTTGCAACAACAAAGTAGAGGACGTCTAACTTGTTTTTGCAGGGCATGTTGTGATGTGATATGGTCAAGACATGATGCTAAATTTTATTGTATGAGATGATCATGTTTTGTAACCGAGTTATCGGCAACTGGCAGGAGCCATATGGTTGTCGCTTTATTGTATGCAATGCAATCGCCCTGTAATGCTTTACTTTATCACTAAGCGGTAGCGATAGTCGTAGAAGCATAAGATTGGCGAGACGACAACAATGCTACGATGGAGATCAAGGTGTCGGGCCGGTGACGATGGTGATCACGACGGTGCTTCGAAGATGGAGATCGCAAGCACAAGATGATGATGGCCATATCATATCACTTATATTGATTGCATGTGATGTTTATCTTTTATGCATCTTATCTTGCTTTGATTGACGGTAGCATTTTAAGATCATCTCTCGCTAATTAGCAAGAAGTGTTCTCCCTGAGTATGCACCATTGCGAAAGTTCTTCGTGCTGAGACACCACGTGATGATCGGGTGTGATAGGCTCTACGTTCAAATACAACAGGTGCAAAACAGTTGCACACGCGGAATACTCAGGTTATACTTGACGAGCCAAGCATATACAGATATGGCCTCGGAACACGGAGACCGAAAGGTCGAGCATGAATCATATAGTAGATATGATCAACATAGTGATGTTCACCAATGAAGCTACTCCATCTCACGTGATGATCGGACATGGTTTAGTTGATTTGGATCACGTGATCACTTAGAGGATTAGAGGGATGTCATCTAAGTGGGAGTTCTTTAGTAATATGATTAATTGAACTTAAATTTATCATGAACTTAGTACCTGATAGTATCTTGCTTGTTTATGTTTGATTGTAGATAGATGGCCCATGTTGTTGTTCCGTTGAATTTTAATGCGTTCCTTGAGAAAGCAAAGTTGAAGGATGATGGTAGCAATTACACGGACTGGGTCCGTAACTTGAGGATTATCCTCATTGCTGCACAGAAGAATTATGTCCTGGAAGCACCGCTGGGTGCCAGGCCTGCTGCTGGAGCAACACCAGATGTTATGAACGTCTGGCAGAGCAAAGCTGATGACTACTCGATAGTTCAGTGTGCCATGCTTTACGGCTTAGAATCGGGACTTCAACGACGTTTTGAACGTCATGGAGCATATGAGATGTTCCAGGAGTTGAAGTTAATATTTCAAGCAAATGCCCGGATTGAGAGATATGAAGTCTCCAATAAGTTCTATAGCTGCAAGATGGAGGAGAACAGTTCTGTCAGTGAGCATATACTCAAAATGTCTGGGTATAATAATCACTTGATTCAATTGGGAATTAATCTTCCAGATGATTGCGTCATTGACAGAATTCTCCAATCACTTCCACCTAGCTACAAGAGCTTCGTGATGAACTATAATATGCAAGGGATGAATAAGACAATTCCCGAGCTCTTCGCAATGCTGAAAGCTGCGGAGGTAGAAATCAAGAAGGAGCATCAAGTGTTGATGGTCAACAAGACCACTAGTTTCAAGAAAAAGGGCAAAGGGAAGAAGAAGGGGAACTTCAAAAAGAACGGCAAGCAAGTTGCTACTCAATAGAAGAAACCCAAACCTGGACCTAAGCCTGAAACTGAGTGCTTCTATTGCAAGCAGACTGGTCACTGGAAGTGGAACTGCCCCAAGTATTTGGCGGATAAGAAGGATGGCAAGGTGAACAAAGGTATATGTGATATACATGTTATTGATGTGTACCTTACTAATGCTCGCAGTAGCACCTGGGTATTTGATACTGGTTCTGTTGCTAATATTTGCAACTCGAAACAGGGACTACGGATTAAGCGAAGATTGGCTAAGGACGAGGTGACGATGCGCATGGGAAATGGTTCCAAAGTCGATGTGATCGCGGTCGGCACGCTACCTCTACATCTACCTTCGGGATTAGTATTAGACCTAAATAATTGTTATTTGGTGCCAGCGTTGAGCATGAACATTATATCTGGATCTTGTTTGATGCGAGACGGTTATTCATTTAAATCAGAGAATAATGGTTGTTCTATTTATATGAGTAATATCTTTTATGGTCATGCACCCTTGAAGAGTGGTCTATTCTTATTAAATCTCGATAGTGGTGACACACATATTCATAATGTTGAAGCCAAAAGATGCAGAGTTGATAATGATAGTGCAACTTATTTGTGGCACTGCCGTTTAGGTCATATCGGTGTAAAGCGCATGAAGAAACTCCATACTGATGGACTTTTGGAACCACTTGATTATGAATCACTTGGTACTTGCGAACCGTGCCTTATGGGCAAGATGACCAAAACACCGTTCTCCGGTACTATGGAGAGAGCAATAGATTTGTTGGAAATCATACATACAGATGTATGTGGTCCGATGAATGTTGAGGCTCGTGGTGGATATCGTTATTTTCTCACCTTCACAGATGACTTAAGCAGATATGGGTATATCTACTTACTGAAACATAAGTCTGAAACATTTGAAAAGTTCAAAGAATTTCAGAGTGAAGTTGAAAATCATCGTAACAAGAAAATAAAATTCCTACGATCTGATCGTGGAGGAGAATATTTGAGTTATGAGTTTGGTGTACATTTGAAACAATGCGGAATAGTTTCGCAACTCACGCCACCCGGAACACCACAGCGTAATGGTGTGTCCGAACGTCGTAATCGTACTTTACTAGATATGGTGTGATCTATGATGTCTCTTACTGATTTATTGCTATCATTTTTGGGGTTATGCTTTAGAGACGGCCGCATTCACGTTAAATAGGGCACCATCAAAATCCGTTGAGACGACGCCTTATGAACTGTGGTTTGGCAAGAAACCAAAGTTGTCGTTTCTGAAAGTTTGGGGCTGCGATGCTTATGTGAAAGAGCTTCAACCTGATAAGCTCGAACCCAAATCGGAGAAATGTGTCTTCATAGGATATCCAAAGGAAACTATTGGATACACCTTCTATCACAGATCCGAAGGCAAGACTTTTGTTGCTAAATTCGTAAACTTTTTAGAGAAGGAGTTTCTCTCGAAAGAAGTGAGTGGGAGGAAAGTAGAACTTGATGAGGTAACTGTACCTGCTCCCTTATTGGAAAGTAGTACGTCACAGAAACCGGTTTTTGTGACACCTACACCAATTAGTGAGGAAGCTAATGATGATGATCATGAAACTTCAGAACAAGATACTACTGAACCTCGTAGATCAACCAGAGTAAGATCCGCACCAGAGTGGTACGGTAATCCTGTTCTAGAAGTCATGCTACTAGATCATGATGAACCTACGAACTATGGAGAAGCGATGGTGAGCCCAGATTCCGCAAAATGGCTTGAAGCCGTGAAATCTGAGATGGGATCCATGTATGAGAACAAAGTGTGGACTTTGGTTGACTTGCCCAAAGATCGGCAAGCAATTGAGAATAAATGGATCTTCAAGAAGAAGACTGACGCTGATGGTAATGTTACTATCTACAAAGCTCGACTCGTCGCAAAAGGTTTTCGACAAGTTCAAGGGATTGATTATGATGAGACCTTCTCACCCGTAGCGATGCTTAAGTCTGTCCAAATCATGTTAGCAATTGCCGCATTTTATGATTATGAAATTTGGTAGATGGATGTCAAAACTGCATTCCTGAATGGATTTCTGAAAGAAGAGTTGTATATGATGCAGCCAGAAGGTTTTTTCGATCCAAAGGTAGCTAACAAAGTGTGCAAGCTCCAACGATCCATTTATGGACTGGTGCAAGCCTCTCGGAGTTGGAATAAATGCTTTGATAATGTGATCAAAGCATTTGGTTTTGTACAGACTTTTGGAGAAGCTTGTATTTACAAGAAAGTGAGTGGGAGCTGTGTAGCATTTATGATATTATATGTAGATGACATATTACTAATCGGAAATGATATAGAATTTCTGGATAGCATAAAGGGATACTTGAATAAGAGTTTTTCAATGAAAGACCTCGGTGAAGCTGCTTACATATTGGGCATTAAGATCTATAGAGATAGACCAAGACGCTTAATTGGACTTTCACAAAGCACATACCTTGACAAAGTTTTGAAGAAATTCAAAATGGATCAAGCAAAGAAAGGATTCTTGCATGTATTACAAGGTGTGAAATTGAGTAAGACTCAATGTCCGACCACTGTAGAAGATAGAGAGAAAATGAAAGATGCTCCCTATGCTTCAGCCATAGGCTCTATCATGTATGCAATGTTGTGTACCAGACCTGATGTATGTCTTGCTATAAGTCTAGCAGGGAGGTACCAAAGTAATCCAGGAGTGGATCACTGGACAGCGGTCAAGAACAACCTGAAATACCTGAAAATGACTAAGGATATGTTTCTCATATATGGAGGTGACAAAGAGCTCATCGTAAAGGTTACGTTGATGCAAGCTTTGACACTGATCCGGACGATTCTAAATCGCAAACCGGATACGTGTTTACATTAAACGATGGAGCTATCAGTTGGTGCAGTTCTAAACAAAGCGTTGTGGCGGGATCTACATGTGAAGCGGAGTACATAGCTGCTTCGCAAGCAGCAAACGAAGGAGTCTGGATGAAGGAGTTCATATCCGATCTAGGTGTCATACCTAGTGCATCGGGTCCAATGAAAATCTTTTGTGACAATACCGGTGCAATTGCCTTGGCAAAGGATCCAGATTTCACAAGAGAACCAAGCACATCAAGAGACACTTCAATTCCATCCGGGATCTAGTCCAGGTGGGAGACATAGAGATTTGCAAGATACATACGGATCTGAATGTAGCAGACCCATTGACTAAGCCTCTTCCACGAGCAAAACATGATCAGCACCAAAGCTCCATGGGTGTTAGAATCATTACTGTGTAATCTAGATTATTGACTCTAGTGCAAGTGGGAGACTGAAGGAAATATGCCCTAGAGGCAATAATAAAGTTATTATTTATTTCCTTATATCATGATAAAATTTTATTACTCATGCTAGAATTGTATTATCCCGAAACATAATACTTGTGTGAATACATAGACAAACTAAACGTCACTAGTGTGCCTCTACTTGACTAGCTCGTTAATCGAAGATGGTTATGTTTCCTAACCATAGACATGTGTTGTCATTTGATTAATGGGATCACATCATTAGGAGAATGATGTGATTGACATGACCCATTCCATTAGCTTAGCACCCGATCGTTTAGTATGTTGCTATTGCTTTCTTCATGACTTATACATGTTCCTATGACTATGAGATTATGCAACTCCCGTTTGCCGTAGGAACACTTTGTGTGCTACCAAACGTCACAACGTAACTAGGTGATTATAAAGGAGCTCTACAGGTGTCTCCAAAGGTACATGTTGGGTTGGCGTATTTCGAGATTAGGATTTGTCACTCCGATTGGCGGAGAGGTATCTCTGGGCCCTCTCGGTAATGCACATCACATAAGCCTTGCAAGCATTGCAACTAATGAGTTAGTTGCGAGATGATGTATTACGAAATGAGTAAAGAGACTTGCCGGTAACGAGATTGAACTAGGTATTGAGATACCGACAATCGAATCTCGGGCAAGTAACATACTGATGACAAAGGGAACAAAGTATGTTGTTATGCGGTTTGACCGATAAAGATCTTCGTAGAATATGTGGGAGCCAATATGAGCATCCAGGTTCCGCTATTGGTTATTGACCGGAGACATGTCTCGGTCATGTCTACATTGTTCTCGAACCCGTAGGGTCCGCATGCTTAACGTTACGATGACAGTTTCATTATGAGTTTATATATTTTGATGTAGCGAAGTTTGTTCGGAGTCCTGGATGTGATCACGGACATGACGAGGAGTCTCGAAATGGTCGAGACATAAAGATTGATATATTGGGCGGCTATATTCGGACACCGGAAGTGTTCCGGGTGATTTCGAAGAAAACCGGAGTGCAGGAGGGTTACCGGAAACCCCCCGGGAGAAGTAATGGGCCTTATGGGCCCTAGTGGAGAGAGAGAGGGGCGGCTAGGGTGGGCCGCGCGTCCCCTCCCCCTCTGGTCCGAATTGGACTAGGAGAGGGGGGCGGCGCCCCCCTTTCCTTCTCCCTCTCCCCCTTCCTTTCCCCCTCCTAGTAGGAGTAGGAACGAGGGGAGTCCTACTCCTACTAGGAGGAGGACTCCTCCTCCTTGGCGTGCCCAAGGGCTGGCCGGCCTTCCCCCTTGCTCCTTTATATACGGGGGCAGGGGGGGCACCTCTATACACACAAGTTGATCCTCGTGATCGTTTTCTTAGCCGTGTGCGGTGCCCCCTCCACCATACTCCTCGATAATATTGTAGCGGTGCTTAGGCGAAGCCCTGCGACAGTATAACATCAAGATCGTCACCACGCTGCCGTGCTGACGGAACTCTTCCTCGACACTTTGCTGGATTGGAGTCCGGGGATCGTCATCGAGCTGAACGTGTGCTAAAACTCGGAGGTGTCGTAGTTTCGGTGCTTGATCGGTCGGGCCGTGAAGACGTACGACTACATCAACCGCGTTGTCATAACGCTTCCGCTGTCGGTCTACGAGGGTACGTAGACAATACTCTCCCCTCTCGTTGCTATGCATCACCATGATCTTGCGTGTGCGTAGGAATTTTTTTGAAATTACTACGTTTCCCAACAGCTGCAATAACCTATTTTTTAAAACTAGGCCACAATAACCATGGGCTAATATTTACTGTAGTGACACTAGGCCTGCTATGGGCTGTAGAAACAGTGGGCCTTCTACGGGCCGTAGAAACAATGGGCCTTCTACGGGCCGTATCATCAATGGGCCTTATATGGAAAGTATGATCGATGGCCAAACATGGGCCAATAACAGGCCGCATTATGGCCGTAAACGGGCTAGAGTTGGAATCGTCCGTTCATGGGCCGACCATAACGGGCCATCGTTAATAGGCCGTATTTGATGACGCTATGAAAACGGCCCAACGTATTAACGGACCACAAATGGGCCGACTGTAACCACAGGCTGAATTTGTCCCACAAGCAGAAAATGACAGTAACGGGCCATAAGTAAACGAATGCTAGAAATGAGCCCAAGAATAAATGGGCTTTGAGAAGGTCGAAAGATAACATGGGCTGGAAACGGCCCAACGGAATAACGGGCCGTTAATGGGTATAAAGTGATACACTATTCATTACGGGCCAGTTTCACCACGGGCCGTTAATGGGTGTAAAGTGATACACTGTTCATTACGGGCCAGTTTCACCATGGGCCGTTAATAAGCCAAGAGTTACATAGGGCCTCATATGGGCCGAAAGACGCCATGGGACATACATGGGCCAGAAGTGAAAATAGGCTGGAATCATATTGGGTGGCCCAGATGACGCTACTGGGCCTAATTCGGATAGGGCATAACGGGCCTTGGGTTAGTGGGCTATAAATGGGCTATATGCGAACATGCCGTTAACAGGCTTTACATGGGCCGGCCCGCCACCTTTTGACCAAGTCAAACGGGCCGGCCTTTTCACAGGAATGGGCCTCTGTTGGGCCGTGACACGTGTCGACGTATCACAGGCGCCTATCTGACCCACTGACGAGCTGACACATGTTTCGTCCGGCTAATAAGAATTTTACACGTGGAAATTTCCCATTAGTCGGGGCTGTTAACGGGTTATCGGATCCAAAACCCGACCCGATAGCTTAACAGCGTTCCATTATGGTGGATGCCACGTGTCGGTCACCCTTGATGAAAGCACTTCTGTGACGCGCGATTTATCGTCATGGAAGTGGACACTTCTATGATGATAATTTTGGTAATGTCATGGAACACTTCTACGACAGCACAGGTATGACTATCTTCATTCTTTCATAAATTTGTCATGGATGTACATGCATGACAAAAAACGCGACCTACTGTGACAAACATGTATCATCACGGAAGTGTATTTTTTTGTAGTGCATGTATCAACTAGGGTTGTCCGTATCTTCCATGTTAGGCGGGTTGTTCTCAAGAGGAGTGGACTCGGCTCCTCATTCACGAGAAAATGGCTGGTCACCGTGATGCCCAGTCCCATGCTTTATGCAAATCAAATCAAAATAATTGCAAATAAAACTCCCCCTGGGACTGTTGTTAGTTGGAGGCACTCGTTGTTTCGAGCAAGCCATGGATTGATGCTTGTTGGTGGAGGTGGAGTATAAACTTTACCATTCTATTTGGGAACCTCCTATAATGTGTGTAGCATGGAATATATCGCCATCTATTGGTTGTTATGTTGACAATGAAAGCATGCCGCTCAAAATATTATTTATCTCTGCTTTAAAATCGAGCTCTGGCACCTCTACAAATCCTTGCTTCCCTCTGCGAAGGGCCTATCTATTTACTTTTATGTTGAGTCATCACCCTCTTATTAAAAAGCACCAGTTGGAGAGCACCGCTGTCATTTGCATTCATTACTGTTAGTTTACATTGAGTATGACTTGACTGGATCTCTTTTACCATGAATTACAATGTCTAGTCAGTCCTTGATCTTTAAAGGTGCTCTGCATTTATGTTTTGCGGTCTCAGAAAGGGCTAGCGAGATAGCATCCTGTTATATCATATCATGATTGTTTTGAGAAAGTGTTGTCATCCGAGATTTATTATTATTGCTCACTAGTTGATTATGCCATTGATATGAGTAAACATGAGACCTAAGTGTTATTGTGAATGTGGTTAGTTCATAATGTTTGCTGAAAACTTGAATGTTGGCTTTACATATTTACAACAACAAGAGAAAACAGAGTTTGTAAAAGTTTTTCTTTATCACTTTCAGTTTGTCAACTGAATTGCTTGAGGACAAGCAAAGGTTTAAGCTTGGGGGAGTTGATACGTCTCCATCGTATCTACTTTTCCAAACACTTTTGCCCTTGTTTTGGACTCTAACCTGCATGATTTGAATGGAACTAACCCGGACTGACACTGTTTTTAGCAGAATTGCCATGGTGTTATTTATGTGTAGAAACAAAAGTTCTCGAAATGACCTGAAACTTCATGGAGATTATTTTTGGAAATAATAAAAAATACTGGCAAAGAATCAAGGCCAGGGGGCCCACACCCTAGCCACGAGGGTGGGGGCGCGCCCCCTGCCTCGTGGGCCCCCTGGAGCTCCACCGACCTCAACTCCAACTCCATATATTCGTGTTCAGGGAGAAAAAAATCAGAGAGAAGGATTCATCGCGTTTTACGATACGGAGCCACCGCCAAGCCCTAAACTCTCTTAGGAGGGCTGATCTGGAGTCCGTTCAGGGCTCCGGAGAGGGGAATCCGTCGCCGTCGTCATCATCAACCATCCTCCATCACCAATTTCATGATGCTCACCGCCGTGCGTGAGTAATTCTATCGTAGGCTTGCTGTACGGTGATGGGTTGGATGAGATTTATCATGTAATCGAGTTAGTTTTGTTAGGGTTTGATCCCTAGTATCCACTATGTTCTGAGATTGATGTTGCTATGACTTTGTTATGCTTAATGCTTGTCACTATGGGCCGAGTGCCATGATTTCAGATCTGAACCTATTATGTTTTCATGAATATATGTGAGTTCTTGATCCTATCTTGCAAGTCTATACTCACCTACTATGTGTTATGACCCGGCAACCCCGAAGTGACAATAATCGGGACCACTCCAGGTGATGACCGTAGTTTGAGGAGTTCATGTATTCACTATGTGTTAATGCTTTGGTCCGGTACTCTATTAAAAGGAGGCCTTAATATCCCTTAGTTTCCAATACGACCCCGCTGCCACGGGAGGGTAGGACAAAAGATGTCATGCAAGTTCTTTTCCATAAGCACGTATGACTATATTCGAAATACATGCCTACATTACAGTGATGAATTGGAGCTAGTTATGTGTCACCCTATGTTATGATTGTTACATGATGAACTACATCCGGCATAATTCTCTATCACCGATCCACTGCCTACGAGCTTTCCATATATTGTTCTTCGCTTATTTACTTTTCTGTTGCTATTGTTATCATCACTACAAAATACCAAAAATATTACTTTTGCTACCATTACCTTTTACCACCGCTATCACTACTATCATATTACTTTGCTGCAGATATTAAGTTATCCAGGTGTGGTTGAATTGACAACTCAGCTGCTAATACTTGAGAATATTCTTTGACTCCCCTTGTGTCGAATCAATAAATTTGGGTTGAATACTCTACCCTCGAAAACTATTGCGATCCCCTATACTTGTGGGTTATCAGCCAGATGTGAGTCTCTTAATTTTTCATACTTTTATCTCATCATCCAAATACTATGTTAACTCAAGTAAGCTAATCTTTCGCAGGCTAAATCTGATTTCTGGAAGGCAAAATATGATCATGAAGCTGCCAAAAAGGCCAGGGCTGCCATGAAAGCCGCCAAGAAAACCACCAAGAAGCACAAGAAGAAACCAACTGCCTCTGACCTGCTTAATCTAGATGAGACTTCTGAGTCGGAGGTAGCCCTTGACTCCCTTGGCTCCTTTTTCCAATTATCTTATTGACATTGATTACTCTCATGATGACATGGGGGCCATTCAAGCAGTTGATGAAGAGGTAACTATCATTTTCTCCGACTCAGAGCCCTTGCCAAGACAGAAAATTCGATGAATAGTCCAAAAAGTAAGCTTTTCACACCCCTTAGCTCATTGGGATCCTTACTTTCTTTTGAAGCAACAGCAGCACGAGAGCGGGTGCCAGACTCGGAATAGTGAAGGTGAAGAATTGTCCTCCGGTTTACCGGACACTCCAATTCCACGGAAACGCCAAAATGAGGTTCTTCCAAACTTAGCTCCTTTTTACCCGCTGGCGGGTCTCTTTCACCAGCCACTCAATTCCTCTGATTCAAACTTCCAAGAGGTTTCTCGCTCTTCCTCTGGCGACTCATCCCAGACCCAGCTGCCGGCTTTCAAGACTGCCCCTGGGTAACGACGACTACTTTTATTATGTACTTTACATTCTTACCATTATACTGATTTGTCATAACCCGTTCAGTGGACAAGCAAAACCTAACAAAAAGGCAAAAGTGTGCAAGTCGGCTGAGGATCCTAAAGTTGCTGAACCGGAGCAGCAAGCCTCTGTACCTAATGCCTCTGAAAAACAGCCAGAAGAACCTGCTTCTGACATTCCACCTGAGATGCCTGACCTCTCCGTTGATCAAACCAACACTGGCTCGTTGAATACTGAACCGTCAAGCTCACTTAAGCCGTCAGAGACCAATACTAATGACGTTCTGATCACTGGCACAGGTTTTACTGAACCGGAAAATCCAACTATTTTAGCCAAACACTCTGTCAAGCAAGAAGTTATTGAAAGATGGAAAGTGAGGTTTGATATCTCCCACTATGCTCAATTGAGCAGCAGTGAAGTATTGTCCGGTTATCTCAACCAAGTACACTCCAGTCGTGATTTTGAAATTGAGATGGTGAAACAGATGCACCAAAAATATGAGGTATGTCTTTCGGTTTTAAATAAGTTATGTACATCCTGCCAGCCCCCAAGTCTACTGGTTATGATAAGATTGAATAAGCTATAGACTTAGAATAATCCATAAGCATCTGTAATAGAATCCTTCCAGAGCCGGCTGTCATAATTAGATTTAAGCTGAATGTGTAAACAATTTAGCATTGCATCCGTAGTCCTCAAGGGCCGGCTTAATCAGCATGAATGAGCCGGTACTTCTCAGTTGTAGAGGGCAGAATTTACTTACGCGGCCCCCATGAGCCGGTTGTGGCTGTCCGTTGTGCTGGCGGGTAATCATGAAACAAGAATGAGATATGAACAAATATCTATCATTCGGACTAGAAAAAACACCACGAGCTAGCCCACGCAAGAAAGCCACGCCACGCACGCCCAGCGGCCAACACACATGAGAGACGACGCTCAGCACACGACCTTGGCACGCATGCCGAGTGGTGACCAGACCAAGGCGACGGTTAAGTCCTAGTTGCAGGACTACGCTAGTCGCGCACGGTCCCATCTCATGAAAGCCGTAGCAGGCGCCGTCCCCGCAGAACTCGTCCCTGGCAAAGTCGGACGTCGCGATGGCTGCATGGACGACACACTCACGCCGGAGCATCCCAGCAGCCAGGACGGTGCGAGCTAGGGTGGCCTCACCGGCCTTCCGGCATAGTCCATCTAAGAGGGTGGCTCTCGTCTGTGCCTGTCAGCGACACACACGCAACACAGACATGAGAAAACCATGCACACATGCATCATGCAGCAGCAGCATACGTGGGCATGGGAACTCCTGTCCCGCGAGCTCGAGCGGCAGCAACGACCAGCTCGTGGCCGGCACGCACGACAACAACGGTGAACACATGTGGCAGCGGGTGGCTGTTGAACAGAAGGGCCAGTGCAACTGTGCAATGCACGACACGCTAACTAGAACATGGCTGTGTGCGTGAGCCCGCTAGCTAGCACGCCATGGCCGGGGGCAAGAAGGTCCGGCCAAGCCAAGAGCATCTGCGGTGGTGCGAGCAGGGTGCAGCAGGTCCGGCGAGATTCGTGGGTAGTCAGCTGAAGATGGCGGGCTAACTGGTGGCGCCGTGTGGGGAGGTTACGTCGGTGTCTTGGCGGCGTCGGGTGCTCCGCATCGGCAGGGATCGAGACAAAGGAGAGAGAGAAAAAGGAATTTTATTGTTACGGTTTGTTTAGATCAATGATGTTTACATCTCATATTTGTACCAAGTTCTAAAAACCGATGTATGATGCTTTGTGTATTCTTTTGTTTATCCATCCAAATGGCATATGGTGGGAGGACGATGCTTCACATGGTAAGTTTTTTTAATAGTTGTGAGTGTTTTTCCGATGTGTTTGCAATTCGGCATGAGAGGTGTCCCTTTATACATGTAGTTATGTTGGTCTAGATATTTACAAAGGATGATGCTTCCTTATTTGAAGAGGCTAAATTCTTTCCCGTTGGTAAGTTTCTGCATTCCAATGAGTATCTGAGAAATAAAAATCAAGAGTCTATAATGGTGGAAAGGAGGAAAAGCGGCCACATGAATAGAGGCTTATTAGGTTAGGGGCGTGTGACGGTTTTTTTCTGCCGTTGCAACGCACGGGCAAATTTGCTAGTCTCTTATCAAAATCTCAAATACATACAAATCCATGCGCATCAATCATACACATGAATATCACACATAAATAACATTTGTCCATAGCAAAAAATATATGGTTTAAACATAGAATTTATTTGAAGTGGACAATTAAAAATGTTAAATTCCTTGGTTTTCGTTGTGGGTCCATATGCTCCACAAGATTATCAAGTTGTTGCATGTGCACGGCATGGGCAAATCTCATAGTGATATCAAGGCATGCGCTCTCCCCTATCTGGACCATCCATCTCACCAACGGTATCGGCGGCGGTACTTAATGCAAGCATTCTTAGTGCAACCATGCATTTCTGCAAAGGAGAGAACGAGAGTTGTCTGCAACAATCCCTCTTGACTCTGAAGTAGGGATCATGTGCAAGAACAAGGGTTTGTGCATATGAAAGCCCCGACGAAAAAATACTTCAGGGAACGGGGTGAAAGTAGTCCCCTTGAAGTTCAGAATGTCCTCCACTTACCCCTCTCCATTTCCCCCTGAATGATGATCACCATCATAGGCAATGGTGGCTTGGGCATTGTCTATAGGGCAGCACTCCTTGAAGGTCAGAGAGTCGCGATCAAGCGCCTTGATACGTCTCCAACGTATCTATAATTTTTGATTATTCCATGCTATTATATTATCCATCTTGGATGTTTCATATGCATGTATATGCTATTTTATATGATTTTTGGGACTAACCTATTAACCTAGAGCCCAGTGCCAGTTTCTGTTTTTTTCCTTGTTTTTGAGTTTTACAGAAAAGGAATACCAAATGGAGTCCAATTGACGTGCCAATTTTTGATAATTTTTTATGGACCAAAAGAAGCCCCCGAAGTAAAAGAGTTGGGCCAGAAGAGTCCCGAGCCATCCATGAGGGTGGAGGGCGCGCCCTACCCCCTGGGCTCGCCCCCTATCTCGTGGATGACTCGGAGATCCTCCTGACGTGAGATCGATGCCAAAAATTCCTATAAATACAGAAACCCCTGAAAAGAAACCTAGATCGGGAGTTCCGCCGCCGCAAGCCTCTATAGCCACCGAAAACCAATCTAGACCCATTTCGGCACCCTGCCGGAGGGGGGAATCCCTCTCCGATGGCCATCTTCATCATCCCGGCGCTCTCCATGACGAGGAGGGAGTAGTTCACCCTCGGGGCTGAGGGTATGTACCAGTAGCTATGTGTTTGATCTCTCTCTCTCTCTCCCTCTCGTGTTCTTGATTCGGAACGATCTTGATGTATTGCGAGCTTTCTTGTTATAGTTGGATCTTATGATGGTTCGCCCCCTCGACTCTCTTGTAATGGATTGAGTTTTCCCTTTGAAGTTATCTTATCGGATTGAGTCTTTAAGGATTTGAGAACAATTGACGTATGTCTTGCATGTGCTTATCTGTGGTGACAATGGGATATCACGTGATCCACTTGATGTATGTTTTGGTGATCAACTTGCGAGTTCCGTGACCTCGTGAACTTATGCATAGGGGTTGGCACATGTTTTCGTCTTGACTCTCTGGTAGAAACTTCGGGGCACTCTTTGAAGTTCTTTGTGTTGGTTGAATAGATGAATCTGAGATTGTGTGATGCATATCGTATAATCATACCCACGGATACTTGAGGTGGCATTGGTGTATCTAGGTTACATTAGGGTTTTGGTTGATTTGTGTCTTAAGGTGTTATTCTAGTACGAACTCTAGGATAGATTGAATGGAAAGAATAGCTTCGTGTTATTTTACTATGGACTCTTGAATAGATCGATCAGAAAGAATAACTTTGAGGTGGTTTCGTACCCTACAATAATCTCTTCGTTTGTTCTCCGCTATTAGTGACTTTGGAGTGACTCTTTGTTGCATGTTGAGGGATAGTTATATGATCCAATTATGTTATTATTGTTGAGAGAATTTGCACTAGTGAAAGTATGAACCCTAGGCCTTGTTTCAATGCATTGCAATACCGTTTTCGCTCACTTTTATCATTAGTTACCTTGTTGTTTTTATAATTTCAGATTATAAAAACCTATATCTACCATCCATATTGCACTTGTATCATCATCTCTTCGCCGAACTAGTGCACCTATACAATTTACCATTGTATTGGGTGTGTTGGGGACACAAGAGTCTCTTTGTTATTTGGTTGCAGGGTTGTTTGAGAGAGACCATCTTCATCCTACGCCTCCCACGGATTGATAAACCTTAGGTTATCCACTTGAGGGAAATTTGCTACTGTCCTACAAACCTTTACACTTGGAGGCCCAACAACGTCTACAAGAAGAAGGTTGTGTAGTAGACATCAAACGCTTTTCTGGCGCCGTTGCCGGGGAGGTTAGCACTTGAAGGTATATCTTTAGATCTTGCAATCGAATCTTTTAATTTCTTGTTTATCACAAGTCTAGTCTATAAAAGAAAACTACAAAAAAATGGAATTGAGGTTGCCTCATATGCTTCATCTTTTTAATGTCTTTCACAAAAATAAGGACTCCGATAATTGTGCCAAAGTGTTAGAAGAAGTATGCATTAAAATGTTTGGCACTAAATATTTGAATGATGAGCATGATTGCAATGTTGTTAGTACAAATTCTTTGAATGTCCATGATGCTAATGATATGCAAAGCCACAAGCTTGGGGATGCTATGTTTGATGAAGATGATATTTTTTGTCCCCCAAGTTTTGATGAGAAAATTTATTATGATGAAAGCATCCCTCCTATCTATGATGATCATTGTGATGACACGTATGCTATAAAGAATAATGATATCCATGAAACTTGTCATCATGATTTTAACTTTCAATTGGATTATGCCTCACATGATAGTTATTTTGTTGAGTTTGCTCCCACTACTATTCATGAGAAAAAATTTGCTTATGTGGAGGGTAATAAAAATTATATGCTTGTAGATCATGAAAAGAATTCTTTATGTGATGGTTATATTGTTGAATTCATTCATGATTCTACTGAAAAATTATTATGAGGAAGGAATATATGCTCGTAGGAATTGCAATAATATCAAGTTTCCTCTCTATGTGCTTAAAATCTTGAAGTTATGCTTGTTTCACCTTCCTATGCAAGTTGATTCTTGTTCCCACAAATTGTTTGCTCACAAAATCCCTATGCATAGGAACTGGGTTAGGCTTAAATGTGCTAGTTATATTCTTCATGATGCTTCCATTATGTTTCAATTCGTATCTTTTATATGAGCATCATTGAAATCATCATGCCTAGCTAGAAAGGCATTAAAGAAAAGCGCTTGTTGGGAGACAACCCAATATTTATCCCTACTATTTTTGTGTGTTCACATGATTATGCTACTATAGTAATCATGTTTTATAGCTTTTGTTTCAATAAAGTGTCAAGTAAGACCTTTGGGATGGCTTACGGTGATAGTTGATTTGATCTTGCTGAAAAACAGAAACTTTTGCGCCCAGTGTTGGAAATATGCCCTAGAGGCAATAATAAAAGCATTATTATTATATTTCCTTGTTCATGATAATTGTCTTTATTCATGCTATAATTGTATTATCCGGAAATCGTAATACATGTGTGAATAATAGACACCAACATGTCCCTAGTAAGCCTCTAGTTGACTAGCTCGTTGATCAACAGATAGTCATGGTTTCCTGACTATGGACATTGGATGTCATTGATAACGAGATCACATCATTAGGAGAATGATGTGATGGACAAGACCCAATCCTAAACATAGCACAAGATCGTATAGTTCGTTTGCTAGAGTTTTTCCAATGTCAAAGTGTCTTTTCCTTGGACCATGAGATCGTGTAACTCCCGGATACCGTAGGAGTGCTTTGGGTATACCAAACGTCACAACGTAACTGGGTGACTATAAAGGTAGACTACGGGTATCTCCGAAAGTGTCTGTTGGGTTCACACGGATCAAGACTGGGATTTGTCACTCCGTATGATGGAGAGGTATCACTGGGCCCACTCGGTAATGCATCATCATAATGAGCTCAAAGTGACCAAGTGTCTGGTCACGGGATCATGCATTATGGTACGAGTAAAGTGACTTGCCGGTAACGAGATTGAACGAGGTATTGGGATACCGACGATCGAACCTCGGGCAAGTAACATACCGATTGACAAAGGGGATTGTATGCGGGGTTGATTGAATCCTCGACATCGTGGTTCATCCGATGAGATCATCGTGGAGCATGTGGGAGCCAACATGGGTATCCAGATCCCGCTGTTGGTTATTGACCAGAGAGTCGTCTCGGTCATGTCTGCATGTCTCCCGAACCCGTAGGGTCTACACACTTAAGGTTCGGTGACGCTAGGGTTGTAGGGATATGTATATGCAGTAACCCGAATGTTGTTCGGAGTCCCGGATGAGATCCCGGACGTCACGAGGAGTTCCGGAATGGTCCGGAGGTAAAGATTTATATATGGGAAATCCTGTTTCGGCCATCGGGACAAGTTTCGGGGTCATCGGTATTGTACCGGGACCACCGGAAGGGTCCCGGGGGTCCACCGGGTGGGGCCACCTGTCCCGGGGGGGCACATGGGCTGTAGGGGGTGCGCCTTGGCCTACATGGGCCAAGGGCACCAGCCCCAAGAGGCCCATGCGCCTAGGGTTTCAAGGGAGGAAGAGTCCTAGGAGGGGAAGGCACCTCCTAGGTGCCTTGGGGAGGAGGGATTCCTCCCCCTTGGCCGCACCCCCTAGGAGATTGGATCTCCTAGGGCCGGCGCCCCCCCCCCTTGGCCCTCCTATATATAGTGGGGGAAGAAGGGCTTTCCATCCACGCCTTTGGTTGCCTCCTTCTCCCTCTCCAACACCTCCTCCTCCTCCATAGTGCTTGGCGAAGCCCTGACGGAGTACTGCAGCTCCATCAACACCACGCCGTCGTGCTGCTGCTGGTGCCATCTCCCTAAACCTCTCCTCTCCCCTTGCTGGATCAAGAAGGAGGAGACGTGGCTGTTCCGTACGTGTGTTGAACGCGGAGGTGCCGTCCGTTCGGTGCTAGGATCTTCGGTGATTTGGATCACGTCGTGTTCGACTACCTCATCCCCGTTCTTTGAACGCTTCCGCTTGCGATCTACAAGGTACGTAGATGCATCTAATCACTCGTTGCTAGATGAACTCCTAGATGGATCTTGGTGAAACCGTAGAAAATTTTTGTTTTCTGCAACGTTCCCCAACACCCAGGAGATTAGTTTTAATTTTTAACAGAAGTGCGATAAAATACTGGTTATTTTTCAGAGGATTTATAAATAAATTGTCTAGGACTTCCTAATTTCTCAGTATTTTTGGAGTTACAGAAGTATTCGAGAGTTACACATAACTACACACTGTTCTATTTTTGATAGATTCTGTTTTTGATACATAGTTTGCTTGTTTTCTAGTTTCTATGGCTTATATTGCTTAATATAAATTGTAGAAATGGTATGGTACAGTAGGCATCATGTGGGAAAAATTATGAATCTTGTCTTGACAGTACCTAAGTGATGATTTGCTTTCTTATACTAACGGAGCTTACGAGTTTTCTATTGAGTTTTGTGTTGTGAAGTTTTAGGTAAAGTTTTGATGGACTACGGAATAAGGAGTGGCAAGAGCCTAAGCTTGGGGATGCCCAAGGCACCCTCAAGGTAATATTCAAGGACAACCGAGAGCCTAAGCTTAGGGATGCCCCGGATGGCATCCCCTCTTTCGTCTTCGTTCATCGGTAACCTTACTTGGAGCTATATTTTTATATACCACATGATATGTGTTTTGCTTGGAGCGTCATTTTATTTTATTAGGATTTGCTTGCTGTTATTTAGAGTAATATTTTGCATCTTTTACTTCAATAAAAAGGTCAAGTATAGCCTTTACCATGCTTATTTTGCAGGTCCATATGTTGTTGTTTTAAAAACAGAAAGTTTGCTGTTATGTTTTGAATATTTTTGAATAGTCAGAACATGATAAAATCTTGATTATTTTACACAATTAGCAAAAACAAATTATCTACAGTGTGGTAATTTTTCAGAATTTTTGGAGTTAGGTAAGTATGATTCCTCTTGCATTCCTTACAGACTATCTTGTTTAGACAGATTGCTCTTATGATTGCATTGTTTGCATATGTTTGCTTGTTTAATGATTCTATTTAAGGATAGGACTCTTAAATATGCAGAGGCATTTAGTAGGCAATGTTAAATAATTATTTTAGTTGTTTGCTACAGTAGAGAATGATAAGATTTAGCATGGATTTATACTAACTTATCTCATGAGTTCTTGTTTAGCTTTGTGTGGATGAAGTTTTTAAGATTTAGGAAAACCGCAATATGAAAGGAATTAAGGTGACAATGGGATATCACGTGATCCACTTGATGTATGTTTTGGTGATCAACTTGCGAGTTCCGTGACCTCGTGAACTTATGCATAGGGGTTGGCACAGTTTTCGTCTTGACTCTCCAGTAGAAACTTTGGGGCACTCTTTGAAGTTCTTTGTGTTGGTTGAATAGATGAATCTGAGATTGTCTGATGCATATCGTATAATCATACCCACGTATACTTGAGGTGACATTGGAGTATCTAGGTGACATTAGGGTTTTGGTTGATTTATGTCTTAAGGTGTTATTCTAGTATGAACTCTAGGATAGATTGAACGGAAAGAATAGCGTCATGTTATTTTACTACGGACTCTTGAATAGATCGATCAGAAAGAATAACTTTGAGGTGATTTAGTACCCTATAATAATCTCTTCGTTTGTTCTCCGTTATTAGTGACTTTTGAGTGACTCTTTGTTGTATGTTGAGGGATAGTTATATGATCCAATTATGTTATTATTGTTGAGAGAATTTGCACTAGTGAAAGTATGAACCCTAGGCCTTGTTTCAACGCGTTGCAATACCGTTTTCGCTCACTTTTATCATTAGTTACCTTACTATTTTTATAATTTCAGATTATAAAAACCTATATCTACCATCCATATTGCACTTGTATCACTATCTCTTCGCCGAACTAGTGCACATATACAATTTACCATTGTATTGGGTGTGTTGGGGACACAAGAGACTCTTTGTTATTTGGTTGCAGGGTTGTTTGAGAGAGACCATCTTCATCCTACGCCTCCCACGGATTGATAAACCTTAGGTCATCCACTTAAGGGAAATTTGCTACTGTCCTACAAACCTCTGCACTTGGAGGCCCAACAACGTTTACACGAAGAAGATTGTGTAGTAGACATCACGCCTTCATAGTGGCCGCCAGTTCCAAAACTTCCAAGGTGACTGTGAGTTCCTAGCTGAGATGGAAACCATTGGGAAGGTGAAGCATCCAAACCTTGTTTCCCTACTTGTCTACTGTGTTTGGCGATGAGCGGTTCCTGATCTACGAGTACATGGAGAATGGTGGTCTCCAAGGGAAAGTAGTGTCTGCACTCATCTTTGGTGCACTCACGGTGCACCCACGTAAAAAAACATAGCAGCACATTTCAAAAAATTCTGAAACTTTGTGGGAATGATCATCAACAAATGTTATGGGTGATTTTGTCTTTTTTGTACAGAGCTTCTTGAATGTTATTTGACCACCAAACTTTGCAAGTGCCCATAACATTTGTTGATGATCATTCACACAAAGTTTCCGAATTTTTTGAAATGTTTTGCTATGTTTTCTTGCATGGGTGCACCGAGGGTGTAGAAAAACTACTCTCGGGCCTTGAAATATGGTTGAGGAACCTAGCAGGCGCACTTGAAGCGCTTGGATGGCCAGACCGTCTCAAGATCTGCCTGCCTCGGCTCTGCCCATGGGCTTGCTTTCCTCCATGAGGCTGTGTTCGGTTGACATGGATTTGAAGGAGGTTTGGCAGGGATTGAAGGGGATTAAATCTCATACAAGTCAAATTCCGCCCAAATCCCCTCCAATCCCCTTGGGACAGGGTGTAACCGAACAAAGCCTGGAGGATTTGTGCCTCATCGGGACATGAAATCAAGCAACATTCTGTTGGATGAGAATTTCGAGCCGTGGTCTCTGACTTGGGCGTTTGGCCTCGCAAGGATAATCGGTGCATGTGAGACTCATGTCAGCACTGACATTGCCGGTACATTTGGATACACCCCCCTAGAGTACAGCCAAACGATGAAGTGCAGCACACGGTGTCCTCATGTTGGAGCTGCTTACAGGACAACCACCCACAGGGCAGGAAAAAGTCCATTTTAAACCCTGAAATCGTAGAGGTCGGGCGAAATGAACCCTCGTGTCAAAATCCCGGTCGATTGCACCCTAAACTATGCAATCCCGCTCTAAATCGAACCCTGGGTCGTTTGAGGCATAAAAACGCTGACGTGGCAAAGGTCAAACGGGATTCTTCTGATTGGTGGGCCAAAGAACGGCAACGTTGCCCACGGCCGGTCGATTGCACCCTGAACTACGCAATCCCGGTCTAAATCGAACCCTGGATCGTTTGAGGCATAAAAATGCTGACGTGGCAAAGGTGGAACGGGATTCTTCTGGCCGGTGGGCCAAAGAACGGCAACGTTGCCCACGGTGCTCACCCGTCGTTTGCGCTGGGCGGTCCATTTTTTCCTATTACACTGCAAAGAAAATATGCTTGCAAGATAATTCGAATGCACGACCTCCTCTTTTGGTGCAGACTACACTGACCAACCAGGCCACCTCTCCTCTTGCAACTACTTTATTTCTTTTTCTTATTTTTTTTTTCTTTTTTTTTTTGTGGAAGCTCCTTAGCTAGATGATTCCCATACAATTTTTCCTTTTTCTTTTTTATCTAATGTGTGAACCTTTTTTCAGTTATTATTTTTAAATTTGTTATTAAGTTTCTTACAAAACTCGTGAAAATTTTCAAATCCACAAACTATTCTGGATTTTTTTCATAATCTATGTATTTGTTTTCGACGCAGACTTTTCCAAATCTGTGAATCGTTCAAAATTGATGATTTTTTTCCAAAAACATTCTGATTATTAAAAAAACATGATTTTTTCAAATATGTGAACTAACAGAAGGTTAAATACGTCTGTTGTCCTATTAGTTCATAATTAAGTTAAGTCGATCTGGTGGTTAGCTGCTACAGTTGTTGACGAACCGGTCGGAGTTTGAATCTCCGTAGTTGCATATTTAGTTGTGCCCTTTTTTTCTTTTGCTGAGCCTTGCGGAGTGGTCAAAGTAAACGTTAAAAACAATCCAGGCCATCCTTTGCAATCCCTGTTTGAAAAACGACCTTAGGGTTCAATTTAGATCGGGATTGTGTAGTTCAGGATGTGATCGACTGGACTTCGACATGGGGGTTTATTTCGTCCAACCTCTACGAGCTCAAGGTTCAGAATGAACTTTTTTAGTTGTGCCCTTTTTCTTTTGCTGAGCCTCGCGGAGTGGTCAAAGTAAACGTTAAAAACAATCCAGGCCATCCTTTGCAATCCATGTTTGGAAAATGACCTTAGGGTTCGATTTAGACCGGGATTGTGTAGTTCAGGGTGCGATCGACTGGGACATCGACATGGGGGTTTATTTCGTCCAACATCTATGAGCTCAAGGTTTAAAATGAACTTTTTTAGTTGTGCCCTTTTTCTTCTTTTGCTGAGCCTCACGGAGTGGTCAAAGTAAACGTTAAAAACAATCCAGGCCATCCTTTGCAATCCCTGTTTGGAAAACGACCTTAGGGTTCGATTTAGACCGGGATTGTGTAGTTCAGGGTGCGATCGACTGGGACTTCGACATGGGGGTTTATTTTGTCCAACCTCTACGAGCTCAAGGTTTAAAATGAACTTTTTTAGTTGTGCCCTTTTTTTTTCTTTCGCTGAGCCTCGCGGAGTGGTCAAAGTAAACGTTAAAAACAATCCAGGCCATCCTTTGCAATCCCTGTTTGGAAAACGACCTTAGGGTTCGATTTAGACCGGGATTGTGTAGTTCAGGGTGCGATCGACTGGGACTTCGACATGGGGGTTTATTTCGTCCAACCTCTACGAGCTCAAGGTTTAAAATGAACTTTTTTAGTTGTCCCTTTTTTTTCTTTCGCTGAGCCTCGCGGAGTGGTCAAAGTAAACGTTAAAAACAATCCAGGCCATCCTTTGCAATCCCTGTTTGGAAAACGACCTTAGGGTTCGATTTAGACCGGGATTGTGTAGTCCAGGGTGCGATCGACTGGGACTTCGACATGGGGGTTTATTTCGTCCAACCTCTACGAGCTCAAGGTTTAAAATGAATTTTTTTAGTTGTGCCTTTTTTTTCTCTTTTGTGAGCCTTGCGGAGTGGTCAAAGTAAACGTTAAAAACAATCCAGGCCATCCTTTGCAATCCCTGTTTGGAAAACGACTTTAGGGTTCGATTTAGACCGGGATTGTATAGTTCAAGGTGCGATCGACTAGGACTTTGACATGGGGGTTTATTTCGTCCAACCTCTACGAGCTCAAGGTTTAAAATGATTTTTTTCCCACAGGGCAAAAAGATGTGGGTCGTGTGAGTAGGCAGCCGTAGAGTAACCTTGCTGGAGATTGTAATGAGAGAAACTGGTGTTGCTCATGTTCATGCTGTAGTTGGGATAAATGCTTGTATCTTGCCGAAAGTTTACTTCTTTCTTTGTTTATGTATGTACGTATGTATGTATCTGAAATAATTGATATTTTTCTAAGCTCACCAATTTTGTCTTTTGTTGCCAGATTCAGCTCTTCCAATCTGACGACAGCCACCCGTTTTTACTGCTGCTTCTGGTTTGACTGACGTATTTTTCTGTATCGTGGTGCTCCATAGAAGTCTCAGCACCAAGCTTACCTGTTTCTTTCGGGTTCATGTGGCCATACCATACTGACAGTGTTAGTATTTAGTATTGTAGTGTGTAGTGTCAGGCCAGCTGAATCTTGAAAAGAAATACCCCGCAAAAAAAAGAATCTTGAGAAGAAATGACGGGGCGCAGGAATGAGCAGTTGAGGATCCAGCTACTGTTTACATAAAGTTTCAAGAGGCATCTAGTTTCAGTACTTTTAAGCTGGCTGCACTTTCTAGAGCTTAACAATCTGCTCTTATGTGGTACCACCTCCGTACACTAATATAAGATGCTTTTGCAGTTCAATTTGAACGGCAAAAACGTCTTGCATTAGGTTACAGAGTGTTGAGTGTACGTTGTATACTGCATATATATAGGACTTAGCTCTGTATTTATATCATTGTATCTCTCTCCTTGTATATTTGTACAGCTTGGAAGACAAGTAGAGGCCGATCCATCCTGTACCTATATATGTGCATCATGCACACCAATAATTATCGATTCGTGCAATCTCATTCTTCCTAACTAACATGGTATCAGTTTAGCATGCCGATCCTATTGCCACCTTCCGCACCAGCCGCCACCGCCGCCTCTTTTGCGTCGCCGCCGCCGCTGTACACCGCCGCCACCGCGCCCCTTCCCCTCGCAGCCGCCGCTCTCCTCTCTGCCGCCGCTGCCTCCCTCCCCCAGTCGCCGTCGCGCCCCAAAACCCTAACCCTAACCCGCGCCGCCGCCACTAGCCTACCCACCCGAGCCGCCGCAACCCTCCTTTGTCGCTGCTCCCATGGCGTCTCCCCTCTCCAGCAACTCCAACCCGTTCGCCGGACTTGTGCCTGACGCCACCGTCGTCCGTGATCTCGACATCCACACCCGCGTTCCCATCAAGCTCGACCAATCCACCTCCTCGTACTACGCGTGGAAGACCTACTTCAACCTCGTCTTTCGCGAGTACCACCTCGTCGAGCACGTCGACGGGACCGTGGATGGCGATCTCATGGCGGACGGTCCGGACTGGGCGGTCATTGAGGCCTCCCTCATCCAGTGGTTCTACCTCACGGTCTCCCCGGACATCTTCCACACGGTCGTCTCGGAGGATGACGATGCGTGTGCCGTGTGGACCAAGATCAACAATCTCTTCACCGACAATAAGTTTCAACATCTTGTGTTTTTGCAGCAAGAATTTTTCGGGTGCCACCAAGATTATTCCTCCATCGACGACTACTGCATGCGTCTGAAGCGCCTCGCCAACGAGCTCCGCGACATCGGCGCCAAGGTGTCAGACGAGCTCATGCTTAACACCCTCACCGTCGGCCTCAATGAGGATTTCGGCAACATGGCCTCGAACCTCTCCCTGCTGCCGAACCCGACCTTCCAGTCCGTCGCCCGTATCTACGCTTGGAGGAACGCCGGATGAAGAAGGTCAAGGCCTGTGTTCATCACACCGCCCTCGCCGTCGGGACATCTCGCGGGCCGCCGCAGCCCGCACCGCCCCAACCACGTCCGCCGGCGCCACCGGGGTACTTTCCCCTCCCACCCGCTCCACCCGCACCTCCCGCTCCTTCGCAACAGCAGCAAGGCGGGGGCGGCGGTCGCCACAACCGGCGTCGTGGGGGCGGGGGTGCAGGTCGCCCCCACCACCACCAGCAGCAGCCGGGGTATGGGGGGCTCCACACCACCATCAGCCCTCCCCGCCCTGGGCCGTCGGCCCTAACCCGTGGACCGGCGTGGTCCACGCTTACCACATGCCGGTCCCACGGGCTCCGGGCATCCTCGGGCCGCACCCGGCCGGGCCTCAGGCACACCTCGCCGCCGCACCTCACCAGGCGGGTGGGGGTGGCTACGCACCGGGCGGCTATGCCCCGGGTGGCTACGCGCCCCCTCCGGTGCCTGCCTCCTTCGCCTACGCACCGCCGCCCGCACCGGCTCAGCTTCCTCCGTCCCCTTGGGATCCCGCACTGCTCGCTGCGCTACACTCGGCGCCGTCTCCCTCCAACTACGGAGGTGGCGGTGATTGGTACATGGACACGGGGGCTACCGCCCACATGAAGTCGCACCCCTGTAACCTTGCCTCTTCCTTCCCGGTCACCACCTCGAACCGCATCACCTTTGGTGATGGTTCCTCCGTACCCATTACTCAGGTCGGTCACAGTTTCTTTCCGTCTAATTCTCTGCCTATTAACATGACTAATGTTCTTGTCTCATCTCACCTAGTTAAAAACATTGTCTCCATTCGTCGTCTTGCACGTGACAATCCTCTCACTGTTGAATTTGATGGTCTTGGTTTCTCTGTGAAGGACGCCCGTACACGGATGGTGCTCCACCGATGTGACAGCCCCGACGACTTGTACCTGGTGCATTCCGCCTCCACCGCCACCGCCACCGCCTCTCCAGCCGCCCTCTCCGCCGGTGTCGACCTTTCGCATGCACGCTTGGGTCACCCCAACTCCACCGTCCTTCGCCAGATTCTCAAGAGTTTTTCTTTTTCATGTAATAAATTCGACGAGCACACTTGTCATGCTTGCCGTCTCGGTAAACATGTTCGTCGACCGTTTAGCGAGTCAAACGCTATTTCTTCTTTTCTGTTTCAGTTAATCCACAGTGATGTTTGGACATCTCCCGTTGCGAGCAACATGGGCTTCTTATATTATCTTGTTTTACTTTATGATTACTCTCATTTTGCGTGGACGTTTCCGCTCTGTCGCAAGTCCGATGTTCTCGCCACTCTCACGGCCTTTTACTCCCACATCGCCAACCAGTTCGGGCGCCCTATTCTCACCCTCCAGACTGACAACAGAAAAGAGTTTGACAATGCTGCCACCCGTCACCTTCTCGCATCTCACGGCACTACCTTTCGTCTCACATGCCCGTACACATCCCAGCAGAACGGCCGCGCCGAGCGGATCCTCCGCACTCTTAACGACTGCGTCCGCACGTTGTTGATTCACTCCAACGTGCCCCCTCGGTTCTGGCCCGATGCACTCGCCACCGCCTGATGACCCACAAGTATAGGGGATCTATCATAGTCCTTTCGATAAGTAAGAGTGTCGAACCCAACGAGGACCAGAAGGAAATGATAAGCGGTTTCCAGCAAGGTATTCTCTGCAAGTACTGAAATAAGTGGTAATAGATAGTTTTGTGATAGGATAATTTGTAACGAGCAACAAGTAACAAAAGTAAATAAAGTGCAGCAAGGTGGCCCAATCCTTTTGTAGCAAAGGACAAGCCTGGACAAACTCTTATATAGAGAAAAGCGCTCCCGAGGACACATGGGAATATCGTCAAGCTAGTTTTCATCACGCTCATATGATTCGTGTTTGGTACTTTGATAATTTGGTATGTGGGTGGACCGGTGCTTGGGTACTGCCCTTACTTGGACAAGCATCCCACTTATGATTAACCTCTATTGCAAGCATCCACAACTACAACAAAAGTATTAAGGTAAACCTAACCATAGCATGAAACATATGGATCCAAATCAGCCCCTTACGAAGCAACGCATAAACTAGGGTTTAAGCTTCTATCACTCTAGCAACCCATCATCTACTTATTACTTCCCAATGCCTTCCTCTAGGCCCAAACAACGGTGAAGTGTCATGTAGTCAACATTCACATAACACCACTAGAGGAGAGACAATATACATCTCATCAAAATATCGAGCGAATACCAAATTCACATGACTACTAATAGCAAGACTTCTCCCATGTCCTCAGGAACAAAAGTAACTACTCACAAAGCATAAACATGTTCATAATCAGAGGGGTATTAATATGCATATAGGATCTGAACATATGATCTTCCACCAATTAAACCAACTAGCATCAACTACAAGGAGTAATTAACACTACTAGCAACCTACTAGCACCAATCCCGGACTTGGAGACAAGAATTGGATACAAGAGATTAACTAGGGTTTTGAGAGGAGATGGTGCTGATGAAGATGTTGATGGAGATTGCCCTCTCCCGATGAGAGGAGCGTTGGTGATGACGATGGCGATGATTTCCCCCTCCGGGAGGGAAGTTTCCCCGGCAGAACAGCTCTGCCAGAGCCCTAGATTGGTTCCGCCAAGGTTCCGCCTCGTAGCGGCGGAGTTTCGTCCGAGAAGAAGGCTTATGATTTTTTTTCCCATCGAAAGACTTCATATAGCAGAAGATGGCCACCAGAGGGCCACCAGGGGGCCCACGAGGTAGGGGGCGCGCCCAGGGGGTAGGGCGCGCCCCCACCCTCGTGGGCAGGGTGTGGCCCCCCTGGTGAATTTCTTCCGCTGAGTATTTTTTATATATTCTGAAAATGTCTTCCGTGAAGTTTCAGGACTTCTGGAGCTGTGCAGAATGGGTCTCTAATATTTGCTCCTTTTCCAGCCCAGAATCCCAGCTGCCGGCATTCTCCCTCTTTATGTAAACGTTGTAAAATAAGAGAGAATAGGCATAAGTATTGTGACATAATGTGTAATAACAGCCCATAATGCAATAAATATCGATATAAAAGCATGATGCAAAATGGACGTATCAACTCCCCCAAGCTTAGACCTCGCTTGTCCTCAAGCGGAAAGCCGAAATCAAAAAATATGTCCACATGTTTAGAGATAGAGGTGTCGATAAAAATAAAATACGGACATGAGGGCATCATGATCATTCTTAGAACATCAACTTATATAATTCTTGCCATATGATTTCTTATGCCAGAGTAATAATTCAATCACAATTTCAAGTATGAATCGTCAACTTCATTGACAACTAACAAACTATAATCTCAGTCATTGGAGCAATTGCAATTTATCATAACATAGGAAAGAGTCAACATATAAGAGCTTTTCAGCAAGTCCACATACTCAACTATCATATAGTCTTTCACAATTGTTGACACTCACGCAATACTTATGGGTATGGAGTTTTAATTGGACACAGAGAAAGATAGGGGCTTATAGTTTTGCCTCCCAAAGTTTTACCTCAAGAGTAATGTCAACGGTAATAGTTCATGAAAACTCACATCCAATTAGCCATATATACCAGGATCTTTCCAACATACTGTACTTGTCAAAGGATAAAATATAAAAAGGAAAGGTGAAGATCACCATGATTCTTATGCAGAGTAGGAGATAAAAGTAAAAGATAGGCCCTTCGCAGAGGGAAGCAGAGGTTGTCATGCGCTTTTATAGTTGGATGCACAAAATCTTAATGCGAAAGAACGTCACTTTATATTGCCACTTGTAATATGGACCTTTATTATGCAGTCTGTCGCTTTTATTTCTTCCATATCACACGATCGTATAAAGATTATTTTCTCCCACACTAATAAGTCATACATATTTAGAGAGCATTTTTTATTGCTTTGCACCGATGACAACTTACTTGGAGGATCTTACTCAATCCATAGGTAGGTATGGTGGACTCTCATGGCAAAACTGGTTTAAGGGTATTTGGAAGCACAAGTAGTATCTCTACTCGGTGCGATGAATTTGGCTAGCATGAGAGGGAAAGGCAAGCTCAACCATGTTGGATGATTCATGACAATATAATTTATCTCAGATGTAAGAAAACATAACCCATTACGTTGTCTTCCTTGTCCAATGTCAACTCTTTAGCATGTCATATTTTAATGAGTGCTCACAATCATAAAAGATATCCAAGATAGTATATCTATATGTGAAGACCTCTCTTTCTTTATTACTTCCTATTAATTGCAACGATGACCAAAACTATGTTTGTCAACCCTCAACAACTTTTACTCATCATACTTTTTCTATGTGAGCTCATTACTCTCCATGAGATCCATATGATCTCTTTGTTTCTTTTTATTTCCTTCTCTTTTTCTTTTATTTACTTAAGATCATGGCAAAAGAATCAAGCCCTTGACTCAACACTAATCTTTATTATATAGCTCACGGACTCGATTACATAGAAGAATTATAAGGCGAAAGTCATGACTAGATCAAACTAAGAACTTTTATTCTACTAGATCAAGATATTACCAAAAGGATCGAACTAAGAAAAACGGTAAAGATAAAAGTGATGGTGATACGATACCGGGGCACTCCCCAAAGCTTGGTAGTTGCCAAGGGGGGTGCCCATACCAGATACTCAAGTCTTCTTTGTTGGTGGAGACGGTGGTGATTTTGTTGATGGTGTAGGCTTGTCGTCCTTCTTCCAAGGCATAGGCTCACCATCATAGAAGGATGACTGAGTCTCCTGGAACCTCAAATCTGCAGCCAAACTCATCCTCTTGAATCTATATTCATACTCACAGTTTTGATTTTGTAGGTCATAGATCTGGGCTTGGAGGTGCTCGTTCCTCTCATGAAGCTTGAAGATCGCCTCCCCAATGTCCTTGACGTCCAGCTTGTGGTTGTTGGTGAACTCCGTGATCATGATGTGATTGGAATCGAGTCCATGCTCCACCATCTCCTAACACTTGAAAACTTCTTGCTCCAATGCCTCGAGCCTTGCCTCCATGCTTCCGATCTTCCTTGGTCCCTCGGCATCACGGATGTGCAACAACCCCTCACGCATCTCAATGGTTTGAGGGTGTTGCAGCACTTCTGTGAGTTAGGGGTTGATGACCTTCTCGAAGAAATGGACCTTGGGGGCGCTTGAAGACGACATGACAACCTGGATCTGTCAGAAAAACAACTCGAAACGAAAACAGGAGATTTTTGCGTGATACGGGAGTCAAAACCTTCGGGAGATTATATAATGAATTTTTACCGACCAAAATACGTGTCGTGTATGAAAACGGAGTCCGGAGAGCCCACGAGGTAGGCGGGCGCGCCCAGTAGGGTAGGGCGCACCCTCCACCCTCGTGTTCTTCCCGGACTGCTACTTATTTTTCTATTTTTCTAAATATTCCAAAACGGAGAAATATTGCCTTAAAAACTGTTTTGGAGTCGGTTTACTTACCGTACCACATACCTATTCCTTTTCGGAGTCTGAAACGTTCCGGAAAGTGCCCCTTACGTATTCCTCCGGGGTTACGGTTTCAATAATATTGGTTTCAACATTTATGGGATTACCTGAGATATAATGTTTGATTCTTTGACCGTTCACCACCTTCGGATTTGTGCCTTCGAAGTTGTTGATTTTTATGGCACCGGAACGATAGGCCTCCTCGATAACGTAAGGACCTTCCCATTTAGAGAGAAGTTTTCCTGCAAAAAATATTAAACGAGAGTTGTATAGCAATACATAATCACCTACATTAAACTCACGCTTTTGTATCCTTTTGTCATGCCATCTTTTAACTTTTTCTTTAAACAACTTGGCATTTTCATAGGCTTGGGTTCTCCATTCATCAGGTGAGCTAATATCAAATAACCTCTTCTCACCGGCAAGTTTGAAATCATAATTGAGTTCTTTAATAGCCCAATATGCCTTGTGTTCTAGTTCGAGAGGTAAGTGGCATGCTTTTCCATAAACCATTTTATACGGAGACATACCCATAGGATTTTTATATGCAGTTCTATAGGCCCATAATGCATCATCAAGTTTCTTGGACCAATTTTTTCTAGATCTATTAACAGTCTTTTGCAAAATTAATTTGAGCTCTCTATTACTCAATTCTACTTGACCACTAGACTAAGGATGATAAGGAGATGCAATTATATGATTAACATCATATTTAGTAAGCATTTTACGGAAAGCACCATGAATAAAATGTGAACCACCATCAGTCATTAAATATCTAGGGACTCCAAATCTTGGAAAAATAACTTCTTTAAGCATTTTAATAGAAGTGTTATGATCAGCACTACTAGTTGGAATAGCTTCTACCCACTTAGTAACGTAATCAACAGCAACTAAAATATGTGTATATCCATTAGAGGAAGGAAAGGGTCCCATATAGTCAAAGCCCCAAACATCAAATGGTTCAATAACGAGTGAATAGTTCATAGGCATTTCTTGACGTCTACTAATATTACCAATGCTTTGACATTCATCACAAGATAAGACAAACTTACGGGCATCCTTGAAGAGAGTAGGCCAATGAAAACCAGATTGCAATACCTTATGTGCAGTTCTATCTCCAGCATGATGTCCTCCATAAGCTTCGGAGTGACACTTGCGTAGGATCTGTTCCTGTTCATGCTCAGGTACACAACGTCTAATAACACCATCTACTCCTTCTTTATAAAGTTGTGGATCATCCCAAAAGTAATGCCTCATATCATAGAAGAACATTTTCTTTTGCTGGTATGTGAAATTAGGTGGTATAAACTTAGCAACAATGTAATTAGCATAATCAGCATACCATCGAGCAGTATGAGAAGCATTTATGACATTTGATGGCTCATCAGGAAAGCTATCATCAATAGGAAGTGGGTCATCAAGCACATTTTCTAACCTAGACAAGTTGTCTGCAACGGGGTTCTCAGCTCCCTTTCTATCAACAATATGTAAGTCAAATTCTTGTAGTAAGAGAACCCATCTAATAAGTCTAGGTTTAGCATCTTTCTTTTCCATGAGATGTTTAATAGCAGCATGATCAGTGTGAATAGTTACTTTAGAATCAACAATATAAGGTCTGAACTTATCACAAGCAAATACAACTGCTAAGAATTCTTTTTTAGTAGTAGCATAATTTCTTTGAGCATTGTCTAGGGTTTTACTAGCATATTGAATAACATGTAATTTCTTATCAACTCTTTGTCCTAGAACAACACCTACAACATAATCACTAGCATCACACATAATTTCAAAGGGTAAATTCCAATCAGGTGGCTGAACAATAGGTGCAGAGATCAATGCTTTCTTAAGTATTTCAAATGCTTCTACACAATCATCATCAAAGACAAATGGTATATCTTTTTGTAATAAATTAGTCAGAGGCCGAGAAATTTTTGAAAAGTCCTTAATGAACCTCCTATAAAATCCGGCATGACCAAGGAAACTTCTAATACCTTTGATGTCCTTGGGACATGGCATCATTTCAATAGCATCAACCTTGGCTTTATCAACTTCAATACCTCTTTCAGAAACTTTGTGCCCCAAGACAATACCTTCATTAACCATAAAGTGGCACTTTTCCCAATTCAAGATAAGATTATTTTCTTCACATCTCTGCAAAACTCGATCAAGGTTGCTCAAGCAATCATCAAAAGAAGATCCATAGACGGAGAAATCATCCATGAAAACCTCACAAATCTTTTCACAAAAGTCAGATAATATAGCCATCATGCATCTTTGAAAGGTAGCAGGTGCATTACATAAACCAAAAGGCATACGTCTATAAGCAAAAGTACCAAAAGGGCATGTAAAAGTAGTCTTTGATTGATCTTTGGCTGACATAGGTATTTGAGAGAAACCAGAATAACCATCTAGAAAGCAAAAATGTGTATGTTTGGATAATCTTTCTAGCATTTGATCGATAAAAGGTAAGGGGTAATGATCCTTTTTAGTTGCCTTATTTAATTTGCGGAAATCAATTACCATCTTATAACCTGTAATAATTCTTTAAGGGATCAATTCATCTTTATCATTAGGAACAACAGTAATACCTCCCTTCTTAGGGACACAATGGACAGGACTTACCCACTGACTATCAGCAATGGGATAGATTATACCTGCCTCAAGGAGCTTTAGTATTTCCTTTCTTACCACTTCTTTCATTTTAGGATTCAGCCGTCATTGATGATCACGAACTGGTTTAGCATCTTCTTCCAAATTAATTTTATGTTGACATAGAGTGGGACTAATGCCCTTAAGATCATCAAGAGTATACCCAATAGCAGCACGATGCTTCTTCAAAGTTTTCAATAATCTCTCTTCCTCATGCTCTGAAAGGTTAGCACTAATAATAACAGGATATATCTTTTTCTCATCAAGATAAGCATATTTAAGAGTATCAGGTAACGGTTTAAGCTCAAACACGAAATCACCCTTGGGTGGAGGAGGATCCCCTAAGATTTCAACAGGTAAATTGTTTTTCAGAATATGTTCCTGTTTAAAGAATACTTCATCTATTTCCCTTCTTTCATTCATAAACATGTCATTTTCATGATCTAGCAAATATTGTTCTAAAGGATCACTAGGAGGTACGGCAATAGAAGCAAGACCAATAATTTCATCCTTACTGGGTAATTCTTCTTCACGGTGTTGTCTACTAAATTTAGAAAAATTAAATTCATGAGTCATATCATCTAAACCGACAGTAACAACATCCCTTTTGCAATCTATGGTATCAGTAGCAGTGTTTAAGAAGGGTCTACCAAATATAATGGGACAAAAGCTATCTTGTGGGGAACCAAGAACAAGAAAATCAGCAGGATATTTAGTTTTCCCACACAAGACTTCAACATCTCTAACAATTCTCATTGGTGAAATAGTATCTCTATTGGCAAGTTTAATTGTGACATCAATATCTTCTAACTCAACAGGTGCAATATCATGCATAATTTCTCTATAAAGGCTAATAGGTATTGCACTAGCACTGGCACCCATATCACATAAGCCATGATAACAATGATCTCCTATTTTAACAGAAATAACATGCATGCCTACCACAGGTCTAGGTTTATATTTAGCACAAGGTTTAGCAATTCTAGCAGTTTCATCACAGAAATAAATAACATGCCCATCAATATTATCAGACAAGAGATCTTTAACAATAGCAATATTAGGTTCAACTTTAACTTGCTCAGGAGGTGTATATGTATTAATATTGCTTTTACGAACCACGGTTGAAGCTTTAGCATGATCCTTTATCCTAATAGGGAAAGGTGGTTTCTCAACATACGCAGTAGGAACAATAGGATCATTATAACTGACAATCTTTTCTTCAACTTTAATAGGTGCAGCTACTTTTACTTCTATGGGAGGATGATATTTAAACCACTTCTCCTTGGGGAGATCAACATAAGTAGAAAAAGATTCACAAAAAGAAGCTACTATCTCAGAGTCAAGTCCATATTTAGTGCTAAATTTACAGAAAACATCGGTATCCATAAAAGATTTAACACAATCAAAACTAGGTGTCATACCTGACTCCTTACCTTTGTCGAGGTCCCAATCTTCAGAGTTGTGTTTAATTCTTTCCAATAAATCCCATTTGAATTCAATAGTCTTCATCATAAAAGAGCCAGCACAAGAAGTATCAAGCATGGTGCGATTGCTTTCAGAAAGCCAAGCATAAAAATTTTGAATAATCATTTCTCTTGAGAGATCATGATTGGGGCATGAATATAACATTGATTTAAGCCTCCCCCAAGCTTGAGCGATGCTTTCTCCTTCGCGAGGCCAAAAATTATATATATAATTGCGATCACGATGAACAAGATGCATAGGATAAAACTTCTGATGAAATTCCAATTTCAATCGTTTGTAATTCCAAGACCCCATATCATCACATAGCCTATACCATGTTGATGCATCTCCCTTCAAAGATAAATGGAAGACCTTCTTCTTAACAACATCTCCGGGTATACCTGCAAGCTTAAATAATCCACAAACTTCATCTACATATATTAGATGCTCATTGTTGGGGAACGTTGCAGAAAACAAAAAAAATTCCTACGGTTTCACCAAGATCCATCTATGAGTTCATCTAGCAACGAGTGATCGGATTGCATCTACATACCTTTGTAGATCACGCGCGGAAGCGTTCAAAGAACGGGGATGAGGGAGTCGTACTCGACGTGATCCAAATCACCGGAGATCCTAGCGCCGAACGGACGGCACCTCCGTGTTCAACACACGTACGGTCAGCGTGACGTCTCCTCCTTCTTGATCCAGCAAGGGGGGAGGAGAGGTTGATGAAGATCCAGCAGCACGATGGCGTGGTGGTGGATGCAGGAGTCACCACAGCAGGGCTTCGCCGTTCTACTACGAGAGGGAGAGGTGTAGCAGGGGAGAGGGAGGCGCCAAGAGTCAAGGGTGCGGCTGCCCCTCCCTCCCCCCCCTTTATATAGGATCCCCAAGGGGGGGCGCCGGCCCTAGTAGATGGGATCTCCTAGGGGGGGCGGCGGCCAAGGGTGGAGTGGCCCCCAAGGCAAGTGGGGCGCCCCCCCACCCTGGGGTTTCCAACCCTAGGCGCAGGGGGTGGGCCAAGGGGGCGCACCAGCCCACTATGGGCTGGTTCCCCTCCCCACTTCAGCCCATGGGGCCCTCCGGGATGGGCGGTCTGACCCGGTGGACCCCCAGGACCCATCCGGTGGTCCCGGTACAATACCGGTGACCCCCGAAACTCTCCCGATGGCTGAAACTGCAGTTCCTATATATAATTCTTCACCTCCGGACCATTCCGGAACTCCTCGTGACGTCCGGGATCTCATCCGGGACTCCGAACAACTTTTGGGTTACTGCATATTCATATCTCTACAACCCTAGCGTCACCAAACCTTAAGTGTGTAGACCCTACGGGTTCGGGAGACATGTAGACATGACCGAGATGGCTCTCCGGTCAATAACCAACAGCGGGATCTGGATACCCATGTTGTCTCCCACATGCTCCTCGATGATCTCATCGGATGAACCACGATGTCGAGGATTCAAGCAACCCTGTATACAATTCCCTTTGTCAAGGTACGTTACTTGCCCGAGATTCGATCGTCCGTATCCCAATACCTCGTTCAATCTTGTTACCGGCAAGTCACTTTACTCGTACCGTAATGCATGATCCCGTTACCAGACACTTGGTCACTTTGAGCTCATTATGATGATGCATTACCGAGTGGGCCCAGACATACCTCTCCGTCATACGGAGTGACAAATCCCAGTCTTGATCCGCGTCAACCCAACAGACACTTTCGGAGATACCCGTAGTATACCTTTATAGTCACCCAGTTACGTTGTGACGTTTGGTATAACCAAAGCACTCCTACGGTATCCGGGAGTTACATGATCTCATGGTCTGAGGAAAAGATACTTGACATTGGAAAAACTCTAGCAAACGAACTATACGATCTTGTGCTATGTTTAGGATTGGGTCTTGTCCATCACATCATTCTCCTAATGATGTGATCTCGTTAACAATGACATCCAATGTCCATAGTCAGGAAACCATGACTATCTATTGATCAACGAGCTAGTCAACTAGAGGCTTACTAGGGACATGTTGGTGTCTATGTATTCACACATGTATTACGATTTCCGGATAACACAATTATAGCATGAATAAAAGACAATTATCATGAACAAGGAAATATAATAATAATCCTTTTATTATTGCCTCTAGGGCATATTTCCAACAGTCTCCCACTTGCACTAGAGTCAATAATCTAGTTACATTGTGATGAATCAAACACCCATGGAATTCTGGTGTTGATCATGTTTTGCTCTAGGGAGAGGTTTAGTCAACGGATCTGCTACATTCAGGTCCGTATGTACTTTACAAATATCTATGTCTCCATCTTGAACATTTTCACGAATGGAGTTGAAGCGACGCTTGATGTGCCTGGTCCTCTTGTGAAACCTGGGCTCCTTGGCAAGTGCAATAGCTCCAGTGTTGTCACAAAAGAGCTTGATCGGCCCCGATGCATTGGGTATGACTCCTAGGTTGGTGATGAACTCCTTCACCCAGATTGCTTCATGTGCTGCCTCCGAGGCCGCCATGTACTCCGCTTCACATGTAGATCCCGCCACGACGCTCTTCTTGCAACTGCACCACCTTACTGCCCCACCATTCAAAATATACACGTATCCGGTTTGTGACTTAGAGTCATCCAGATCTGTGTCGAAGCTAGCATCGACGTAACCCTTTACGACGAGCTCTTCGTCACCTCCATAAACGAGAAACATTTCCTTAGTCCTTTTCAGGTACTTCAGGATATTCTTGACCGTTGTCCATTGTTCCTTGCCGGGATTACTTTGGTACCTACCTACCAAACTTACGGCAAGGTTTACATCAGGTCTGGTACACAGCATGGCATACATAATAGACCCTATGGCTGAGGCATAGGGGATGACACTCATCTCTTCTATATCTTCTGCCGTGGTCGGACATTGAGCTGAGCTCAATTTCACACCTTGCAACACAGGCAAGAACCCCTTCTTAGACTAATACATATTGAACTTCTTCAATATCTTATCAAGGTATGTGCTTTGTGAAAGACCTAAGAGGCGTCTTGATCTATCTCTATAGATCTTGATGCCTAATATATAAGCAGCTTCTCCAAGGTCCTTCATTGAAAAACTCTTATTCAAGTAGGCCTTAATGCTGTCCAAAAGTTCTATATCATTTCCCATCAAAAGTATGTCATCTACATATAATATGAGAAATGCTACAGAGCTCCCACTCACTTTCTTGTAAACGCAGGCTTCTCCATAAGTCTGCATAAACCCAAACGCTTTGATCATCTCATCAAAGCGAATGTTCCAACTCCGAGACGCTTGCACCAGCCCAGAAATCGAGTGTTGGAGCTTGCACACCTTGTCAGCATTCTTAGGATCGACAAAACCTTCCGGCTGCATCATATACAATTCTTCCTTAAGGAAACCATTAAGGAATGCCGTTTTGACGTCCATTTGCCATATCTCATAATCATAGAATGCGGCAATTGCTAATGATTCGTACGGACTTCAGCTTCGCTACGGGAGAGAAAGTCTCATCGTAGTCAACCCCTTGAACTTGCCGATAACCCTTAGCGACAAGTCGAGCTTTATAGATGGTAACATTACCATCCGCGTCCGTCTTCTTCTTAAAGATCCATTTGTTTTCTATCGCTCGCCGATCATCGGGCAAATCTGTCAAAGTCCATACTTTGTTTTCATACATGGATCCTATCTCGGATTGCATGGCTTCAAGCCATTTGTTGGAATCTGGGCCCGCCATCGCTTCTTCATAGTTCGAAGGTTCACCGTTGTCTAACAACATGATTTCCAAGACAGGGTTGCTGTACCACTCTGGTGCGGAACGTGTCCTTGTGGACCTACGAAGTTCAGTAGAAACTTGATCTGAAGTTTCATGATCATCATCATTAACTTCCTCTCTAGTCGGTGCAGGCACCTCAGGAACATTTTCTTGAGTTGCACCACTTTCCGGTTCAAGAGGTAATACTTCATCAAGTTCTACTTTCCTCCCACTTACTTCTTTCGAGAGAAACTCTTTCTCTAGAAAGGATCCATTCTTGGCAACAAAGATCTTGCCTTCGGATCTGAGGTAGAAGGTATACCCAATAGTTTCTTTAGGGTATCCTATGAAGACGCATTTTTCCGACTTGGGTTTGAGCTTTTCAGGTTGAAGTTTCTTGACATAAGCATCGCATCCCCAAACTTTTAGAAACGACAGCTTAGGTTTCTTCCCAAACCATAATTCATACGGTGTCGTCACAACGGATTTCGACGGAGCCCTATTTAAAGTGAATGCGGCAGTCTCTAAAGCATAGCCCCAAAATGATAGCGGTAAATCGGTAAGAGACATCATAGATCGCACCATATCTAATAGAGTGCGATTACGACGTTCGGACACACCATTACACTGAGGTGTTCCAGGCGGCGTGAGTTGTGAAACTATTCCACATTTTCTTAAGTGTGTGCCAAATTCGTGACTCAAGTATTCTCCTCCACGATCTGATCGCAGGAACTTGATTTTCATGTCACGTTGATTTTCAACCTCACTCTGAAATTCCTTGAACCTTTCAAAGGTCTCAGACTTGTGTTTCATTAAGTAGACATACCCATATCTACTCAAGTCATCAGTGAGGGTGAGAACATAATGATAACCACCGCGAGCCTCAACACTCATTGGACCGCACACATCAGTATGTATGATTTTCAATAAGTTGGTTGCTCGCTCCATTGTTCCTGAGAACGGAGTCTTGGTAATTTTACCCATGAGGCATGGTTCGCACGTGTCAAATGATTCGTAATCAAGAGACTCTAAAAGTCCATCTGCATGGAGCTTCTTCATGCGTTTGACACCTATGTGACCAAGGCGGCAGTGCCACAAGTATGTGAGACTATCATTATCAACCTTACATCTTTTGGTACTCACACTATGAATATGTGTAGCATTACGCTCGAGATTCATTAAGAATAAACCATTCACCATCGGAGCATGACCATAAAACATATCTCTCATATAAATAGAACAACCATTATTCTCGGATTTAAATGAGTAGCCATCTCGTATTAAACGAGATCCTGATACAATGTTCATGCTCAAACTTGGCACTAAATAACAATTATTGAGGTTCAAAACTAATCCCGTAGGTAAATGTAGAGGTAGTGTGCCGACGGCGATCACATCGACCTTGGAACCATTCCCGACGCGCATCGTCACCTCGTCCTTCGCCAGTCTCCGCTTATTCCGCAGCTCCTGCTTTGAGTTACAAATGTGAGCAACTGCACCGATATCAAATACCCAGGAGCTACTACGAGTACTGGTAAGGTACACATCAATTACATGTATATCTCATATACCTTTCGTTTTGCCGGCCTTCTTGTCCGCTAAGTATTTGGGGCAGTTCCGCTTCCAGTGACCACTTTCCTTGCAATAAAAGCACTCAGTCTCGGGCTTGGGTCCATTCTTTGGCTTCTTCCTGACAACTTGCTTGCCGGGCGCGGCAACTCCCTTGCCGTCCTTCTTGAAGTTCTTCTTACCCTTGCCTTTCTTGAACTTAGTGGTTTTATTCACCATCAGCACTTGATGTTCCTTTTTGACTTCTACCTCTGCTGATTTCAGCATTGCAAATACTTCAGGAATGGTCTTTTCCATCCCCTGCATATTGAAGTTCATCACAAAGCTCTTGTAGCTCGGTGGAAGCGACTGAAGGATTCTGTCAATGACCGCGTCATCCGGGAGATTAACTCCCAGCTGAGTCAAGCAGTTATGTAACCCAGACATAGTGAGTATGTGCTCACTGACAGAACTGTTTTCCTCCATCTTACAACTGAAGAACTTGTCGGAGACTTCATATCTCTCGACCCGGGCATGAGCTTGAAAAACCATTTTCAGCTCTTCGAACATCTCATATGCTCCGTGTCTCTCAAAACGCTTTTGGAGCCCCGGCTCTAAGCTGTAAAGCATGCCGCACTGAACGAGGGAGTAATCATCGGTACGTGTCTGCCAAGCGTTCATAACGTCTTGTTCTGCAGGGAGAACAGGTGCTTCACCTAGCGGTGCTTGTAGGACATAATCTTTCTTGGCAGCTATGAGGATGATCCTCAGGTTCCGGACCCAGTCCGTATAGTTGCTGCCATCGTCTTTCAGCTTGGTTTTCTCTAGGAACGCGTTGAAGTTGAGGACAACGTTGGCCATTTGATCTACAATACATGTTGTAAAGATTTTAGACTAAGTTCATGATAATTAAGTTCATCTAATCAAATTATTCAATGAACTCCCACTTAGATAGACATCCCTCCAGTCATCTAAGTATAACATGATCCGAGTTAACTAGGCTGTGTCCGATTATCACGTGAGACGGACTAGTCAACATCAGTGAACATCTTCATGTTGATCGTATCTTCTATACGACTCATGCTCGACCTTTCGGTCTTCTGTGTTCCGAGGCCATGTCTGTACATGCTAGGCTCGTCAAGTCAACCTAAGTGTTTGCATGTGTAAATCTGTCTTACACCCGTTGTATGTGAACGTTGGAATCTATCACACCCGATCATCACGTGGTGCTTCGAAACAACGAACTGTCGCAACGGTGCACAGTTAGGGGGAACACTTTCTTGAAATTATTATGAGGGATCATCTTATTTACTACCGTCGTTCTAAGTAAACAAGATGCAAAAACATGATAAACATCACATGCAATCAAATAATAATAATAGTGACATGATATGGCCAATATCACATAGCTCCTTTGATCTCCATCTTGGGGCTCCATGATCATCTTGTCACCGGCATGACACCATGATCTCCATCATCGTGTCTCCATGAAGTTGCTTGCCAACTATTACTTCTACTACTATGGCTAACACGTTTAGCAATAAAGTAAAGTAATTTACA
Source organism: Triticum urartu (assembly GCF_003073215.2). Classification (NCBI taxonomy): domain Eukaryota; kingdom Viridiplantae; phylum Streptophyta; class Magnoliopsida; order Poales; family Poaceae; genus Triticum; species Triticum urartu. The sequence goes on from NC_053027.1 coordinate 426,286,868, forward strand.
TGGCGTTTCTCAATGACACGCAGGCCATACAAAAAATAAAGACAACTCTTATGGCTCCTGCCGGTTGTCATACTCATCGACATGCAAGTCGTGATTCCTATTACAAGAACATGATCTCATACATCACATATATATCATTCATCATTCATCACAACTTTGGCCATATCACATCACAGAACACTTGCTGCAAAAACAAGTTAGACGTCCTCTAATTGTTGTTGCAAGTTTTACGTGGCTGCAAGAGGGTTCTAGCAAGAACATTTTCTTACCTACGTTAAAGCCACAACGTGATTTGTCAACTTCTATTTACCCTTCATAAGGACCCTTTTCATCAAATCCGCTCCAACTAAAGTGGGAGAGACAGACACCCGCCTGCCACCTTATGCAACTAGTGCATGTCAGTCGGTGGAACCGGTCTCACGTAAGCGTACGTGTAAGGTTGGTCCGGGCTGCTTCATCCCACAATACCATTGAAGTAAAATAAGACTAGTAGCGGCAAGAAAGTTGACAACATCTACGCCCACAACAAATTGTGTTCTACTCGTGCAAAGGGAACTACGCTAGACCTAGCTCATGATGCCACTGTTGGGGAACGTTGCAGAAAACAAAAAAATTCCTACGGTTTCACCAAGATCCATCTATGAGTTCATCTAGCAACGAGTGATCGGATTGCATCTACATACCTTTGTAGATCACACGCAGAAGCGTTCAAAGAACGGGGATGAGGGAGTCGTACTCGACGTGATCCAAATCACCGGAGATCCTAGCGCCGAACGGACGGCACCTCCGTGTTCAACACACGTACGGTCAGCGTGACGTCTCCTCCTTCTTGATCCAGCAAGGGGGGAGGAGAGGTTGATGAAGATCCAGCAGCACGACGGCGTGGTGGTGGATGCAGGAGTCACCACAGCAGGGCTTCGCCGTTCTACTACGAGAGGGAGAGGTGTAGCAGGGGAGAGGGAGGCGCCAAGAGTCAAGGGTGCGGCTGCCCCTCCCTCCCCCCCCCTTTATATAGGATCCCCAAGGGGGGGGGCGCCGGCCCTAGGAGATGGGATCTCCTAGGGGGGGCGGCGGCCAAGGGTGGAGTGGCCCCCAAGGCAAGTGGGGCGCCCCCCCACCCTAGGGTTTCCAACCCTAGGCGCAGGGGGTGGGCCAAGGGGGCGCACCAGCCCACTATGGGCTGGTTCCCCTCCCCACTTCAGCCCATGGGGCCCTCCGGGATGGGTGGTCCCACCCGGTGGACCCCCGGGACCCATCCGGTGGTCCCGGTACAATACCGGTGACCCCCGAAACTCTCCCGATGGCCGAAACTGCAGTTCCTATATATAATTCTTCACCTTCGGACCATTCCGGAACTTCTTGTGACATCCAGGATCTCATCCGAGACTCCGAACAACTTTTAGGTTACTGCATATTCATATCTCTACAACCCTAGCGTCACCAAATCTTAAGTGTGTAGACCCTACGGGTTCGGGAGACATGTAGACATGACCGAGATGGCTCTCCGGTCAATAACCAACAGCGGGATCTGGATACCCATGTTGGCTCCCACATGCTCCTCGATGATCTCATCGGATGAACCACGATGTCGAGGATTCAAGCAACCCCGTATACAATTCCCTTTGTCAATCGGTACGTTACTTGCCCGAGATTCGATCATCGATATCCCAATACCTCGTTCAATCTCGTTACCGGCAAGTCACTTTACTCGTACCGTAATGCATGATCCCGTTACCAGACACTTGGTCACTTTGAGCTCATTATGATGATGCATTACCGAGTGGGCCCAGACATACCTCTCCGTCATACGGAGTGACAAATCCCAGTCTTGATCCACGTCAACCCAACAGACACTTTCGGAGATACCCGTAGTATACCTTTATAGTCACCCAGTTACGTTGTGACATTTGGTATAACCAAAGCACTCCTACGGTATCCGAGAGTTACACGATCTCATGGTGTGAGGAAAAGATACTTGACATTGGAAAAACTCTAGCAAACGAACTATACGATCTTGTGCTATGTTTAGGATTGGGTCTTGTCCATCACATCATTCTCCTAATGATGTGATCTCGTTAACAATGACATCCAATGTCCATAGTCAGGAAACCATGACTATCTATTGATCAACGAGCTAGTCAACTAGAGGCTTACTAGGGACATGTTGGTGTCTATGTATTCACACATGTATTACGATTTCCGGATAACACAATTATAGCATGAATAAAAGACAATTATCATGAACAAGGAAATATAATAATAATCCTTTTATTATTGCCTCTAGGGCATATTTCCAACACTCATCAGGATGTTTTGTTCCATCTCCTAAAAAGGGATTGGCTAGCAGTTTTTCTATCATACCCTAAGGAATTTCAAAACAGACATTTTCATTTTCATTTACATTTTCAGTAGGTTGAGTAGGTTGAGGAGCAACTCTTTGCTCTACTAGTCGGGGTGAAGATACCCCGAACAAGCCCCTCACACGATTACTTTCCATAGTAACAAGTGACAGTAAATTTCAGGACACTATATAAATTTTCCTTACCAAATTCCACCTACCAAAGGCGCTTCACTCCCCGGCAACGGCGCCAGAAAAGAGTCTTGATGACCCACAAGTATAGGGGATCTATCGTAGTCCTTTCGATAAGTAAGAGTGTCGAACCCAATGAGGAGCAGAAGAAAATGATAAGCGGTTTCCAGCAAGGTATTCTCTGCAAGTACTGAAATAAGTGGTAACAGATAGTTTTGTGATAGGATAATTTGTAACGAGCAACAAGTAACAAAAGTAAATAAAGTGCAGCAAGGTGGCCCAATCCTTTTTGTAGCAAAGGACAAGCCTGGACAAACTCTTATATAGAGAAAAGCGCTCCCGAGGACACATGGGAATATCGTCAAGCTAGTTTTCATCACGCTCATATGATTCGCGTTCAGTACTTTGATAATTTGGTATGTGGGTGGACCGGTGCTTGGGTACTGCCCTTACTTGGACAAGCATCCCACTTATGATTAACCTCTATTGCAAGCATCCGCAACTACAACAACAGTATTAAGGTAAACCTAACCATAGCATGAAACATATGGACCCAAATCAGCCCCTTACGAAGCAACGCATAAACTAGGGTTTAAGCTTCTGTCACTCTAGCAACCCATCATCTACTTATTACTTCCCAATGCCTTCCTCTAGGCCCAAACAATGGTGAAGTGTCATGTAGTCGACGTTCACATAACACCACTAGAGGAGAGACAACATACATCTCATCAAAATATCGAACGAATACCAAATTCACATGACTACTAATAGCAAGACTTCTCCCATGTCCTCAGGAAAAAAGTAACTACTCACAAATCATAAACATGTTCATAATCAGAGGGGTATTAATATGCATATGGGATCTGAACATATGATCTTCCACCAATTAAACCAACTAGCATCAACTACAAGGAGTAATTAACTCTACTAGCAACCTACTAGCACCAATCCCGTACTTGGAGACAAGAATTGGATACAAGAGATGAACTAGGGTTTTGAGAGGAGATGGTGCCGATGAAGATGTTGATGGAGATTGCCCTCTCCTGATGAGAGGAGCGTTGGTGATGACGATGGCGATGATTTCCCCCTCCGGAAGAGAAGTTTCCCCGGCAGAACAGCTCCACCAGAGCCCTAGATTAGTTCCGCCAAGGTTCCGCCTCGTGGCGGCGGAGTTTCGTCCAAGAAGAAGGCTTATGATTTTTTTCCCATTGAAAGACTTCATATAGCAGAAGATGGCCACCAGAGGGCCACCAGGGGGCCCACGAGGTAGGGGGCGCGCCCAGGGGGGTAGGGCGCGCCCCCCACCCTCGTGGGCAGGGTGTGGCCCCCTGGTGAATTTCTTCCGCTGAGTATTTTATATATATTATGAAAACGTCTTCCGTGAAGTTTCAGGACTTTTGAAGCTGTGCAGAATAGGTCTCTAATATTTGCTCCTTTTCCAGCCCAGAATCCCAGCTCCGGCATTCTCCCTCTTTATGTAAACCTTGTAAAATAAGAGAGAATGGCATAAGTATTGTGACATAATGTGTAATAACAGCCCATAATGCAATAAATATCGATATAAAAGCATGATGCAAAATGGACGTATCACCGCCACTCTCCTAGTTAACATTAGGCCTTGTCGTCCTCGCTGGAACTACACCCCACACCAACTTCTCTTCGGTTCCCCTCCATCCTACGATGGTCTCCGCATCTTCGGTTGTTTGTGTTATCCTAGCACCGCATCCACTACACCACACAAACTCGCTCCTCGCTCTGTAGCTTACATCTTCCTAGGCTACCCCCTAGCACCAAAGGTTACCGGTGCTACGACCCCGTGTCCTACCGTGTGTATACCTCCCGACACGTGTACTTTGATGAGCGGGTTTTTCCCTTTTACCAGGTACCGCCTTTTGCAGAGGACTCGGCGCCCCATGATGGTGTCTCGGATGCGGACCCGGTGTAGCCCCCGGCGCGGCCCCTCCTGGCCCCGGCGCGGCTCCCGCTGGCTCCTCCCGGTGAGGCCTTGGCGTGCCCTCCCGCGGCTGGTCCCTCTGTTGCAGCCCCCGCTGTGGGTCCCTCCGCCGGGGCCCCAGCAGCCCGTCCCTCGGCCTCGGCCCCGGCACGGCCATGCATGGCCCCGAGTGGCACGGCTGGCGCCGCCCCGATCGGCTCCACCACCCCAGTTGGCCCCGCTGCTTCGGCCGGCCCCGGTCCCGCTGCGACGCCGGGAGAGGCGGACTCTTCATCACCTCCGTCCATCGCTTCTACCACAGCCGACCCGCCTTCCGCTGGCATGGTGATGCGGTCCCGTGTCGGCATCTACCGCCCTAGCACGCGCTACGGTGCCGATGAGTACGTGTGGGCGGTGTCGACATCATCCTCTCCACCGTCGCCCATCCCCTCATCTGCACGCGCCGCCCTTCGTGATCCACATTGGCTTGCCGCGATGCGCGAGAAGTTTGATGCGTTGCAGTGCAACCGCACGTAGCATCTTGTGTCGCAACCCCTCACGCCAACGTCATCAGTGGAAAATGGGTGTTTCGTCACAAGACCAACCCTGACGGTTCTCTCGAGCGCTACAAGGCTCGTTGGGTGGTGCGCGGTTTCCGCCAGCGCGCCGGCGCGGACTTCACCGACACCTTCGCCCCGGTCATTAAACCGGGCACGATTCGTACGGTGCTTTAGCTGGAGGTTTCCCATGGATGGCCAGTGCATCAGTTGGATGTCTCCAGCGCGTTTCTGCACGGCCACCTCACGGAACGGGTCTTCTGCGAGCAGCCGACTGGCTTCGTCGACGCCGAGCATCCCGACCACGTCTGCCTGCTCTCTCGGTCCCTCTATGGACTGAAGCAGGCCCCCAGGGCGTGGTACCAGCGTATGGCCGTGTCCCTACAGCAGCTTGGGTTTCACACAATCCGCTCCGACGCGTCTCTGTTCGTCTATCATCAGGGCACTGCCACTGCATACCTGCTGCTCTATGTGGACGACATTATCCTGACGGCATCCTCGCCTGGGCTTCTTCAGCAGCTCACGGCTCGTCTTCGCGATGAGTTTGCCCTCAAGGATCTTGGAGCGCTGCACTACTTCCTTGGCATTGAGATCGTTCGCCGTGCCGATGGGTTCTTTCTGCATCAGCAGAAGTACGCTCATGAGCTTCTCGAGCGCGCGGGTATGCTTAATTGCAAAACCGCGTCCACGCCTGTTGACACCAAGGCGAAGGTTTGGAGGGTTCCCCTGTGCCGGATGCGGCGTTCTACCGCTCCATCGTCGGCGCTCTGCAGTATCTCACCCTCACTCGGCCTGACTTGTAGTATGCAGTCCAGCAGGTGTGCCTTCACATGCACTCCCCACGTGACTCTCATTGGACTCCGGTGAAGCGTATTCTTCGGTATATATGCGACACTATGACCATGGGACTCACCCTGACGGCTTCCTCCTCCATCGACATGGTCGCCTACTCCGACGCTGATTGGGCTGGCTGCCCGGACACGCGTCGCTCTACGGCAGGCTATTGTGTCTACCTCGGGCTGTCGCTGATATCGTGGTCGTCCAAGCGGCAGCCCACGGTCTCTCGCTCGAGTGCCGAGGCGGAGTATCGGGCAGTGGCTAACGCCGTTGCTGAGTGCTCTTGGCTCCGTCAGCTTCTTCAGGAGTTGCTTTGTGTGGTCCCCAAGGCCACGATTGTCTACTGTAACAACGTCTCTGTCGTCTACCTCTCCACCAACCCCGTCCACCATCGTCGTACGAAGCATATTGAGCTCGACATTCACTTCGTTCGCGAGCAGGTAGCTCTCGGGAAGGTTCGTGTTCTGCACGTTCCTACCACTCAGCAGTTTGCCGATGTTATGACTAAGGGACTACCGACCCCAGTCTTCGAGGAGTTTCGGTCTAGTCTATGTGTCTCCGGCGACGCTTCGACCGCGGGGGGTGTTGAGCGTACGTTGTACACTGCATATGTATAGGACTTGGGTGTGTATTTATACCGGCCACCTCACGGAACGGGTCTTCTGCGAGCAGCCGACTGGCTTCGTCGACGCCGAGCATCCCGACCACGTCTGCCTGCTCTCTCGGTCCCTCTATGGACTGAAGCAGGCCCCAGGGCGTGGTACCAGCGTATGGCCGTGTCCCTACAGCAGCTTGGGTTTCACACAATCCGCTCCGACGCGTCTCTGTTCGTCTATCATCAGGGCACTGCCACTGCATACCTGCTGCTCTATGTGGACGACATTATCCTGACGGCATCCTCGCCTGGGCTTCTTCAGCAGCTCACGGCTCGTCTTCACGATGAGTTTGCCCTCAAGGATCTTGGAGCGCTGCACTACTTCCTTGGCATTGAGATCGTTCGCCGTGCCGATGGGTTCTTTCTGCATCAGCAGAAGTACGCTCATGAGCTTCTCGAGCGCGCGGGTATGCTTAATTGCAAAACCGCGTCCACGCCTGTTGACACCCAAGGCGAAGGTTTCTGCTTTGGAGGGTTCCCCTGCGCCAGATGCGGCGTTCTACCGCTCCATTGTCGGCGCCCTGCAGTATCTCACCCTCACTCGGCCTGACCTGCAATATGCAGTTCAGCAGGTGTGCCTCCACATGCACTCCCCGCGTGATTCCCATTGGACTCTGGTGAAGCGTATCCTTCGGTATATACGCGGCACTATGACCATGGGGCTCACCCTGACGGCTTCCTCATCCATCGACATGGTCGCCTACTCCGATGCTGACTGGGCTGGCTGCCCGGACACGCGTCGTTCCACGTCAGGCTACTGTGTCTACCTCGGACCTTCGCTGATATCATGGTCGTCCAAGCGGCAGCCCACGGTCTCTCGCTCGAGCGCCGAGGCGGAGTATCGGGCAGTGGCTAACGCCGTTGCTGAGTGCTCTTGGCTCCGTCAGCTTCTTCAGGAGTTGCTCTGTGTGGTTCCCAAGGCCACGATCGTCTACTGTGACAACGTCTCCGCCGTCTACCTCTCCGCCAACCCCGTACACCATCGCCGTACGAAGCATATTGAGCTTCGACATTCACTTCGTTCGCGAGCAGGTAGCTCTCGGGAAGGTTCGTGTTCTGCACGTTCCTACCACTCAGCAGTTTGCCGATGTTATGACTAAGGGACTACCGACCCCAGTCTTCGAGGAGTTTCGGTCTAGTCTCTGTGTCTCCGGCGACGCTTCGACCGCGGGGGGTGTTGAGCGTACGTTGTACACTGCATATGTATAGGACTTGGGTGTGTATTTATACCGTTGTATCCCCCCCCCCCCCCCCCCCCCCCCCCCCTCTCGTATATTTGTACATCTTGGAAGACAAGTAGAGGCCGATCCACCCTGTACCTATATATGTGCACCATGCTCACAATCAATGATTATCGATTCGTGCAATCTCATTCTTCCTAACTAACACAGAGGGAGTACATCAGAAATACAAGGAGAAAGATGCCCCGCCTCACACTGGAGCCTGGAGGAACCATGCTCAGGCACAAGCAACTTCAGCAGTTTGAACCTCATTTGACATGAAGTGGAATGCTCCGAGAGGCAACCAACAATTTTGGCCCAGACTGGCACAATTCTGAGGCATGGCATTCTCTTCCCAGTTTCACCTCAGTGGGGATGCTCTAGCCGCCTACGCGCTAGACCTTGGCTTCCGAAAGGGTGTTTTGGCGCCTTTGGAATTCAGACGTTGAACGGACAGGGACAAGCCATGTGCCGTGGCGTAGAGGTCGAGCGCGCACTATCGGCCGGCCGGCCTTTACACCGTGTGCCACTGCCAATGCCATCAATCAACCATCCTCATCTCCATCTTCATACTTGTCCCCACCATCCACCAAAGCAACAGCTCCAACAACCACCACTACCGTTCGTTGCAGCCCTCGCGGATTCAAATGAAACGGAGAAAACTTCTCCAACCCGCAAACCTCGGGCGTGCTGATCTCAATCATCTGTTTCCGAAGAGTTGGCCAGTGGGGGTTCATTTCTCTCATTGGCCATAGGCCATAGCATCACTCGATTCAGAGCAAAACCTTCTCTCCTTTTTGTTTTTTCTTACTGTTTTCATCTAGTTTCGGTGGCTTAGGATCTCGGTAATTTCTGTTTTCCTTGCTTTAGTCTAGGTTAACTATCAGCTAGGACAATCTTATATTAGCATCGTTGTCAACATTCCAGACACAAACACGGGAGCAGCTATAGGGAAACTACAGCAACAAATTATAACTTATTAAATCTTCCACAATGAGAACACACACAACTGTCACACCGGAGTCTTAACACACACAAGTCTGGATTCAGTCAGGAGAGAACATCTTGAGGAGAATCGACGGCGGATGCGATACTAGGCGCTCGAAACAAGACATCACAAAGAAGCTCGTTATTTCGGATCGGCTTTTGGTAGCGGAGGCGAGGCGGCTTAGGACCTGCTCTTGTTGAAGGGAATTGCTCTGATGATCACCTGGTGGTACACGGCCGCCAGGGCAGCGCCCACGAAGGGGCCCACCCAGAAGATCCACTGCAAAATCAAACTAGCTTAGGAATGAAGTTTTTCAGGTATATATAGCCTCTGGTATTGATAGGTGAGGCATGAGAAAACAGATTGAGTTGCTACACCATATCCCATAGCTTACTTATTAAACGATAACGTGCCACTATGTTAGCATCATTGAGGTTGTTAATTCTATGATTAATTGTGGTTGGTTACATGCAACACCTTATGAGCTCAGACTACCCAGAACATTGTGCACTAACTATCAACTAATATGCCCCACCATGGCATGGAAGTGCCGATTGCATTTGATATGTTCGTCTGGAGGCAGTTTCATTGTTAGTGGAACTATTTGCTGAAAAGGGCAAGTAGGTGAGAGTGGGGTTTCACTCACATGGTCATTCCAGGCATGGTCCCTGTTGTAGATGATGGCAGCGCCAAGGCTCCTCGCTGGGTTGATGCCGGTGCCAGTGATGGGGATGGTGGCCAGGTGGACCAGGAACACCGCGAACCCAATCGGCAGAGGGGCCAGGATCTGTTTTCACAAGCAACGGATGGAAAAATGTTACGATATGTACCAAAACACTTAGAAAAATCATAATGAGATGACTAGACACACAATTCACTGGAGCAAGCAAGACGAACCAGAGAATGTAAGTTACAAGCGCGTCAGTTCATTGTAATCACATCAGCACATCAGTTCATTGCTATTCAGTACAAACTACCCAGCTAATAACTAAGCCATTGCTAGCATGTAGCATCACATATAAAACAGAACTGGTGGAGTAGAAGTGTAGAGTACTTACAGGAACATGGGAGTCTCTGGCATTCCTCTTGGCATCAGTAGCAGAGAAAACGGTGTAGACCAAGACGAAGGTGCCAATGATCTCAGCGCCAAGGCCATCGCCCTTGGTGTAGCCACTGGCGACTACATTGGCGCCGCCACCGTTGCCCATGTACAGACCCTGCTGGAAGCCCTTCACCACTCCAGCTCCACAGATGGCCCCTAGGCATTGCATAATTATGTAGAAGATGGCCCTGGTCAGGGACAGCTTCCTGGCTAAGAACAGCCCAAAAGTCACCGCTGGGTTGATGTGTCCTCCTGTCATTGTATCACAATAGAGATTAGCAGTGTCCTCGACTCTGGTAGTGCTTTTATTGTTACATCATATTTGTTCTCTGACAATTTGACATTTTGAGATTAACCAGGCAGAATCTAGATTCAGGAGCAGTAAGTAGGGAGAACTGGACCACAACATTTACTGAGAGACATTGTACAATTTGACAATAAAAGTGGTTTAATGACTACTAAATAATGTGTTGGCCGTAGCAGAGTTTCAGCAAACGAATTTTATGAAATATTACTGCATATTGGTCACTCGTCTCCAAGCGAAACCGAATCAGATCGAGTAATAAAAATGGTGCCTTTCATGTGCACCTTTGACCTTTTGAGGTTTGAATATCTAGATTTGGACATTACAGAAGCGCTGCATCAAAAGATGAGCTCTGGTAGCATCCTTTAGTTGTGAATTGTGCCTTTGCAAAATAAAACTGGGTTTACATACTGCAGCAGTACAGTTTGCCGATGAAATGTCTAAAACTATGGCTGCTACTACAAAACAAAGACACAGATTTTGTGCACATGGCCGCGTAGGGACCCTAAATTCTCTATCTTACCTTATTACTTTAATTTTAAATTTTTGAATTTTTGAAAGAAAGATCATATGTATGTTCATCTTGATGATATAACGCAGTCATGATGGAACTCCATAAATTTCTTTTAAGTAAAATGGAACTCCATAATTAAAGAAAAATGTTTTTACAACTGTTTAATAAAGTGAAGGGAGAGGAGGGATTATTGTAGGTTGGACACGCAACCCATTTCACTTTTTGGAAGACAAAACACTCTAGAATCTAGATGCGTTGCGTACAATAACAACAAAAAGGCACAGTACTAACTGACAGCTGCTTCAGCTCCTGTGAAGCAACAAACAGCCAGGAGTACGTATGTAGCAAGCCAAGAAGAGGGGAGAGAGAGAGAGAGAGAGAGAGAGAGAAGGCTGTGGAGGGAGACCTGAGATGCCGGCGGTGCAGTAGACGAGCGCGAAGATCATGCCGCCGAAGGACCAGGCGATGCCCTGGATGCCGACGGTGGCGCACTTGGAGGGGGACTTGGAGACGCCCATGACGGTGAGCACGGTGACGTAGAGGAAGAGGAAGGTGGCGATGAACTCGGCGATGCCCGCGCGGTAGAAGGACCAGGACTTGAGCTCCCCGGGCTCGAATAGGGGAGCCGGGGGCGGCTCCTTGTAGTCCTTGTCGTCGCCGCCGCCCTGCGCCGCCGTCCCGATGGGCTGCCGCTCCGAGTACCTGTTGGCGCCCAGCCGCACGTCCTCCTCCTTCCCCTCCATTGCCCTCTCTCTCTCTCTCTCTCTCGCTTGCTCTCTGGCTGGCTGCTGCTCCGGGAAGGGGACGTTGAGGCAGCGGCGGCGGTGGGTGTGTTGTGAGCTGTGACCGTGAGGTGGTGGAGTGCAAGCGAGCTATAAAGGCAGGAGCGGGGGTGAGTGACAGAGTGAGTGAGGGCGGCACTGTGAGGAAGGTGGTTCTGGAAAGGGTCGGGGAGGGTGATGAGGGAGGAGCACGGGGGTGTCGAGTGGGGCAGTCCAATGGAGTGCAGTGCAGTGGTAGTAGTTGGTTGCGTCGGGTGCCTTTTCCGCTTTATTGTTTGTCTCCGAGCTTATCCAATTCCAGCGCTTCTTTCTCCGCTCCGTTTGTCTGCACTAAGCATCATTGTTTCATCAATATATGATCAGAGCATAACATATTTACAAATAATACAGCAGAAAGCATAGAATCGAAGAATATATTACGAAAGGAGTACAAAGAAATGCTCCGCCATGGTAATCTGATGAAGAGCTGTGCTTCGGTTGTAGGAGTAGTACTGTGTGAGCCGAGTGTGACGTCCATTTTCTGTTGCTTCTTGGTAAATTTCTTAGATTCTCCTTTGCTTGGTGCATTCTTTTGCTCCACTTAATCTTTATCAGCTGGGCTTTTTCCTCGCTTCCAAGGATTCTTTGCTTTGGCTTTTGTTCTGTCCGGGGCCCACCAAAGCCATCGATCAATCCTCCAGCAGGGGAGTGGAGAGGACAAGGAGCACTAGCACAAACACAAAGACAGCGATGGGACTTACCACAGGAGTAGGTGCCTCAGGGCATCTTCAGCCGTGCCCCCAAGAAGGCCTCCCAGGCGTCTTTTCGTCCATCGGCGCTAAAAAATCAGTCCAGTCGCGTCTCAAGAGCCCAGTTTTCGTCGGCTCGGGCCGAAATTGGCGCCGGCGGACCCAACCCGAACCCGGCGCGCTGGGGTCGCTCGGGGGCGCCGGGCGAATCGTTTTTGGCGCGAAGAGCCGCGGGCCCACCACGTCAGCGACTCTACCCTCTTCTCGCCCCTTCGTCGTCATCATCGCCTTGTTTCCCGTGACGAATCAATGCCAAAGCTGTCGCGCGCTGCCGCGCCGGTCAGCCTCCATTGATGCCTCACAGGCGGCGCAGTGAAGGCTAGGCGGCGCGTCCCTCGGCCGCCACGCAATCACGCCACGCGTAACGCGCCGGTCAAGCCTACCACGCGGCACCTCCGCCTATAAAAGCCGACTGCAAACGCGCCGGAGAGGCTCACCCCGATCATCCACCGACGACGCGCTCATTTCTCCCCCTTTCCTCCTCTTGCCGTCACCAGTTGAGAAAGCATGGCCAAGCGTTTCCCAGACGACGGCGCGGCGGCGAACGGATTCGGGCGCCGTCATCTGCACGAGGACGAGGCTCGCCTCCTTTTCGAGGCCGAGTACCCGGTCCCGCCGGACATGCAGGTGCCCGGGGCTTGGAGGATCAGCACCGGCGGCGTGCCGGTGCCACCACCACCCACCGGGGCGACGCGGCGTGCGGAGATCGCACGCATCCGCGCGTCCCTGCCGCGGGCGGCGAGGGAGGGGCCACGGTACGTCCCCGACAGCCGCTCTGGGAGCCCTACTTCCGCCGCCGTCACGCCGAGCAGCTCGAGGCCACCAACGGCGTCGTGCCCTCCGGCAGGCTCAACTCCGATGGCCGGCGCCGGTGGTGGGGCGTGCCCGGCCGCACGTTGGAGGCCGTCCTCGAGTACATCGAGGGCGGCAACACGCCGCGCCTCGAGTATCCCGCTCCCCCGTCCTTCTCACGCCGTCGGGGAAGCTCCTGGACGCCGAGGCGCATGGAGACCGGGGCGTCCTCCTCCTCGTCCGGCGGCTCTCCCTTCCTCCGCCTCCGCCCCGTCAACCCGGAGCCCCAGGACACGCCTGTCAGCGCGCGTACCCGCAGCTCCGGCAGCTCTCCCTGCCTCCACCTCCGCCCCGTCAAGCCGGAGCCCCAGGACACGCCTGTCAGCGCGCGTACCCGCAGCTCCGGCGCCCTCGTCGAGCCCAAGGTGGAGTCCAGCCTCGATAGCGACGACGACGCCCTCGGACCGTCCAACCCGCCGCGCCAACCGGGGGAGGGATGCAGTAGGGACGGCGGAGGCGTAGGCGGGGGCGACGACGACGACGACGGCGGCGGCGGCGGCGGCGGTGACTACACGCGGTTCTACAGCCTCCTCGGCATGTAGAAACGCGTGGGCGGGCGGCGAGGAAGACGGCGGGGTAGCCCGCGGTAGTTTTTTTCTTTTTTTTGTAAAATATGTTTAAATTTGAACGAACTCGTCCGTGTTTGCGTTGTGTTTGCGCCGAATTTAAACATTTTAAAAACCCATGAGGGCCGCGATTGGGGGACATCACGCCTCCAGTGCGCGGTTTAGCGCCGGTGCGTTCCCAGGAGGCGATTTTTTGCTCCTCCTAAGAGACCAACGGCTGGAGATGCCTTCATGTATTTACATTCGTTCGTTCGTCCGTTTCGTACGTGCTTACTTGGCCCCCCTGCTTGTGGTTAGCGCTGGCCCCCTCTTTTCCCCGTTACCGGATTCTCACTCCTTTTGTGGCCCTGATGAGTGATGACACTGTTTCCTCGATCAACACGGTAATAAGCACAGCAATACCTGATGTGGCTCTCACAGCGCGGAGTTTAACGTTTCTGTCATCGATGATTCAGCATGGCCTCGCACGACTAGTATTACCTACTTCCTCTGTAAAAAATTATAAGATCATTTACTAGATCGCTAGTATCAGCGTATCCCCTGCCAGACCTGTGACAAGGCTTTAGTTGCACTTGCACGGTGGGGTGATGTAACATTTTGAACCCAATAGCCATTTTGCTTCTTCATCCGGTAAGCTTTCCCGGCGAGCATTGCATCGCATCGCATTGCATCGAAACGGGCAGTGCAATTCACCCGAAAAGAACGACCGGCCTGCCGCTCACTTTGAGGTTGAGAGAGTCAAAAGCCACCATGATCCAAGGGCCCGGCCCCAGCTAGGTGTCGCGCTGCAATGCAACTTGTACTACTGCAACACGAATCCGGAGGGAGAGAGAGTAAAGTTGCAACGGCAGCAAAGCGATGAGCTGCACTGCGCTTGTCATCGTTCGTCCTCTTGTAAGGGAAGAAGTTGTCGCTCTGAAACAAGAAGCTCTCGCAGAAATTGTGCAGAGGATCCGGCAATTCGGAGGCCCCATGCCATTGCCATGGCACAGCTAGGGATGGAATCCTCTTTACACCTAGGCATGGCAATGACGTGATTGATTGCGGCGTCCTGCAGTTGCGGATGCCAGGTGGTAACGTAGAGTGGATTGGATCTCCAGGATCAAATGCTGCAAACATAATATTACTTGAGGTTTACGAATGTATGACTGGCTCAACTGCATCGTTTGGACTAATGTCATTAATCAAATGTGTGCAATCCTTTCGAATGAAAATGACATAACCAAATCGCATGTGGTCGACGAGCTCATCATACAAGGTTCAAACCAACCTGATCATTTATTGCCTGGTGGGATTAGACGGCCAGTGCGGTGTTCCAAATGCCAGTGCACGCGCCTACCTGAAAGCCAGGAATCCTGGTGTCTTCCTCCTAAAACTTCTGAAAGCGGCTACTCTTGTTTGCAGGCACGGCTGTTTCTTTTTTTTTTTTTTGAGGCAAAGGCACGGCTGTTTCTGTTTGAATGGAGCATAGCAAAAGTATTGTTCATGAAATGGAGAATACATCCCGAGTTACATCCTTCTGAATTGCAAGTGTCTCCTCCTGTTGCTGCCACTTGCCGCCTTCTCATCTAATGCAGAAACCAATGTTCTAGGTCTTCTTTTAGATATAAAAGGCATATGCCCGATGCTCAAGGTCTTTATAATCTATATAAGAGCAATTCACATTTGGTTATGAAGTTGCAGTTTGTGACCGGGAGCAATGAAGAAACATCTGAGAGCAGATCTCTTTTAGGGCTTCTTCTTCTGTTAGTCTCTTCATTCAGACAAATCCCTTTTAAAGGATTCAGCTACCTCAGACCGATTAGCACGGCGTGGGCTGGACCACCAAGACGCTTGCTCGTTTTGCGACCAAGCGGAGGAGACCATAGACCACATACTCGCCCAATGCGTTTTTTCGAGAGAGATATGGACACGGATATGCATGGCGATGAACAAGCAAGAGTGGTGCCCAGCCAAGGGTGGAAACAAAGGTGAAGGAAAAGACATTCGCACCCTCGTCCTCCTTGTCATGTGGAAACTGTGGAAGCACCGCAACTGTTTCGATGGTGCAACACCATCGGTAGGAGAAGTACTACGCCGTATAGAGGAGGAGGGCAGAGCGTGGAGGACGTCAGGCATCATCAAAGCCGACGTGGAAAGCTTCTTTGCGGCTCTAGCGGTGGGCAATGACGCGAGGAGTTAGCAATATGTAATAGATTAAGTGGAGTTGGGTGTATATATGTGTATGTAAACCCAAAGTGGAGGGGCCCTTTACCCCCTTTTCTCTTCTATATCTATATAATATATAGTACGCACTCGAGAAAAAAGGTTTTCTGTTGTAGTTTCACTGGCTATTGATCAACTGTGTTGTGAACGTTGAAACCATTTTTGGGGAGCAACCATGGTCAGTCAGCCAGCATCTAATACCAGCAGGCGATATACTGTCATATACAACAACTACACGAGCATGCTTTCTGTATCTTCTCAGTCGCTGGAGTGTTATTCATCAACATGATTGATGATTCGAGAACACAAATGTCAGCGAACATCGCAACTTTATTACTAGTACTCCCTCCGTTCCTAAATATTTGTCTTTCTAAACATTTCAAATGACTACTACATACAGATTATGTACACATATTTTAGAGTGTAGATTCACTCATTTTGCTCCGTATGTAGTCACTTGTTGAAATGACTAGAAAGACAAGTATTTAGGAACGGAGCGAGTATTATTCAGCGTGCACATTGATCAGGAAGCAAAGACAAGTATTGAAGAAAGAAGACGACCTTGCTTTCTTTCTTTTTCTTCATTTTCAGTCAGCCGCCGCTGATTGGCGGGATGATGGCGAGCTCGTCCCCGTCGGCGACGGGGGCGGACTCGGGCGCGTACTCCTCGTTGAGCGCGAGCACCATAGAGCGGCGGATCTCGTCCAGCTTGGGGAACGAGGCCAGCACCCGGCCGAGGCACTCCCCCGCGGTGCTCCCGGAGGGCACCTCCACGGAGGCCTCCGCGACGCCCGTCAGATCCCGCGCGCGGGCGAAGAACAGCACCTTCACCCTCACCTTCTCCGCCGCCTCCGCTGATCCGGCCGCGGGGTCGTCCCCGGGAGCAGCGTCCGGAAGCATGAGGAGAGGAGGAGGAGACCGTATTTTTCTGGACTCTGGGGTACGACTACGGGATATGACCACGACGGAGGCGGGGGAAGGAGCCAACCAAGTGGTTGCACTGACCAAAATACCCCTCGCACTTCTGACTGCTGCCCTCCGGACCACGGGCCGGCGCCACCACGCCGCTCGCCGGACCCCAACACAACACGCACGTCCGCCTGTCGCCGCCGCAGGAGCCCCGCCGGCGAAACTCGAGCACGCGCGCCAGTTCGCTGCTCGTCAAATCGCCTTTTGTCTCGGCTTCTAACCGGCGGCGCATCTGCGCTGAGGGCAACGTGTTCGATGAAATGCCACCGGCTGGGCTTTTGGCTCGGCGCGTCGTGCGTGGGGGTGCTGAACCGCTGGTGAGGTCTGTGCGTCCTCTCAGAGCGTGGACGCGATGGCTGCACGGGGGCAGGGAGCCACAGGAAGAAGAGATCCCGTACGCCGACGTGCCCCGGCCCGGGAGGAAGTGGGAGAGGAAGCCGTACGTGACGCCGATGAAGGTCCTCATCCGGAGGGCCAAGGAGGAGAGACAGGCCCGGCAGGAGGCCCCGTGCCGCATGCTGGAGCACCCACCCGCCAACGGCCTTCTCGTGCCGCACCTCGTCGAGGTTGCGCATCGGGTGCACAGAGCAAGGGAGAGGCTCCTCAGCGGCCTCGCCAGCCTTGTCAAAGGCGATGCTGCCATCCCGGTGAAGCGATGCAGGTAAAAGGAAAACATGCACACCCCAATGACAATGTAATTCGCTTTGCGCAGCCATGGTCTGGTGGATTCAGCATGGTGGTAGGAGTAACGGTGTCAAGTGTCTGATCAGGTTCTGCTCGGAGGTGCACATCGGTGACGTCGGGCATGAGATCAGGACGTGTGAGGGCCCCAACAGCGCGTCGAGGAACTCCTTGCACGTGTGGCGGCCAGGGACGGTACGGGACGTCCTCGGCTTCCCATACTGCTACCACCTGTTTGATCGCGTTGGGAAGCCCAGGGTGGTGCACAAGGAGAAGTACGTCGTCCCGAGGCTCCCGGCCATCCTGGAGCTATGCATCCAGGCCGGTGTCGACGTCGAGCGTTACCCAACCAAGAGGAGGACGAGGCCAGTTTACTCAATCGACGGCAGGATTGCAGACTTTGAGCTGGACGATGAAGACGGCTCCTCAGAAGCAGAAACATCACCTGAAGCTTGGTCTTATCCATCCCCGCCGCCTCAAACGAGTTCTGCTTCTACAGCCTATGTCGGTAACCGGACAGAAGAAGAGATCACTGTGAGAGAGATGAGCTCCAGGACGCTGCAGTCCTGGCTGGATATGCGGTCAGGCGCAGCGAGGCTGATGAGGAAGTACGGTGTGGTCACCTGCGGGTACTGCCCAGATGTGCAGGTCGGGCCCAAGGGCCACAAGGTGAGGATGTGCAAGGCGAGCAAGCACCAGCAGCGGGATGGCCAGCACGCGTGGCAGGAAGCCACAGTAGACGACATCGTCCCCCTGAACCATGTCTGGCACGTCCGCGACCCAGCTGGCGACAGTGTGCCTCTCGCGAACGAGCTCAAGAGGTACTATGGCAAGGCCCCGGCCGTGGTAGAGCTCTGCGTGCGTGCGGGCGCGCCAGTACCGGTGCAGTACAGGAGCATGATGCGGCTGGACGTTGTGCCGCCCGCACGCGACGAGTACGACCTCGTTGCCTGATACTCAGATTGGCATTGCGGTGCCTGGTGCTCGTGCATGTTTTGAGTTCGCCTGCATGTCGGAGCTGCACAAGGTTGAAATGGTCAGGATGCCGATGCTTTTTTTCTTTTGAGGGTTGCCGATGCTATTTCTTCAGGGCATGTTTGTTTCTTCAGGGCATGTTTGTTTTTCCTTAGTTTTCATCTAAGTCTGGGGAGAGAAGTCTGCATTACCCCCTGAACTTGTCTTAGGGTTTACTTTACAACCCTCAACTTTACTTTGGTTCAAATTTCACCCTCCAAGTTTCAAAGCCGTTCATAATACAACCCTGAGATGTATTGATATATTTTATCTCCGGTTTTGTCAGCCACATCGTTGGTTTTTTCTCCTATAGGTTCTCAGGACAAAATTCTCCCATGTTAGTAAGAGTGTTTGCATACTTTGAATTGGGGTCAATATTGCTGGTTAACTTTTTTGGTTTCTTGATAGTTTTCTCAGCCAAGGAAGTGAATCATGCAAGTGTGATGGTTTTCTCAACAATAGTGAGCTAGTCCAAAGGCATAACTAGTTCCCTCCCTACCGCTGGCCGCTGGAGCGGCAGACAGAGAGGAGGTGAGTCCACGGGCTCATCGGCAGAGCCTCCAGGGAAGGAAGCTTCACCCTAGCCGCCGCCACCGCGGGAGGGGAATGAATGGATCGGTTTTGCTTGCGTATATACCTAGGTCTAAACTATCTGTTAACAGCTTACATCCGAGGCCGAGATGAATGTACTCCTTCATGAATCGGATGCAGTTCGTGACAGTCTGACAGATCCTCATGTAGTCATGTCCCGTGCTTCTTCTGCTGCTGTTGCCACTCGAGAATTGCCGAATGGAGCGCTCTGTTTGGGGTGAGATCGCAGTGTTTGAGCTTCAGGTTCGTCATCGGCGACGTGTCGTGTCCACTGTCGAGCCACCTTCTGATAGCTTCAGCTTCGTATGTGAACCCATCTGCTGCAATCTGGGGGTCACGCATCACCTCCTGTTCACCGTGCATCAACCTGTTAGAGTTATAATATAAGTCATGTACCCCTTTATATTTATCCCGTTGTATAAGGGGTTTCCTGCATATGTTCCACACCTGTACATATATATATATATCGGCCTATGGCCTCATGGAAATACAAGTTGCTTTCCTAACATGGTATTAGAGCAAGGTCAATTTTTCTTTTGCACGCCGCAACTCGTGCCATTGATCCGCTACTCCGGCCGCTGGGTTTCATCTGCCCGCATCGCCCCGTGGTTTTCCTCTGCTTCTCCAGATCGAGTCGAGCCGTCGTCTTCCGTTCGCTCGCCGGTCTCTCGATTGATCTGATCGCTCTGCCCTGCCCTGCAGTTGGGCCTTGGGCCTCTCCCGATCTGGTCGCCGTCGCCCCGGGCCTCTCCCGATCGATCGCTCGCGCAGGTCCCGCCGGCTTCGATCGATTTCCTCTCCTGATCGCACTCGAAGTCGGATCGATCGTCCCCCTGCTCCCGATTGGAAATCGCCAGCTTCACGTGACGCCCTGCTCCAGACCGCTTGTTCGCCTCCTGCTTCAGGACGAATTCTCAGGCACTGCTCTAGCCGATCGACTTGCTGGTTGTCGGACGCAGGGGCCCAACTCCTGATCTGTTACCGCCGTGCGCGCCAAAAAAATGTCTACTGGATCAGGCTATGTTGCTGTTCCTCGTCGCCCGGTGATTTTTGATGGCTCTAACTACACCGAGTTCGTTGGCTTCATGCGCATTCATATGCGTGGCATCCGCCTATGGGGTGTTCTTTCTGGCGAGGTCTGCTGTCCGCCACGTCCGGCTCCTCTAGTGGCCCCTACTCCGCCGACTCCATCGGTTCTTCCTGCGAATGCTAATCAGGCCGCAAAGGATGCGGCTAAGCTTGTTGATGAGGCTGCTGATCGTGCTTATGATGAGCAGGTTTTGGCTTATGAGGAGGCTCTTCAGACGTATCATGGTGCTTTGTCTGTTTACACCCAGTGGCTTGATGATGATGCACGTGCTGCAGCTGTTCTCACTGCTAGTGTTCTGCCTCAGTTTGCTTCTGAGTTTCTGGGTCTTCCTACTGTATTTGAGATGTGGACCAGTCTTCGTCAGCGTTATGAGCCCAAGGGTGATGCCTTATACCTCTCTGTGGTCCGTCAGGAGCATGCTCTTCAGCAGGGTGACTCTACTGTTGATGACTTCTATGCACAGAGTTCTGCTATCTGGCGCCAGCTTGATTCTCTCCGCAGTGCTGGGTGTCGTACCTGCCCCTGTTGCCAGGCTGTCCAGGCCAATTTGGAGTTTCATCGCGTCTATGAGTTCCTGCCTCGGCTCCGTAAGGAGTTTGAGCCCCGGCGTGCTCAGTTGTTTGCTCGTGGCCGTATTTCTCTCATGGAGGCGCTTTCTGAGATTCGTGCTGAGGAGACTCGCTTACGTGGTGCTGGTTTGCTGGAGGTTCCTCCTGTGCTTGCTACTCGTGCTCCTACGCCACCTGCTGCACCGACCCCTTCTCGCTCGAGTGCTCCGCCGCTCTTGCCCACTCCTTCTGGAGGCTCAGGTCGCCCCCGTCCACATTGTGACTATTGCAACAATAATGGCCATCTTGAGTCTCAGTGCTACACGAAGAAGAAACACCTGCGCAAGGCTCGATCATCATCTTCAGGGACTTCGTCATCTACCTCGACAGCTTCAGCCATTGCTTTGACTGAGCAGGATATTCTGAGACTTAAGCGTCTGCTCGCGGCTTCAGGTTCTTCCTCGACGGGTACTGCTGGTTCTGTGACTGATGCTTCCCGCACTGAGCAATCACCCTCTACACAGTCAGGTACATCCCCATGGGTTCTGGACTCGGGAGCTTCTTTTCATATGTCTTCTCATTCTTCCACTTTGTCCTCTCTTCGATCACTGGATTCTCCTGTTCATGTTTTCACTGCTGATGGTACTCCACTTTCTGTTGCTAGTAGAGGCAATCTTACCACTCCTTCTTATTCTGTTTCTGATGTTGCTCATGTTCCTCGACTTACCATGAATCTGTTTTCTGCTGGTCAACTTACGGATTTTGGTTGTCGCGTCATCCTTGACGTTGACTCTTGTTCTGTCCAGGACCGTCGCACACACACTCTGGTTGGGGCTGGCCCTCGCCGCCGTGATTCTCAGGGTCTTTGGGAGTTGGACTGGCTTCATGTTCCTTCCGCTGCCACCACCATCGCCAGTTCTTCCGCTTCTGTCGCCTCCGTTACTGGTTCCTTCCAGCAGTGGCATTATCGACTTGGTCATCTGTGTGGTTCTTGGTTGTCTTCTTTAGTTCATCGAGGTCTTCTGGGGTCTGTCTCAGGAGATGTCTCTTTAGAGTGTCGGGGTTGTCGTCTTGGCAAGCAAATTCAGTTACCATATTCACATAGTGAGTCAATGTCCAAGCGTCCTTTCGATTTAGTCCATTCTGATGTATGGGGTCCGGCCCCTTTCGCTTCGAAAGGTGGTCATAAATACTATATTATTTTCATAGATGATTTCTCTCGTTACACATGGCTTTATTTCATGACTTCTCGTTCTGAGGTGTTGTCTATTTATAAGCGTTTTGCTGCCATGGTTCGTACTCAGTTCTCTTCACCTATTCGTGTTTTTCGTGCTGACTCCGCTGGCGAGTATATCTCTAAGATGTTGCGTGGTGTTCTTGCTGAGCACGGGACTCTTTCTCAATTCTCTTGTCCTGGTGCTCATGCTCAGAATGGTGTGGCCGAGCGAAAGCATCGACATCTTCTTGAGACGGCTCGTGCATTGATGATTGCTGCCTCTCTCCCGCCTCATTTTTGGGCTGAGGCCGTCTCCACATCCACCTATCTTATCAATATACAGCCTTCCGCTGCTCTACAGGGTGGTGTTCCTTTCGAGCGACTTTTTTATCGTTCTCCCGATTATTCGATGCTTCGCTCGTTTGGTTGTGTTTGCTATGTTCTTCTTGCCCCTCGCGAACGCACCAAACTGACCGCTCAGTCTGTTGAGTGTGTCTTCTTAGGCTACAGTGATGAGCATAAGGGCTATCGTTGTTGGGATCCTATTGGTCGTCGGATGCGTATCTCTCGAGATGTGACTTTTGATGAGTCTCGTCCCTTCTACCCACGCCCATCTTCCTCGACTTTTTCAGTGCAGGATATCTCTTTCCTCACTTTTCCTGACTCACCTATCACCCCCGTCGAGACTGTACCTCTCCGTTCCACTTCCTCTCCTTCTCCACCTCTAGTTGATTTGCAGCCACCATCCTCCCCGGTCTCCTCGCCTAGCATGTCACCGGGTTCTCCACCTTCATCTCCGCTGACTTCCTCCCCGGTCTCCTCTCCCAGCTTGTCACCGGATTTTACACCTTCATCTCCGGTGACTTCTTCGTCGCCACCCCCCGATTCTACCTTGACGATTCCTCCTTCTATTATTCCATCTTTTCCTCAGCATTACACTCGTCGTCCACGACCAGTCGATGCCTCTGTGGATGAGTCGTCATCTTCCTCTCAGCCTACTTATGGCTTGCGTTCTCGTCCTCGTCTGCCTGTTGATCGCTTTGGATTTCCCACCGCCGGTGCTGCTGTTCTTGAGCCGACTTCTTACCGTCAGGCTGTTGTTCATCCTGAATGGCAGTTTGCGATGGCAGAGGAGATTGCTGCTCTTGAACACACTGGTACCTGGGATCTTGTTTCTCTTCCTCCCGGAGTCCGTCCGATCACTTGTAAGTGGGTCTACAAGGTTAAGACTCGCTCCGATGGTTCTCTTGAGCGTCACAAAGCTCGTCTTGTGGCTCGTGGTTTTCAGCAGGAGCATGGTCGTGATTATGACGAGACTTTTGCTCATGTGGCCCATATGACCACTATTCGTACACTTCTTGCCGTTGCCTCTGCACGCCACTGGTCTATATCTCAGCTTGATGTTAAGAATGCATTTCTTAATGGTGAGCTGTGTGAGGAGGTGTACATGCAGCCACCACCTGGGTATTCTGTTCCTGATGGCATGGTATGTCGTCTTCGTCGCTCTCTCTATGGCCTTAAGCAAGCCCCCCGCGCCTGGTTTGAGCGCTTTGCCTCTGTGATCACTGCAGCTGGTTTTTTAGCAAGTGCTCATGATCCAGCATTGTTTATTCACCTTTCTCCTCGTGGTCGGACTCTTCTTCTTCTTTATGTTGATGACATGATCATCACGGGGGATGACCCCGAGTATATTGCCTTTGTAAAGGCCCGTCTTAGTGAGCAGTTTCTTATGTCTGATCTTGGACCTCTTCGCTACTTTCTTGGGATTGAAGTCTCTTCTACCTCTGATGGCTTTTTTATATCCCAGGAAAAGTATATCCAAGATCTTCTTGCTCGTGATGCTCTTACTGACGAGCGCGTTGTTGAGACTCCTATGGAGCTCAATGTTCACCTCCGTGCTACTGATGGTGATCCTCTCCCTGACCCGACGCGTTATCGTCATCTTGTTGGCAGTCTTGTCTATCTAGCTGTCACTCGTCCGGACATCTCTTATCCGGTTCATATTCTGAGTCAGTTTGTCTCTACTCCCACCTCGGTTCACTATAGTCATCTCCTTCGTGTTCTTCGATATCTTCGAGGCACGATCTCTCACCGTCTATTCTTTCCTCGCTCTAGTTCTTTACAGCTTCAGGCCTATTCGGATGCTACGTGGGCTAGTGATCCTTCAGATCGCCGTTCACTTTCTGCTTACTGTGTTTTTCTTGGTGGTTCTCTCATTGCCTGGAAGACGAAGAAACAGCTTGCAGTTTCCCGTTCGAGTGCCGAGGCTGAGTTGCGAGCAATGGCTCTTTTGACGGCAGAGGTGACTTGGTTACGGTGGTTACTTCAGGATTTTGGTGTTTCTGTCACTACACCGACTCTGCTCTTATCTGACAGTACAGGTGCTATCAGCATTGCACGCGATCCTGTGAAGCATGAGCTCACCAAGCATATTGGTGTTGATGCTTTCTATGTGCGCGCTGGTGTGCAGGATCAGGTTATTTCTCTTCAGTATGTGCCTTCTGAGTTACAGTTGGCGGATTTCTTGACGAAGGCTCAGACTAGAGCACAACATGTCTTTTATCTCTCCAAACTGAGTGTTGTTCATCCACCATGAGTTTGAGGGGGGGTGTTAGAGTTATAATATAAGTCATGTACCCCTTTGTATTTATCCTGTTGTATAAGAGGTTTCCTGCATATGTTCCACACCTATACATGTATATATATCGGCCTATGGCCTCATGGGAATACAAGTTGCTTTCCTAACACAACCAAAAGTTGGTAAGTTCAGATGCTTCTCTAGTCTCTACTACTAAGACATTAAATTACGATGCAGTTTGTGGATCCTTACTAACCTGAGAGATTGCACAGACAAAGCTGGATGGTGTGTGTGTGTCATCTGACGAAGCTGCAAAGGATGGCCGCCCAGCGTTCCAGGAGGCGGCCTTCATCAGTGGCTCGAGCTCTCCCCACACCCCCCCTATAAGATCTGGTTGGCGCTTCCCACTCAAGTTGGTGCATCTCAGTCCAACACGCGCAAGCTGGTCGGCCTGTTGGTATGGCCAGCTCCCTGCGGAATCGTCGATAATGGAATGCAGGTGCCCCTTCTCCATCGCTTTTTCTACAGTCACAACGATCTTTTGCGATGACCTTCCTGTCAGCAGGCGTAGGATGATAATGCCAAAGGAGTACACATCGCACTGTGGGGTGAGTTCCCCAGTGGTTAAGAACTTGGGATCCTTAGTGTTCTTTGTGGCCCTTGGATTTTTCGAAACCTGGCAGATTCTCAACTTGCTCACAAAATTAGCGTCAAGAAGAATATTGTCCGGCTTTAGATCACCGTGAACAATGGGGAGAGGCTTGTGGGAGTGGATAAACGTCAAAGCCGACCATATCTCCAATAATCCTGGTGCGCACTTGCCATGTCAATGGTGGTGTGTTTTTCTTTTCCTTACAAGAGAGATGTTCCTCAAGGCTCCTATTTGGGAGGAACTCGTACACCAGGCCAGAACCAGAAGCTTCTTGTCATGCTCCTATAAACATCATGATGTTAGGATGCCTCACTGTACTGAGAAAAGCAACCTGCAGTGACGATGCCATGATGATGTTACTACTCTTTTGAATAAAAGCAAAAATATGATTCAGGAGAAGTCATCTCAATTACCTCTTGATGGAATTCTTGTTGTCCTTGAAGGCGTTGACAATGAAGCAACTTTATAGCTACAGTCGTGTTTCGGAGGAAACCCTTATAGACTCTTCCAGATCCACCTTCGCCAATCTTGAGTGATATATCAAAGCATTTGGTTGCTTGCTGCAGCTCAGATAGTGAGAACACCAAGGCTCCATGCTTATTCTTTTGCCGCAATTCTTTAGCCTCTGTTACTGCAGTATCTCTCTCATGTAGTGACTTGTCATACTTTGCTTGAATTTCTTGGATAAAGTGTTTGCTCTTTTCAAGCTCTTGTTCATGAAATTTTATGGCTGACTTCATATCAGATATATATTTGGCATTTATATCTGCCAGCTGTCGTATCATTGCCTGAATTTCCTCCTCCCGAATTGCATGCGCCTCCTCCACTGCTTTCCGCTTTCTCATCTCACGCAAAATACCATGCTCTAGTTCTTTAACCTATAAGAGCAATCCACATTTAGTTATGAAGCTGCAGTTTGTAACTGGGAGCAATGAAGCAATATCTTACCATTTCAAGTTCTTCTGTTAGTTTCTTCAGGCGCATCCTGCACATCCTTAATAAAGGATTAAGTCAGATTTTCTATACGATCTCATAACAGACAGCTGAGAGACATACTTCCATACTTACAATTATTTTTAGCCTGAGTATGTGTTCCTTTAAATCTTTTAGCTCATAATATAGTTCATCACGATGCTTCTTTGTTTCTTCAATCTCCACCCTCTGTCTCGTAATCTTCACATCCATGTCTAACCGCTGCCCCTTCTCGTTTTGGTACAGATTCTCCATCTCCCTGGCCTGCAATAATAGTTTAAATTTTATTCACGCACTTCTAAGTTGAACTATACTATTACTTCCTTTTGGAAATGAGTGACGTTGTTTTAGTTTTGAACTAAAACAGCATCACTTATTTCTGAACGGAGGGAGTACTAAAGATTCCTGGAGCAAACTCTTACTTTTTGCAGTGCTGAAAGCAGATCCATTTCGAGTTTTAGGCATTTCTTAGTTTCCTCGCACGATTTTTCTGTAAAGAAGTCAGTAATCTCCTTTACATTATCCTTTCTAGCAGTCTCGATCTGAATGATATGCTGTTCCAGCATGAGCTTCTGCTTCTTTGAATCCTGTAGTTCATCATGTAACGCATAGCGTCTTCTTTTCATTTCGTCAATCTCCAGCCTCTGTATTGTAAGTATCTCCTCAATCTGTTTCCGCTGGTTCACCTCATGAAGATACGTATCTTCTGAAACTTTAGCCTGCAAGAACATTCTTGTCATACTATTTTTGGCTAAAAGAGAAACTAATTTGGCTGGTCTATAAAAGGGATGCTACTTTCATTACTTATGGATATGCAGCATGGACCTACGAAACAAAGCTTACTCTTTGAAGAGCTGAAAGCAGATCTGCGGCTTTGTCACATTTGTTAGATTCGTCATGTCCCTTCCACAGCTCAGCTACAGTGTACACCTCCTGATGTCGGAAATGTGTTTCTTCATCTACAATTAATGCTTCTTCCTGTATGATACCATGAGCAAGGAATTATAACATGAATTACTTTAGTAAATTAATGGTTTAGCACAGATGACCATACCATATGACATTCAGGCACCAAGTGGATGCCATCAGATTCATAAGTTGGAGAGTGTTTCACTTGTCTTAGTTTGTGTGCATCACCAATAATCACAGGTAAAGTTGTGGCTCCAGATATACTGACTGCATCATCTGTCCTCGATGAGATATAAGTGGTCTTTTCCCAATCTGGAGTTCATTATAACAAAAATAAATAGCTTGACTACCTTTAAAGGAGAAAAGGTAAACAGTATGACCAAAATCATTTTCATTGAAGTGTATATGTGTGTCTAGCCCTTTCCATAAGTTTGGACTTTTGGTTGCGTTGGCTAATGCATGAAGCCTAACATGGTATCAGAGCCTAAGGTCTTGAGTTCAAATCCTGACTTTCGCAATTTATCCAAAAATTGCTGCTGCCCCCCTTTGTGTCCATGTATAGGCCTCTTGAGCCATACCTCTAAGTCTATTTGTGTTGTCTTCCCGCGTCACACGTGAGAGGGGGCGTTGAAGTGTATATGTGAATTGTCTAGCCCTTTCCATAAGTTCGGACTTTTGGTTGCATTGGCTAGTGCATGAAGCTCTACAATTTTTACTCTGTTAACATGAGGAAACATTTTCTCCACACATAGAACTAAAAATGGTTGCTGTGATCTGCTACCTCCACAGCGTCCCATATCTTGTTGGTTAATTTCTATGGTGTAGACTCTTCTGAGCTTCAACAATTTTAACATACGTAAAGAATGTAGTTTATGAAAAATATACAAATTATGTTGTACTTTGTATTATTGCCAGTTCTATTGATTAAACATAGATCTCCGAGTTTATTCATGAACCCTTTGGATTCTTTAAATGGCCAACTATGCAGCGTAAAAAAAAAGGCCAACTATGGAAACCACAAACCAAAATTTTGGTCCTTTTTCTTGTAATACAATAATATGATGTTGTAAGGATAAACCATCTACCGAGATTTAAAAAATAATAATCCAGAACAACTGTTTTTGCAATTTGCAAGAATGGCATAGAGTAGTCACTACAAAGTATAAATATGTTTAGGATAGTCACCTCCAAACAAAAAATCCCAGTCACTCATTTGTGATTCAAACGATGAAGCTGAATTATATCCTTTTGAGCTTGCTTCTTCATTCTTCAGTGCCATTGATCTCATCTGGCTCGAAATTCTGCACACTGAAGATGGTGTTGTGCGTTGTACAGGTGACGGGGATATTGCAAGAAGATTTTCCTTGTAACTGCACAGGTATGGTTAGTGGATTTTCAGTCATTTGCACTAGTTCTGTGAGAACACAATAAATTGGTCCCTAGGCTAAACTTGAAGATACTATCAATATGTAGAAGTATAAATACAAAAATCTGGATAACGTAGTAAAACTGCTGACACGGGATGGACCTTGCTCTACTTTTACCTGGTACATATCAGATGCCCATCACAGATAAACCATATCTTGCATGATGGAGCTGCTGTGTCCATCAGCTTGAGCGCTGTCTTGGACCTCGGTGTTTTCATTTCCCTATAGGTTGAGAACATTATTAGATTGTGCATAAGTTTGTTAATTGAAGCCTGCCTTAGCCTTATTTCACTACTTGTTAGGAAAAAAAGTTTGAAAATGCAGTCTCTATATTTAAAACACAGAGTAGTGTAATATATACAATTTGCAAATTACACTGAGTTGCACAATTTGCAAATTACAGTGAATTGGATTGCAGTATATATGAATCTGAACAAAAGATATCTGAAAGAATGGACATACAGAGTTATCCGTTAACGTTAAGTTCCTTGAAGTGGTATCATAATTTAACTCATATATACCCTTTTCCATTACTTGCAGGCCGCCGCTTCATCACTTAATTTTACTCGTGTGTCAAATAAATAAATAAAGTTGTTGTGGTAAGGTGATTTTGTTTGTAAATTTGGTATCTATGTTGAAATACCGTGTCGAAAAAGGACCGCATGTACTGAAAATACAGTTAGTCCACCGTGCTGGTGCTGCCTGTTCTAGAAACATAAATTGGCATGAGAAAAACAGCAGACCCCTTTTGGGGGAAAAGCATTGGGCTGGGCAGGTGTGATGTGTACTTTGAGTAGTGTTGGTCGGCAGCTGCTCCCATTACAAGCCTGGTGATGCCATGAATAGCAATGAGTTGTGCGAGTCCTTCCGCAACATCGTCCATCTCAATCACCACTTCATCACAGTCAATCTGGCATAGTAGAGTGTGTCCCACGTTAGTCTTGAACTGAATTCGAGTGATGGACGTAGCCAGAGGTAGAAAGGTATTGACCGGTGACCGAAATTGAGTTGAACCTCTAGATCTTTTGTCGCGCGTTTCGCTGTCAGGGCATATTCATCCATGTTCTTCCCTGTTTTGTCCCGCTGTAAGTTTCTATGATTGCTGACCTCTTCTGGTCTCATGCTGCCATGATGAGCTTTTACCCCCCACTGAAACACATCAGAAAAGATAACCCAAAATTCACCTGCTGATAATATGCAGGGAAGTGCCGGCTTACTTTTGTGGGTCGATCGTGTGGGGCTACGGACATGAGCTATCACAACCCTAGATCCATCCTTGGCCAGGTTCTTCATCGCCCACAGCAAGGTGCTCATCCCTTCGTTGACATCGTCTGATAACGCGACGAACACCGCGCCCTCTGCGCCAGGGGAGCTCTGCTGCTCGTCCCGCTCGTCACCCGTCGATGAGCTGAGACTGCAGTGGGCGCTCCAAAACGTCTCGTGGTCGCCGTCGTCCCGCTCCATTGCCGCCTCCTTGGGCTCCGACGATGAGAGAGCCGTGTGAGAGCTGTATGAGTACATAATTTTGGTTACTACTCGGTCAGTGCTCGGTATACTTAACAACTCCAGGTGGTCGCTGACTTTCTGTTTCTAAGGATCATGTTGCCGTGTGGAGCCAGCCAGGTGGACTCAACTAACCACCAAATGTTGGTCGCACCTCGATGGGTGGAGCTTCGATTTTTTTTTTAAAGATTCTTGTGATGCTACCAGGCTACCAGCAACAGCAACCATTGGTACGCCCCGGGCAAAACGACCTCGTCTTCTCTTCCAGCGGAGGAAATTGCACAAACCACAAATCACTGATGCCGATTTTGCACATAATTCAGTATCACCTTTGTTTCGAATTATAAGACGTTTGGGATATTTTAATATGGACTACATAAGGATTGAAATGAGTGAAACACACTAAAACACATCTATATGCATCTGGTTTAGAAAAGAAACTTGCAAGATCTTATAATTCGGAGCCGAGGGAGTATTTTGCCTTTGTTGCATAAAACATCACATATTGATGTAATCCGTTGCAGCTAGCTCCAATCTATCATATGACTATGTTGACACGATTTCTAATGGTCACATCAGCTCGCCAGCTAAAACAATTAATATTGGTAGCTATAGTTGCTCACCCGCAAAAAAAAAAGAAGCTATAGTTGCTCATTCAATTTTTTGATTCTTAATACAATGTTTTAAAAAACTGGATCATATATGGACCCAGCGATGGCCCGGAAAATATTCAACTTATTTGAATCATAGATTTGGGAGATGTTGGTAGCTTAGTTCGTTCATCCAGATTTTTTTTTACAAAATTCAATATTTTCTAGAAAATGCAAAAAAAGAGTAAATCATGCCTTTATCTAGTACTGGGTTGGGATTATTTTTGGCACTTTTTGACCACTAGTTTGGGGAATCTTGTAGCTTTGGTTGGCCGACTAGTGTGGCATACTTTTTGTCACGTGCACACTTATAAGCGGGACCAATTCATTAGGCATTCAAACGATGAATTAGAGCTAGCGGCAACAAATTGCACCAATAAGTGTTGTTTTGTGCAACAAACACGAAGTATTAGTTTAAAAAATTGGCCATGATAGTTGATGGGTTGTGCAATTTCCTCCTTTCAGTGTGCGTTGTTGCAACAGGTAAACCCCACTGGTTGATCCATGCACAAGGTTGGACGGCTAGACGACATTGTTCGATCTAAGCGAGATCCCGTGCTACCGTCGACCCACCAAAAGCCATTGGTCTCTAGAAAATCTAGCACAACCACAACCTTAATTGGGCCTCTTTGATTCAAAATATTTCCAACAAAATTAAAATAGTTTTAATCCTTAGCATTATATAAATCTTTGATTTAGAAGATTTCCAACCAGTGTATGTTGGATGTCTTCTGCATGTTCTTCGACTGGCAGGGTTTCAATCCATAGCATTATATAAATCATTTGTACTAGATGTCACGGTAAAATTTATATCGACTCCGATCTCATGCGAATAATCTTTTTATTTCCTGTGCACAATAAAACAAGCGCACAATTTGGTACTATCATTTAATGGGCACTAACTAAAGAGCGCTCGTTCCCAGCCTCGCGCCACTTGACGCGCTCTCAGCCACCGCCACGTGTTCCGCTCTGGGCGCTTCCTTCGTATTTTTTTTCACACACGTTTTCGGCCTTTAGATGTTTTTTCCGGTTTTTCACCGGTCTTCCTTAGAATTTGGATCAAAAAATTCGAAAAAGATTTTTTCTACACGGAAAAACATGTTTTCTCTTCTTTTGTTTCCGTGAGAGGCATGGTCATGCCTCTTGAAAACGAAAAAAAATATGTTTTCTCTTTTTTTTCTTCCGCGAGAGACACGGTTTTGCTTCCACGAACGGCATGGTTTTGCTTCTGCAAGAGGCACAATCGTGCCTCTCGAAAACGAAAAAAAACACATTTTCTCTTCTTTTTTCTTTCGCGAGAGGCAAGCGTGAGGCATGGTTTTACTTTCGTGAGAAGCCTCGGTCGTGTCTATTGGAAACGGAAAAAATGTGTTATCTCTTTTTTCCTTCTTCTGTGAGAGGCACGGTTTTGCTTTCACTTCTCTTTTTTATTCTTCCACGAGAGGCACGGTTTTGCTTCCGCATGAGGCATGGTTTTGTTTCCGTGAGAGGCCTCGGTCGTGCCTCTTGGAAACAGAAAAAAAATATTTTCTCTTTTTTTTTCTTCTTCCACGAGAGGCACGGTTTTGCTTCCGTGAGAGGCATGATTTTGCTTCTGCGAGAGGCACGGTCGTGCCTCTCGGAAACGAAAAAAAGTGTTTTCTCTTTTTTTTCGTGAGAGAAACGGTTTTACTTCCGTGAGAGGCAAGATTTTGCTTCCGCGAGAGGTGTGGATGTGCCTTTCGAAAACGGGAAAAAACGTGTCTTCTCTTATTTTCGCAAAAGCACGATTTTGCTTCCGCGAGAGGCATGATTGTGCCTCTTGGAAACGGTTTTTGGAAAGGAAAAAAAAAGTGCTTTGGGTCCGGCTTTTTTCGTGGGATCTAATTTTGAATATCTCGACGCGAGGAATTTAACTGTGAAAAATGATCGAGATTTGGACGCATGATTTAAGAGATAAAATCGTTTTGAATAAATGGATCTATGAAAAAAGGGAAGACTCCTAGGTTGCGACAAGTGGCACACATGCGAGGTGAAAGTGATCTTTTAAAAAAAATACTCCCCAATTAGTGATTTCATGTATTCCCACGCTTTTAAAATCCTGTTTGGTTGGAGGCAAATCACTACAATTTGCCGGCCCATTTAGATTTTTTTTCCTGCAAAAACTCCAAAAACGCACACTCGCGGTGGGTTGGCCGTGACTAGAACCTGCGATCTACCAGTACAAATAAACTAGAGAAACCACCCGTGTCACGTCACCTCGTGTGACTAATTCTCTTTTTCTTTTTCCTTTTCTTAAATTCGTGAACCGTTGGAACCTATGTCTTTTTTTCAAAACGATGAATTTCATAGGAATTTGTGAAATTTTAAAAATTCGATGGAGTTTTTTGAAAATCGTTGATTTTTTTAAATCAATGAACTTCTTTACGAATTTTTGAACTTTTTTTTAAAACCGATGATCCTTTTTTCAAATCAATAAACCTTCTATGAATTTGCGATTTTTTTGAAAATCGATGAACTTTTTTTCGAATTTATGATTTTTTCTTTAAAATCGATGATTTTTTTGAATTTGTAATTTTTTTCTGGAAATCCATTAACCTTTTTTTCAAATCAATGAACTTTTTTTCGAATTTGTTAACTTTTTATGAAACTGATGAACTTTTTTTGAATTTTTGAACTTTCTTGAAAATCGATGGACTTTTTTTCGAAATCGATGAACTTTTTTCGAATGTGTGAACTTGTTTTGAAGCTCGATGTAGTTTTTCAAATTTGTGAACATGTTTTGAAAGTTGATGAATTTCTTTCAAAATCATGAATTTTATACATGAATTTTTTATTTTGTTCACATTTCCCCCCAAGAAAGATCATGTTTTTTCAAAAATGTATGTGCAAGAAATAGCACGGATAGTTCTTAAACATTTCACGCTGTAATCAATCACTAGCTCTTAGTTTTTCTTTTGAGGCTATCACTAGCTCTTAGTAAATGTAAGATGGCACGGTGCTTTGTATCTAAACAGCGCGAGCTCAAATCCTCACAGGAGTAACTGTTTTGGAAGGTTTTTCGCACTACACTGCTACGTGTTCCTGGGCCGGCCCAGTAGGTGCGCCAGTGGGCGCCAGTTCCCTGAAAGTCATGGGAGCAACTAGTTAACGAGTGCTCCTTCGGAAGCCTCGCAACGATCAGCGCCATTTGGCGTGCTCTCAGCCATTCGTCATGTGTCGTGCTTTGGGCGCTTTCTTTGGATTTTATTTTTTTATTTTTTCACACGTGTTTTCAGCTTTTTAAATGTTTTTTCTCGGGTTTTTTCGACGTTTTGATTTTCCACCGGTCTTCCTTAGCTTTTCAATAAAAAAATTGAAAAAAAATATTTTGCGCGAAATAACGTGTTTTCTTTTTTCTTTTCATGAGAGTCATGGTTTTTGCCTCCACGATTTTGCTTTCGCGAGAGTCACGGCCGTGCATCTAAAAAACACGTTTTCCTTTTTTTGTTTCGCGAGAGTCAAGGTTTTGCTTCCGCGAGAGGCACGGGTGTGTTTTCGCGAGAGTCACGGCCGTGCCTCTCGGAAATGAAAAAAAATATGTTTTCTGTTTTTTTTTCTTTCGCGAGAGTCGTGGTTTTGCTTCCGCAAGAGTCACGGGTGTGCTTTCACGAAAGTCACGGCCGTGCCTCCTCGGAAACGAAAAAAATGTGTTTTCTCTCTTTTTTTCCGCGACAGTCACGATTTTGCTTCCGCGAGAGGCACGGTTGTGATTTCGTGAGAGGCACGGGCGTGCCTCTTTCGGAAAGGGAAAAAACCCATGCTTCCGGTTCGGTTTTTTCATCCGGTTTTTTCGTAAAAAAAGTTTATCAAAACCTATCAACATGGGATCTGTTTTTGAAGATCTCGATGCGAGGAATCCAACGGTGAAAGCGGTTCAAAATTTGGACGCATGGTTTAAGAGATAAAACGTTTTGAATAAACAGATCTACGAAAAACGGAAAAACTCCCAGGTTGCGACAAGTGGCGCGCTGTGCGCCACTTGTCGCAACTAGGGAAATTAAAGTGATATTTGCAACGAGTACTCCTTAATTAGTGATTTCAGAAAGTCCTCGTCCGATTAAAGGGTTCAGCTACCCAAGCCCAATCCACAAGCAAACTCACATCTTTAAACTCCGAACTCACATCTTTAAACTCCGAAATCACTAATTGATAAGTACTCATTTTAAAGATCACTTTCACCCTCAGAATGCGACAAGTGACGCACTGCATGCACATGTAATGCGTCACTTGTCGCAACTTGAGAGTTTTCCTTTTTTCTAAAACATTTTATCTCTTAAACCATACGCCCAAATCTTGAACCATTTTAACCATTGGATTACTCGTATTAAGATCTTCATACTAGATCCCAATATGATAGATTTTGATGAACTTTTTTAACGAAAAAACCGGACGGAAAAACCAAAACAAGAGCATGTTTTTTTTCTCTTTCCAAAAGAGGCACGGCCGTGCCTCTCAAGAAAATAAAATTGTGCCACTCATGGAAACAAAACCATGCCTCTCACAGAAGAAAAAAAAGAAAACACATTTTCCCCCTTTCCGGAAGTCACATCCGTGCCTTTCACGAAAGCAAAACCATGCATCTTGCGGAATGAAAAAAAAAACACATTTTTTTCCTTTCCGAGAGGCACGTCGCGAAAGCAAAACTGTGCCTCTCGCGAAAGTAGAACCGTGCCTCTCGTGGAAGAAAATAAAAAGAAAACGTATTTGTTTTCCGTTGTCGAGAGGCACGGTTGTGCCTCTCGCGGAAAGAAAAAAAAGAAATCCGTGGTTGTACCTCTCGTGAAAGGAAAAAGAAAAACATTTTTCTTATAAATTTTTTTCGTCCAAAAGCTAAAAAAGACCGGCGGAAAACCAAACCCTCCAAAAAAATCTAAAAAGCCAAAAAGGCGTGCGGAAAATAAAAAAAATCCGGAGAAAACCCCGGAACACGACACGTGCCGGCGGCTGAGTGCGCGCTTTCAGCCCACCCCTGAGTGATCGTTGGAACGTTGGGAGGCTCCTGAAGGAGCGATCGTTAGTTGCTCTCTTTAAGAGCAACTCCAAAGGGCCGACCCATTTCGTCCGCCTGCGTCCGTTTGGGTCGGTGCAGACAAAAATGGCGGCCCAACGCGCCGACCCAAACCCAAATCACGTCTGCGTCGCGTCCGCGCCCCAAATGCGTCGGCGCGGATGCCGAACGGACGCTTCGTGCGCCTTCTCGCTATCCGCCGCGTCCCCACATGGCGGCCGTCCAACTACCCGCTACCCACGCGGTCAGCTAAATTTATGACGACGGGCCCGCGCGCCAGCGATGGCGCTCGTCCTTTTTTAAGCCGACCGTGCGGCGGGGGCCGTCCTCATCCAAACTTGCCGTGCACATCTGCCCACCTTTGCTCCCTTGTCGCCGGCATACCCTAGCCACCACAACCACAACGAGATGGGCCTCTTCTCCGGCGCCAGCGGCAGCAAGGCCAAGAGCAAGTCCCCCGCCACCCCTTTCCTCCCGCCTCCGCCGGCGCCGGTGCCTCGCCGGCAGAGGCAGCGCGTGAACGTACCAGTGCACCAGGTGGAGTGGCACTGGCAGCACCGCCAGCCTCTGCCATATCCCGACGTGACGCTGCCGCACGACTGGCATCTGGATCCAGATAGGACCCCAGTGCCGGCGGGACCGCGGGCAGCTTGTGCTCATGCGGAGGAGGTGCGGCGCCGGCTGGCGCTGCTGACGCCGGAGTAGCGCAGCGACCCCGCCTACGCAGCCGACTCGCCCAACTGGGCGAGATGGTTCGCCTTCGAGTACGAGGAGGCGAGGCGATGGGGCGTGCGCGAGGTCGACCGGAGGTCGCCGCCACCGGCGCTCATCGTCCGTGAGGAGGACCAGGCGGCGGAGGACGCCTACTAGGCGGCCCTTGCGGCAGTCTGCCGGAAGAGCGAGGAGGACGAGCGGCGCAGAGCGGAGGCGGCGGAGGCGGAAGAGGAGGCCCGGTACGAGGAGGCAATGGTGCAGGACCTTGCCCTCTCTGCGGCGGGCGACCGCGTGGTGCCGCCGGTGGCCCCGCCGTCCCCCATCAAGCCGGAGCCGCAGCCGGAGCCCGAGCCCGAGCCCATCGCGCGCTTCTCCTGGGGGGGAGTGGTGCGCGAGTGGGTGTCCGCGCCACCGGTTTGGCTGGGGGCGACGCCAGCGTAGGAGCAGGCGTACCTCGAGATGTGGCGCCAGCGCCGACTGGCAGAGGAGCGCCGTCGCGGCGAGTACGAGGAGATGCTCGAGCGCGACCTCGAGGAGGAGCAGCGCGAGGCCGAGGAGGAGGCGCGCCAGGCCTGATGTGACGGCGGCCCAATCTTTCGATGAGAGTGGAGATAAATATCGATTTGGTGGATTTTGACCTTGAC
This sequence comes from Triticum urartu, assembly GCF_003073215.2. NCBI lineage: Eukaryota > Viridiplantae > Streptophyta > Magnoliopsida > Poales > Poaceae > Triticum > Triticum urartu. The sequence goes on from NC_053027.1 coordinate 426,323,888, forward strand.
GATCCGGCTATACCGTACTCGACGATACGCCTCGGCAATCGCTAAATCAATCTCCGATGGTTATTGACCTTGTTGTAGACACAGTCAACCTGAATAACAAGGTTCGTGTTTCTGCAAGCAACCGAAGAACCAGCAAGAACAATGATGAATTGCAATCTGAAATTGCGGATGAAAAATTGAGTACACGAACTAGATGAAAAGTTGAGATTCCAATATAGATGTGACAAGGCGGTAGTTCTACATGTCTCATAGATGCAAATTATTGTAGCGATGATGGCTGGATAATATAATAAAACCCGAGTCTAAATCCTAATCTATGATAGCTATTTATTACATGCAGATGTTGCGGCCGAGTAGGTTCGCTGTGTTTCTTGCGATCCGCTGTAGGTCCACGCGTACAGGCCGAAGCCCAAATATTCTACTGCCCATGATTGGTAGTTGATTCCTAATCCAAGTGCTTTGGTCCTGGTGCTTTTGTCTTTGTACACGTAACATCAATTGATGGCTGTGATAGATGGTTCCCTCGATACATGCATGCATGTGACATGGTTGATGGATGGAATGGATTCATTGGAGCAGTGTAGCTCCATCCGATTTGAATGAACAGTTGGCTTCATCTCTAATCTCTTCTTTGTTCCTAAGTACAAGCAAATCGGAACATGAGTGTAGCATCGTAATTTTGTCAGTCAAATCATATATACGAAAGAGCGATAGTATCTGGCCATTTATTTGACGCGTGCACGCTCTAGTTATAGGTCCGGATGGAATAACTGATGTAGGAGTGGCGGCAGGTGTAACTACGGCAGAGATGTCCTCATCAAGGCCGCAGCTGCACAGGCGGCCGCACACCCCCTGTCCCGGTACTGCCTGCGCCGGCACAATCTAACATGACGACGCTTTGAAACACGCATTCGCCTGGGCCGGGCCGGCGCTGACGCTCATCGACCTTACAGACCCCGAGGACGACAACGACGACGCCTAGGGCAGGACGCCGCCTCGTAGTTTAGACTGTTTTTATTTTTTTAATGCAAATGTGAACGCGTGGACTCTCGCCGGCCTTCATGACCGGCTTTAATATTTAATTAATGTTGTTTCTCTTTTTTTAATATGCATACGTTCATTTTTTTGGCGCCGTCAAAATAGGTCTCAGGCCAGCGTTGGGCGCATGCGCCGACCCAAATACGAAAGCGGGCATCCGTGTCCGTCTGGCCGACCCAAACGGACAAAAACCGGACAAAATCGCCGTCCATTTAGATCGGCCCGTTGGAGTTGCTCTAAACTCACATTCCCTTTCCCTAGCATTGATCCAACCCGCCTGGCTGATCCATACACAGCATCGACCGCTCTCCAGAAAATCTGCATGTCCATGAGCAGTGGCACCACGCCCTCCCGGGCTCCCGCCACCGGTAGCCTTTTGGCGCTCGCCGGTCATGAGCAGTTCTTCTGTAGTAGTGACTCCACGCACGGCACAGGCACGCGATTTTTCCAGATCACTATCGGTAAATCCGTCCCTTCCAAACAATTTTGTTGGATTCAAACTTTTATGTACACCATTTACAGGATTTCGTGCGTGTTCAAGGATTGGTCATCTCCAGTCCTCATGGTACCGCTGATGTTGTAGCTGCCACTCGAGAATCACCGAGCGGAGCCCCCTGTTCGGGGTGAGCTCGCGGTGCGCGAGCTTCAGGTTCGTCATCGGCGACGTGTCGTGCCCGCTGTCCAGCCACCCTCTGATCGCCTCTGCTTCGTACGTGAACCCGTCCGCCGCGATGTGCGGATCACTCATCATCTCCTGTTCACCATCCATGACAGAAGAATAATTTGGCAAGATTCATTTGAACCTTATAATCTTGCTCGCCAAAAATCATGCGTCGTCATGTCATGTACGTACCTGGAAGATCGGGCAGACGAAGTAGGACGGCGTGGAGGCCTCGTCCGGCGAAGGGGCGAACGTCGGCCGCCGGGCGGTCAGCGAGGCGGCCTTCATCAGGGGCTCGACCACGGTCCACACCTCCCGGGCGAGGTCTGGGCGGCGCCTCCTGCTCATCTCGGCGCACCGCAGGCCGAGGTGCGCGAGCTGGTTGGCCTGCACGAACGGCCAGGCCCCCGCGGAGGTGTCGAGGACGGTGTGCAGCTCCCCCTTCTCCACCGCGTCCTCCACCACCTCGGCGATCTTCTGTGGCCGCCTGCCCGTCAGGAGCTGCAGGATGATGATGCCCAGGGAGTAGACGTCGGAGCGCGGCGTCAGCTCGCCGGACGACAGGAACTCCGGGTCCATGTACGCGAAGGTGCCCCTCGGCGTGGTCGTCCGGTACAGCGTGGTGGCGGCGGTGGAGGTGCCGGACTGCGTCAGGAGGCGGCAGATGCCGAAGTCCCCCAGCTTGCTCACCAGGTTGGCGTCCAGGAGGATGTTGGCCGGCTTCAGGTCGCCGTGAACCACCGGGTGCGGCTTGTTCGAGTGCAGGAACGTCAGGGCCGAGCACATCTCGTAGATGATCCTGGTGCGCACCTGCCATGTCAACGGCGGCGTGTCGCCCGCGCACGCGAGCCGGTCCTCGAGGCTGCCGTTCGGGAGGTACTCATAGACCAGGCCGAACGCCTCCCGGCACGACCCGATCAGCGCGACGAGGTTCGGGTGCCTTACTCTGCCGAGGACAGCAACCTGCCATGGCGTTTATCGCTGCAGGATCAGACATGACCGACTCTGTGAACTGACGCCAACGATGATCAACTGAAGGATTACCTCTTGGTTGAACTCTGACTGGCCCTGCAAGCTTTTCGGGTGCAACAGCTTTATAGCCACGGTTGTGCTGCGAAGTGAGCCTTTGTAGACACACCCGAACCCGCCCTCGCCGATCTTGAGCGCTTCGTCAAAGCTCCGAGTTGCCTGCTCGAGCTCAACGGCGGAGAACTCGGTGTTCAATGCTTCAGTCGCCATAGAAATTCTCTGCTCGCTCTTCTGGCGCAACTCTTCAGCCGCGGCATCTCTCTCTTGTTGCAGATTCTCTTTGTCTGCTTGGAGAGCTTCGAGAAGGCACTTGCTTGTGGCCAGCTTCTCCTCGCCATCTCTAAGAGCAGACTCCATCTCGGTCATGCGCTGCTCCAACACGGCCTTCTGTTCTTCTGCATCATGTAGTTGGTCGTATATCGTGTCACACTGAATTTTCGTTGCTTCGAGCTCCTGCGCCTGTCTCACGAGTGTCTCCTCGATTGTTTTTCTCTGTCTTAGCTCGTGATGATACAACTTCTCCAACTCCTTGGCCTGTAAGATTAGATTGTCTTTAGTTGGTTTCAGTGCAGGCGCTTTACAATCTGAAATTATGCGCCTTAAAAGAACTGACTTATGGGTTAGAACTCAGAACCAGTTACCTTTTGAAGAGCTGAAAGCAGATCAAGTTCGGCTTTTCGGCGCTTGGTTGATTCTTCGAACACCTCTTTCTTCGATTCTTGAGTTTCGCGGAGAGCCTCCTCAAGTCTACTGTACATTTCCGCATCAGCACCTGGATTCTCCTGTATGGCACAAACACTTCAGTTATCTGTTGCATTTCATTAGGTGGAGTTCTTTCTTTGGTGATTAATATTGTGAGACTTCGACAGAACAGTAGGTGATACGTACCAGCTCATGAAAAGGAGATGAAAAGCGGTCATCGTCAGACTCGTGCATTGGATGATGTGTTGCTGATTCGGAGACACTGATTGCATCATAGTTCCTTGATAGATTGTACCAGGAGCTTTGTGATCTCCTCCCAAATTCATCCCAGGAATCCATAGAACTCAATGGTGTTCTTGTTGGCCTGGCATTCGCATTGAGTTCCAAAGGTTCAAATAGCTGAGGTGGCGTACCGCCAGCTCCTCGAGAGTGATGTCGCATCACTTCTGTTCTCGATCTGTTCAGATTCTGCTGTGGACTTCCATTTGAGCTTGGTGCTTCACTCTCTGAGTGGTGGATCGTAATCGATCTCATGCGGCTGGAAATGCTGCTTGCTGATAATGTTGATGCAACTGTCGATGCAGGTGATGGTGGTATCATGGGAATGGTTGTGTTTGCTTCCCTGCAGCATTGAGCCATTGACAGGTAAGGCTAACTAATTTTCATATGTTGCTAAATGCACTCTACTGAGATCCATATAAAGGAAAACTAAGTGCCTATCTTAAGGCTGTTGGCTTAATCATACCTGGTACATATCAGTTCTCCTTTACAAGTAAACCATATCTTACATGGTGAGGCTTCTGCCTCCATTAGTCTGAGTGCTGTCTTGGACTTTGGTCTTTTCATTTTCCTACAATTTTGCCATCAATGTTAGCTTTGGTATCATAAAATGTCAAGGCCTTTTTGTTTCTCATTTCTTACTAGCACCATACACGGACTGGTACTTATCAGGAACAAGCAAGATTTGCGGTGTATCACTTCATTCTAATGATATTCTGGAGATCTTAACTACGAAGATGGCATTAGAAGAGAACTATCAAGGTGTTTGGTCCATACTTTGAGTAATGTTTGTCTGCAGCTGCTCCCATGACAAGTCTGGTGATGCCATGAAGGACAATAAGCTCCTCAAGTCCTTTAGCAACATCATCTTTCTCAATTATTATCTTCTCACAGTTGACCTGTGAAAGCAAAATGGTACAAGCAGATTCTCATACTGACCTGTGAAAGCAAAATGGTAAAAACAAAATTGCAATCGGGATACACATATGTTTCTTGAGTTATCCTATTTGTTAGTTTATATATACTGGATTACTTAGAGGCAACATATCATGCACAACTCATCCTTAGGGTACACTCATGTAACCTAGTCAGCTGAGGCACCAAATCAACATGAAAATAAATCTAAAATGAACTCAACACGCACTTACCAATTTACTCTACCCACGTATACAAGCAAAATCAAAATCCATTATGTGATAAAAGGTTCCAAGAAAGAGATTTTTTTTTTCCGACGCACTTTGAAGCTAATTTTCGAATTTATTTTGCCACCACACCCCATTGGTTGCACCTAAACAAAAAGCCCAGAAAAGTTTCATGCCGATGATATCTTCCTTGATTATAGTTATTTTGTCCGTGAGAGAGACGTGGCAGATGTAGGGAAGGAAACCTTGAGTATTGTGCATATCACAACATATTCTTCTAGCCTTTCCAATGCCTTTTCTAGCTCCTGCTTTCTGTAGTCCTTGACCTGTTCCGGATCCAGCCTGGTATAGTGCATTTTTGCTCCCACTGGAAGAACAGAAAGACGAGGGGTTCAAAATGTGACAAGGACAAATCCTGTAAAGTCTACTGTGAGCTCCCAAGCAAAATGACCACATAAAGGTAGGACGCAAATTTTCAGTTAAATGGCTTGAGAATATTTATGCCTGATGCCACCCTGTGAATCTAAAACAAATAAATTGTGCATGTTGGTTCCGATATACTGCAGCAAATTTATGCTAGATTGACACCAAATGGTGATGCTTTTCCTAAGAAAGCGAACTGTGTTGCCGGTTTCAAGGCCTGTTGGATGTGTACATAGTCAATGTCTAACCATTGGCTCGGCTTGCTGTTGGCCGAAGCAAAATAGAAAATACCAACAAACAAAATCCATGGCTAAAATGGCATCGGCATCCCCATCCGATTTCGCGGACACCTTCTTCCTCAGAGATAATCCATGGCCAAAACCACCCAAAAATGAAATAAAATAAAATAAGGAGGGCTTACTCATGGGGATCATCTGCGCGGGGCGGTGGACGTGGGCCACCACGACCTGCGCGCCGTCCTTGGCCAGGTTCTGCAGCGCCCACTGCAGGGTGCTCTTCCCGTGCTTGACCTCTCCGGGGACGGCCACGAACACCCTGTCCGCGGCGGCCCGCCCCGCCTCCGCCTCCGCCTCCACAATCTCGCCGCCGAGGTCCGCGAGGCTGCTCACCGACGTCCTGAAGCTGTACCGCGACCCGCTCCCCGACGTGTCCCACCGCCTGTGCGCCTCCATCGCCGCGACTCGGACGGCGCCAGTAATGAATGAATGCCGCGGCCGGCTGCCTATAAACGTATTGCGTGAGCGCGTTGCGGGCTCAGAGGAACTGGCCGGGGATGACGGGGGAAAATTCGGGGGAACTTGCTGCGCCGTGCCGAGTTGGTGTTTATCAATGCTTCACGACTTCGGGTCAACGGTCTCCGGGTCCGTGACAGGGAGTTCCGAATTTGTTAACGGATTCTAAAACCGGCAGAATATTATTAGGTGATGCAATGACTCAAGTGCTCCCATGCTCCAAATTTGAAAAAAAAATCTGAATTTTTTTTGTGAATGTCCACAACACATATGTCTACACCTCCTAAAAAAGTCGAGATCCAAATTCAAAATACGCATTGAGAAACAAAAAGGAAAAATCCAACATGATTCAAATGCACCATATGGAACAGTTCAGCTACAAAAAGTAAATATAGTTCATCCAGTACAACAATTCAAATAGAAATATGCGTGTTGTTCATCCAAAAGCCCATCAGCACAATCACTCGGGCCGAACCTCGATTGGGCCAATATCTCACCACGAGTGAGTTGCCAATATCTCATATCTCATTGTCGTGGCAACCATCATGCTTGGAATTTTTTTTGAAATTGTTTGGATTGCTTATCACATGTGTCACGTGGTAGCCATAGTGCTTGGATCCATGAACATGATGGCACGCTCTACGTTTTTTCCCCTTTTGCAAGCCTCTTCTCTTCAGTGCAGTCCTACGCTCCTTTCCTTGCACCCACAATCTTGTATGCCTATCGTTAGGTCGATCGCTTTGCAACATGTCTAAGTCGAGTGACGTCAACATTTTTTTCCTTTTTCATATTATGTTTCCTTTTTATTTTTCTTTCTCAAATTTTTCGTCCCTTTTTCTCTTGATTTATGTTTTCTAATACATGAATGTATTTGTACTAATTTTTTGATCACGGATAAAATTAAATAAAATAAGTTAATGTATTTGTGCATGTTTGGAGGGCATGCAACTAGGGTTGCCTGATGTCGGTGGACATGCAGTTGTGCACATTTGTTCGATGCACAACTGCGGTTGTTGTGCGTCGATGTGCTGGCTTGCAACTGTAGTTGTGTGATGGTGTGCAGGCGTGCAACTATAGTGGGGTGCAACCAGTGACATGCAACAGTATTTGCTTGTGAATCGCTGGCATGCAACTGTAGTTCCGTAGCTGACGAGTGTGCAACTGTAATGGCGCACTGCATGAAAAAAGGACAAAATAAAAATCACAAAATCAATTAAATAGATACAAAATAACGGATGTAAAATAGATAGAAGGAAACAAAAGACCCACATAGATTTTTCGCGCAAACCTTGCAGATATAGCCTCGACTGAGGCTTAACTAAGTTGAAATTAGAATGAAATTTAGCCGATAAAATAGACCCTTCTTATTGAAGAAATTTCTTTGTCGGGTAAGTTCTGACCAACATGAAAGGTGTAATGATCTGGGCACTTAAGAAGAGAATTGCGTATTAAAGTAAGGCTTCCTTCTTGGCGTTACAAAGAACTGATATAGGGGTGGTCGTTTCTTAGTTCATTCCTTGGTAGAACAAGGCATCTAGCGGTGGGTTCGACTCCCACAGTATTGTACATTTCCAATCAGATTGATACTTTGTTTGACTCAGAGTTCTTACTGTCCATTATAAATTATGTGGCTGTGCAAACCCACTCCTTCATCAAGAAAGGATATTGGCTGAGACGCAAATTGAATTGGCTAAGAGCAGCCTAGGCATGAGAGTGGAAGCAAGTATGACTTCACATACCACTGTGAGCATCTCTGAAACGCTGAGCTAACATATTTTGAGATTACGAAGTTGCCATAAGCGTCTCATTATCAACACAAACATCATCTTCCACGAAACAAAAATCGCCGAAAAGTATGAAATAAATCCAGAAAAATATGAACACCAGCGCCAAAACTAGGAGTTAAATCTTGGCAGGCTTATTTCACCACAAAGAATCCAACCGTACAAGCTACTACGATCAATTCCCAGTCATTTTTTAGAAGATGAAGTTGCAGACCTAAATGTCACATGAAAATTGATTGCTTGGTTGCATGTTGCCCTTTTGTTTCATACTTGGCAAAGAACTGCAAGCTAATGCTTTGTGTCAGATTTTTACAATGGTGCCTACATCTAAGATGGGAACATCAAACAACAAGTAGTTTTAATTACTAGGATAACATTTGAAAATAATGAGTATTATTTAAGTATGACATTAGTTAGGTTGGTAATAGCATATATGTTACTAGTCTATGTTACTAACATCCATAATGAGTAGCAACATATATGTGGTATCATGCAATCCATCATTTGTTTAAATGTATCTCATTTTGACTCGGGTGCGTTATGTTATGGTAAAATATTATGTTACCACAATCATCTCTCTACTCTTTAACTACTTGTCACATAAGCAAATTTTCCATGGGGTGTATTATGTTACTAGCTAACTTACTCCCACCATGACCAGCCTTATGGCAACATTTGGTACCTATGGTTCCCTAGAGCTCTCAACCCCGCTATTGACTGAAAGACATCCTACTTCGAGTAGTTCAATGGTACTTTTTTTGCTTCTTTTATTCTTATCAATATATTCTCCTCTGTATTCGCGCAAAAAATATATTTCCCCTCTAAGAGAGCCCATGATATCTCTTATGTTTGGCCTAATCATGTCTCGCGCCAACGCGAGAGGTAACATGTAGTGTCATATAACACTAAGCTGGATAATTCTTGACTTGGCAAAGTGCATGCAGGCTATTAAAAAGGTTTGGAAATAAAGATAAATTATAGGAGATATATGAAAAAAGGTAGGAATTTATCAGGCTCATGGATAGATGGGCTTGAGTGCTGGCAACAACTCATCTCATATTGGGCTAAAGCCTTTTTTTCGTAGCCCTGAACCACCATACAAACCAATTAATTTTTTGTTATAACAAGAATGATGGCCACTAAACCCATCATTTTTTAAATTTGTCACATATAATTTTCAAAAGGTTTTTAGTAAAAAAGGGGTTTAAGGTAAGGTTGAATAAAACATTATTACATGTGACATTGTGATGCAAGTTCCTACTAATAATAAGAGGAGCTTTGGTGCTTACAAATTGTATGATGAAATGGGTTTGTGGCTATGTTGTGACCATAATTAAGTACTCCCTCCCAAAATGTAAGACCGTTTTGACACATTGCATGTGCATGATCACTAGTTGGGTTATTATGGATTGTGATGAAAATTGCACCAGCATCCTCCACTAGATTAGGAACATGAGCAATCAGGTGTCGATTATCACTACACCCACCACTAGGTTCTCCACAATCCAAAAAATCACGTTTCATGCATGTAGTTGACACATTACCCATGGAAAAGTATGACATAAGCAAAAAAGTATTCAGTTTTGCGTCTTGTAGTTAAGTCACCTTTGGAATCGTTGGGATACAGTTCTAACCAGTATTGAACCACACGTTGTGTAGTTTTGCGTTAGCCCCACACGACCATTCAAACTTGGTGTAATAGTCAAATCTTCCATATAAGCTTCACATTTGAACAATTGCTATTTCAGCTAAAACTCTTCGAGTTTGTGTCACTTGTATTTGCAATCATGTTCATGTACATCCTTCCCTCCATGTAGATCCTTTTTGAATGCCTTGCATTGGGTAGGTACCTAGGAATATACCTAAAGGATCGTTGCAACTATCCAGAATGATATATGATGTTCTTGTCAGCGAACCTGATACTACACATTCCGTAGTAGAGGGCATATGCCCCCTCTATTTTTTCACATTATGTTATATTTTCCCATCTAACTACATACAAGTATACATAGAATGAATGTAGCCAAAACATTGCAAATTCAGTGTTGTTCAATTGACTCTACTTTCCCTTTTACCATGGGTCACATTGAGTCCTCAACAATTTTTTTGTTTGTGCAAATAAAAAGAGGCCAATCATGTGGCAAATTTCCTCAGTATAGCAAGGACCCAAAAACATAAATGTGAGATTCAATTATACCTTCTTGTGAACGTCTCGGTAGTGCACTAAAACGTAAAATTTATTATTTTCAACACTAGCACCCTAGTCCCCCTGATAACCTCTTTTAAACACTATGTGCCATGTCGTGCAAGTAGTTCATTAGCATTTTCATAATGTAATCAAGTTTAACAAAAAATATGTTGATTATAATAGTTAGTTGTATTTTATACCCGAGTTAATATAGGTTCATACTTGCAGTAGGGCGGTAGCCTTTTGTTTCTTGTCAAGCTTAAATGAAGTCGCACACTGGATTCTTGCTGGGATCACGACCCCTTTTGACCTGGGACAGTTTGTCCTTGCCTTGATGTGTTGGGTTGTGTCAAACTACCAATCTTGGATCTTGTTGTCCTTTTTGGTTCTTCCTTTTGTGCGCTTCACACTGCCTATTATTTTACCTCAGATAGTTTTTATGCTATTTGAGCCCATTCTGTTACTAGCGGTTTACCCTTCTAAATGAAATTTAGCACCTCTCCTGCTAATTAAAAAACATATTGTGATCTTCTTAGTGAACCCAGGAGTGCACATCTCATAGTAGAGGGCGTATGCCCCCCCCCCAAATAATTTATATTTTCTAATATAATTACACACAATTATACATGGAATGAATACAATCAAAACTTTTAAACTTGGGTGTTGTCCAATTGAATCTACCTACCACTTTACCATGGGTCGCTTTGAGTTATGAAAAATCCTTCAAAGTTTCTACAAAATTATGTTTATGCAAAATAAGGGCCAAACATAGACAATTTTCTTATTATAGCAAGGATGCAAGAACAATAAAACTTGAGATTCAATTATACCTTTTTGTGAACATGCCGGGAGTGCAATGAAACACAAAACTTGTCTTTTTCGACGTAGAACCCTTAGTTTCTTTGAGAATTTTATCCACACAGTTTGTGGCATTTTGTGTAAGTCATCATTATAATCCATAATGTAATCAAACTGAGTAACAAATGTGTTGAATATAATAATTAATTGTAGTTTATACCTTAGTTGTTGTATGTTCCTACTCGCCTTAGATTAGTAGGCTTCTGTTTAATCACTCTACGAGTCAAATATTTATGTAGAATGGGAGATCATGAAAGACAAATCATAGATAAATTTTAAGAATTACAAGAAAGAATGTCTTACTAGTTTGATGTCAATCCCATGACTCGCGTTCTCAGGATCGACGAGCAATATGAAGTCTTTCGTTGAGCATGATAATAGGAAAACACTTTGAAATCTCCAATTAGAAATGCGTAAAACTTTGAAACTAAAAGGATAAAAAAATCATTAGTACCACAATGCCTTATCACGCAACCTTCCAGTGATGATTGAAGTAGGGAACAAGTATCCAACTTCTCTAACATCATCGCACATTTGATTATTTGACTCGGGATACAAAAGATTTTGAGATATCAAGAAACATGTAAGCATTTTAAAATTGTCAAGTCCTTTTGGCCAACAATCTAGGAGGTTGGAATATTCTTACAAATTCCAGGTCTGGTTTAGGCTCAATAAACGGCTCAAGGCATTGTAACTATTGGTTTGTGGTACTGATCAGGCCTGCGGTCCAGGTTATGAACATTCCATCATCACCATTATGATCCTTAGTTGCGACATTTGTCTCTACTAATCATTAATAGTGATGATTTCATTGTCAAAAATGGAAGCATCATTTGGGGTGAAAAAACATCATTGTTGTGGTGATTAAATTTGTCATCACAAAACCCCAACCACTTGTGTAGCACAAAAGGTACCTTGTATGCACAACGCTCACTATTTACTCATTCATATTGTCCTAGTGGAGGGTGGACTACATAGGAAACAAAACATTGGAGCAACTCTAGTAGAGTTGTTATATCAGACCGATCGACATACACTGGTACGCGTTGGTGCTATACAAACAGTTTTTAACCCCTTTCTGCGACGACATTTGGAACCGTCGCCAAATGAGTGTGGGCGATAGGGGGGGTCCTTCCCTCACGACCCAGAAATCGTCAGGGATAGGCCCTCCTAGGACACAGGCTGGGGCTGTGTGCGATCGGGCGAGGCATCGAAACCCAATCATTTCCGTAGGTATGTACATCCCACACGGTGAATCCTAGAAAAACATTTCCGTAGGTATGTACATCCCAGACGGTGAATCCAAGGAATACGTTTCCGTTCTTATGTACATCCCACATAGTCAATCCATGGAAAATGTTTCTGTTCGTATGTATATGACACATAGTCAATTCAAGGAATACATTTCCGTTCTTATGTACATCCCACATAGTCAATCTAGGGAAAACGTTTCCGTTGGTATGTACATCCCACATAGTTTTATGTGTAGGCTCATGTGTGAAAGGTGTAACTATCACACACGCTCTGTCTTGGTTAACTGTTTGCTTTTATCAATTACATCACACATGATTTGATGAAGAAAACTGTGTGGCATTGGGCTATCCATCACAAGCACTTTTACTGCTAGAACCGTTTGCAAAGTTCCATCACACATTTAGCAGGTTTATTAGTTTACAATTAATAATTCCAATATTACGCAAATTCATATTTCATATCGAACAACTGTTTGCCAATTTCATATCATGCACATAAATATATTATAACATCACAGTACGATAGCTACATGAAAACAACACATTAGAACATATAGCTAGTTCAACTTCATAAGAACAATATATTCAATTCCCTAATCGAGACCATCCATGCTTGTCTTATCCACCTCTGCTTTCAGTTCAGTAAGAACCTGTTTTGCACTGGCCAACTAGGAAAGTGCCTCATCCTTCGCCAACACCATCTTAGCAAAGTCTGATTTAAAAAAAATCTAAGCTCATTCTCCACCTTCCTCTTTTTATCCCGCATCTTCAAATATTCTTCAGCATTGACAACACTTTCTCTAAGCCTACGTCTGTTCTCTTCCTCATACATGCTCCAGAGCTTCGCTAGGCACATCTTCAAAGACTGTGGCCACTCTTGATCAACCCACTCCAAGTAAGAATACTTCCGTTCATCCTATAATATTTAAAACTAGATTAGTAATAATTGTAGGGGAAATGGGTTTATAGCAACATAGAAAATCACCAATGCTTATTTTGAAAAACTGAAGAAACATGTTAATTATGACATATCTTCTCAAAAAGATCAATGTGCAAATGAATTAATTGCTACTGAGACAACAACCAAATTCTGGAACATCAAAAGCTATAATTAACTACAACAATGCTACAAGTTCTTACTCATGTATAGTAAATAAAAAATTGAACATTTTATGAGGAAGGTAAATATAACTGCAACAACATAGCGACAGTGTTTGGATGACAGCAAATTGATACTAACAGGTGTGTACATGCACAAATTTAGTAACATAGAACTAATAGCACTAAGGCCGTCCACTATGTATGGCAAACTGGTGTAAAGACAACTGTTGCTACATCTCGCACCAGTGCCCTGAACTGGCGGGCCGATGCAGCGGAAAAAATCAGGGACCCAGACGCCGGAGCACGTAGTTTCTCCGATGCCCAGTTCCTTCGTGCCATAAAGATTTAATATTTTACTGCTTGGCTGCTTGGATGTGTGGACCAAAGTTGGCTGCACAAACTGCTGAAGTGGTGCCAAATAATTTTTTAATGGCACCACTGATGAGATGGCAACAATTTAAGATACTAGGTACAAACTGTGACACTGTCTTAGGATGCGTTTGGTTGAAGGTGTGGTATGAATGGGTTGGGACCGTGACAGTGTGTGAATCTCATCTAACAAATGATTTGTAACAACTAAAGATGGTCTAACCTTCTCTGCACATGCCAGAAACTTCCTCCCACTATCCACAGATTCAAACGCAACTAGCTTCATGCATGGAGATTGATGGTGACAATGAGCAGATAGATCTTCAGCCACCCCGCTCCATTCGTTGCCACTGATAGTCCTAGGGAGCTACAAGAGGAAGAAATGACTAAAATCGACCGCTGGGTAAAAATCCTCCATTCCAAGTCATAGCCCGAGAGAGAGAGAAGAGACGCATACCTGGGTGGTGAAGGAGTCGTTGCCGGAGGAGGAACCGCTGGAGAGGTCTTTGAAGAAGACCATGGTGACCCGGTGGTAGGATGCGAGACGACGAGAGTGAGGAAGAGGCTATAGCTTAGGAAGGAAAGAAGGAAGGAGGAAACAGGGGAAATGTGACTTGTGGTTGGGAAGAAAAGGGGGTGGGGAAGGGAGGAGGGGGCGGGGGTAGATATTTTTGTTGGGGAACGTAGCATGCAATTTCAAAAATTTCCTACACTCACGCAAGATCTATCTAGGAGATGCATAGCAACGAGAGGGGGAGAGTGTTGGAAATATGCCCTAGAGGCAATAATAAATTAGTTATTATTATATTTCCTTGTTCATGATAATCGTTTATTATCCATGCTAGAATTGTATTGATAGGAAACTCAGATACATGTGTGGATACATAGACAACACCATGTCCCTGGTAAGCCTCTAGTTGACTAGCTCGTTGATCAATAGATGGTTACGGTTTCCTGACCATGGACATTGGATGTCGTTGATAACGGGATCACATCATTAGGAGAATGATGTGATGGACAAGACCCAATCCTAAGCATAGCACAAGATCGTGTAGTTCGTATGCTAAAGCTTTTCTAATGTCAAGTATCATTTCCTTAGACCATGAGATTGTGCAACTCCCGGATACCGTAGGAGTGCTTTGGGTGTGCCAAACGTCACAACGTAATTGGGTGGCTATAAAGGTACACTACAGGTATCTCCGAAAGTGTCTGTTGGGTTGGCACGAATCGAGACTGGGATTTGTCACTCCATGTAAACGGAGAGGTATCTCTGGGCCCACTCGGTAGGACATCATCATAATGTGCACAATGTGATCAAGGAGTTGATCACGGGATGATGTGTTACGAAACGAGTAAAGAGACTTGCCGGTAACGAGATTGAACAAGGTATCGGGATACCGACGATCGAATCTCGGGCAAGTATCGTACCGCTAGACAAAGGGAATTGTATACGGGATTGATTAAGTCCTTGACATCGTGGTTCATCCGATGAGATCATCGTGGAACATGTGGGAGCCAACATGGGTATCCAGATCCCGCTGTTGGTTATTGACCGGAGAGTCATCTCGGTCATGTCTGCATGTCTCCCGAACCCGTAGGGTCTACACACTTAAGGTTCGGTGACGCTAGGGTTATAGAGATATTAGTATGCGGTAACCCGAAAGTTGTTCGGAGTCCCGGATGAGATCCCGGACGTCACGAGGAGTTCCGGAATGGTCCGGAGGTAAAGATTTATATATGGGAAGTCCTATTTTGGTCACCGGAAAAGTTTCGGGTTTTATCGGTAACGTACCGGGACCACCGGGAGGGTCCCGGAGGTCCACCAAGGGGGTCCACCTGCCCCGGGGGGCCACATGGGCTGTAGGGGTGTGCGCCTTGGCCTATATGGGCCAAGGGCACCAGCCCCAAGGGGCCCATGCGCCAAGAGTCAAGGAAAAGGAAGAGTCCTAAAAGAGGAAGGCACCTCCTAGGTGCCTTGGGGAGGAGGGACTCCTCCCTGGCCGCACCCTTCCTTGGAGGAAGGGCCAAGGCTGCGCCTCCCCCCTCTCCCTTGGCCCTATATATAGTGGGGGGAAGGGAGGGCAACCATACCTAAGCCCTGGCGCCTCTCTCTCCCTCCCATGACACATCTCCCTCCTCCCGCAGCGCTTGGCGAAGCCCTGTTGGAATCCCGCTACTTCCACCACCACGCCGTCGTGCTACTGGATCTCCATCAACCTCTCCTCCCCCCTTGCTAGATCAAGAAGGAGGAGACGTCGCTGCTCCGTACGTGTGTTGAACGCGGAGGTGCCGTCCGTTCGGCGCTAGGATCATCGGTGATTTAGATCACGACGAGTACGACTCCATCAACCCCGTTCTCTTGAACGCTTCCGCGCGCGATCTACAAGGGTATGTAGATCCACTCCTCCCTCGTTGCTAGATGACTCCATAGATAGATCTTGGTGACACGTAGGAAAATTTTGAATTTATGCTACGTTCCCCAACAGAGAGCATCTTCATACCCTTGAAGATCGCAAATCGGAAGCATTTATCAACGCGGTTGATGTAGTCGTACACCTTCACGATCCATCCCGATCAAGTACTGAACGTATGGCACCTCCGCGTTCAGCACACGTTCAGCTCGATGACGTCCTTGCCTTCTTGATCCAGCAAGACGGGCGAAGTAGTAGATGAGTTCCGGCAGCACAACGACGTGGTGACGGTGTTGGCGAAGAACAATCTCCGCAGGGCTTCGCCAAGCACTACGGAAACTATGATGGAGGATAAACTAGAGGGGACGGGGTTGCCGGCACACGGCTTGGTTATTCTTGATGTGTTCCAGGTGCTATCCCTGCCCCTCTATTTATATGTTGAGCCCTCGGGTCGAAACTTGGAGTAAAAGCCTCCTCAAAGTCGGTTTTGCCTGCAAGGGAGAGTCCTACTCGGACTTCGAGGACCAGACGCCACAGTCCTTGGCGTCTGGCCCAGACGCCATGGGCCTCGGTGTCTGGCCCAGGGCCAGACGCCAGGGTTTCCGGCGTTTGCCCCCCGGCCTCCGCAAAACTCCTTTTGCACCGACCTAAAGCCTCATGGGCTTCACCCCTTGGCCGAACCATATCATCCTATATATCAATCTTTACCTCCAGACCATTCCGGAGCTCCTCGTCATGTCCGTGATCTCATCCCGGACTCCGAACAACATCAGGTCACCAACATACATAACTCATATAGTACTATATCGTCAACGAACGTTAAGCGTGCGGACCCTACGGGTTCGAGAACTATGTAGACATGACCGAGACACCTCTCTGGTCAATAACCAATAGCAGAACTTGTATGCCCATATTGGTTCCTACATATTCTACGAAGATCTTTATCGGTCGAACCTTATGACAACATACATTATTCCCTTTGTCATCGGTATGTTACTTGCCCGAGATTCGATCGTTGGTATCCTCATACCTAGTTCAATCTCGTTACGGACAAGTCTCTTTACTCGTTCCGTAATACATCACCCCGCAACTAACTCATTAGTCACATTGCTTGCAAGGCTTATAGTGATGAGCATTACCGAGAGGGACCAGAGATACCTCTCCGATACACGGAGTGACAAATCCTAATCTTGATCTATGCCAACTCAACAAACACCATCGGAGACACCTCTAGAGCATCTTTATAATCACCCACTTATGTTGTGACGTTTGATAGCACACAAAGTGTTCCTCCGGTATTCGGGAGTTGCGTAATCTCATAGTCAGAGGAATATGTATAAGTCATGAAGAAAGCAATAGCAATAAAACTATACGATCATTATGCTAAGCTAACGGATGGGTCTTGTCGGGGGGATGGACCCCGGGCAGGCAACGAAACCCGAATCCTTTAAAAAAACAATGGGGCCGGCATCGCCCCTGAAGACGGCTCGCGCTCGGCCGAGTCACTCGACCCGACCAAGCCCCCTCAACCCGGCCTAATCCGTGAGACTTCTCCAACAAGCTAGCCCAGGGCGGCTGAGCCTGGCGCACCAAGACTTACTCAACAAGCCAACACCCCTTGGCGTGTACTCCAACTCGACCAAGGGTCAGCGGCCGTCCCATCCCACCCGTACGATGGGATGAGTCGCCACCAACAAATGACCAAAGCCATAGTGTCCTGCCCATGCCTTTAGTTAGCCGGACGAGGCAACAATGCTCCCACCTACCCGCTGACCAAGCTCGGCATGGCAACAGTGCACCCGTCGTCACCCATGACGCCAGCAAGTGGCGACCTGACAGAGCACCACTGTAGCCGACTCGACTCGGCCACGCCCTGACGATTGACAAGACGGCCAACAGTGCCACCGTACCCGGCGAGCCCCGTGCCCGGGGAACCCGACGAGACCTGGTACCGGCGGGTCCCAGCATCGGGTCCCCAGACGCTGACAACCTGGCCATGCGGCCCTGTAACATTGCCATTGTACCCGTGGGGGGTTGACCTATAAAACCTCCCAGGAGGCCTCCATGCACGAGAGGGAGGAACGCAGTAGTAGAACAGCCGCATACAGGGATGAACGCAGTAGTAGAACACCCACATAGAGGGAGAGAGCAGCCCAAGCCTCGGCCTGCCTTCTTCCTCCCCGATACAGCTCAAGGAGCAACTATGTACCATAACACATAAACCACACTCGACAGGACTAGGGTTGTTATCTCTTCGGAGAGCCCCGAACCTGGGTATGTCTTGCGTCCCGCGCTCGCTCATGCCGACCTCGCCTCCGAAGCCCACCAGTGCCCTCGAGCCTTCTCCTCTCTTTACCCATCCCATGGCATCTGCCGTGCGCCCACCACGACAGTTGGCGCCCACCGTGGGGTAGCTCGAGGTCCTGGCCGGAAGCATGCTTCGGATGGGGCTCTACTCCAACTCTGACGAGCCCGTCACGCTGGCGGACGATGTCATCGACGCGCTCGCTGTCTCCTTCGCCGCGCTGCGCATCTCCGACATGCCTGGGGCCGACGAGTACCCCAGGGAGATGCTCGACTTCTCCGACTCCCCCCTTTCCCTCGGCGGCGGTGTTCCCGCCGGGGCAATGGACCTTTGCGTAGAGGTTTTCCTCACCGACACCGGCGCCGCTTCTTCGTCCAGGGCGACGAGGAAGGACACCGAATCTAGGACCACAGCGGGTCGAGCCAGCCCGCCTGACCCCCCGCGGGCCACGATGCAGAGCCTGCGGTCCCCATCGGCACCGACATCGACGTCTCCGACGTTGCCGAGGCCCGGACCCGCCTCGTTGAGGATCGCCAGCGTCTGATGGACCTCACCGAGACACTCGTTGCCATGCAGCGCCGCCTCGACTCCGCTCAGCTGGAGCGCAACGCAGCCTACGGCTTCACGCCGGACGCGCCTGAGCCAAGCCGTGTCGCCGACGTGCGAGCCCATTGCGGCGCGATCGAGCGCGCCTTCGACGCCATCCCTCCCGTCTACGAGACCCTCGTGAAGAACATGCGCGCTGCCCAGGCGGCCGCGGTCGTCCTGGACCATCTCGCGGGCGAAGAGCTGTAGGACCGCCTCAAGAGGGTGAGCGACCTCCTCGCTGCAGCTAACGCATAGCAGGACCGCCTCAACCAACTCGTCAAGCCGGCCGGATCCGGCTCCGCCCGTGTCGCTGGACCCGGCGATTTCCAGCACACGGCGTCCTCCCCGCCCGGC
Organism: Triticum urartu; assembly: GCF_003073215.2. Classification (NCBI taxonomy): domain Eukaryota; kingdom Viridiplantae; phylum Streptophyta; class Magnoliopsida; order Poales; family Poaceae; genus Triticum; species Triticum urartu. Next base: position 426,343,125 of record NC_053027.1, read on the forward strand.
GAAGCGCACTCCGGCCGCACCCCGACCCGGCGCAACCCCACCCTGACGACCGCCGTCGGTTTGGGCGACGAGCCGACCTCAGAGGCCCTGAAGGAAATATGCCCTAGAGGCAATAATAATGTTATTATTTTATTTCCTTATATCATGATAAATGTTTATTATTCATGCTAGAATTGTATTATCTGGAAACATAATACTTGTGTGAATACATAAACAAACTAAACGTCACTAGTATGCCTCTACTTGACTAGCTCATTAATCAAAGATGGTTATGTTTCCTAACCATAGACATGTGTTGTCATTTGATTAACGGGATCACATTATTAGGAGAATGATGTGATTGACATGACCCATTCCATTAGCTTAGCACTAGTATGCCTCTACTTGACAATACATAGACAAACCAAACATCACTAGTATGCCTCTACTTGACTAGCTCATTAATCAAAGATGGTTATGTTTCCTAACCATAGACATGTGTTGTCATTTGATTAACGGGATCACACTATTAGGAGAATGATGTGATTGACATGACCCATTCCATTAGCTTAGCACTAGTATGCCTCTACTTGACAATACATAGACAAACCAAACATCACTAGTATGCCTCTACTTGACTAGCTCATTAATCAAAGATGGTTATGTTTCCTAACCATAGACATGTGTTGTCATTTGATTAACGGGATCACACTATTAGGAGAATGATGTGATTGACATGACCCATTCCATTAGCTTAGCACTAGTATGCCTCTACTTGACAATACATAGACAAACCAAACATCACTAGTATGCCTCTACTTGACTAGCTCATTAATCAAAGATGGTTATGTTTCCTAACCATAGACATGTGTTGTCATTTGATTAACGGGATCACATTATTAGGAGAATGATGTGATTGACATGACCCATTCCATTAGCTTAGCACCCGATCGTTCAGTATGTTGCTATTGCTTTCTTCATAACTTATACATGTTCCTATGACTATGAGATTATGCAACTCCCGTTTGCCGGAGGAACACTTTGTGTGCTACCAAACGTCACAACGTAACTGGGTGATTATAAAGGTGCTCTACAGGTGTCTCCAAAGGTACATGTTGGGTTGGCATATTTCGAGATTAGGATTTGTCACTCCGATTGTCGGAGAGGTATCTCTGGGCCCTCTCGGTAATGCACATCACCTAAGCCTTGCAAGCAATGCAACTAATGAGTTAGTTGCGAGATGATGTATTACGGAACGAGTAAAGAGACTTGCCAGCAACGAGATTGAACTAGGTATTGAGATACCGACGATCGAATCTCGGGCAAGTAACATACCGATGACAAAGGGAACAATGTATGTTGTTATGCGGTCTGACCGATAAAAGATCTTCGTAGAATATGTGGGAGCCAATATGAGCATCCAGGTTCCGCTATTGGTTATTGACCAGAGACGTGTCTCGGTCATGTCTACATTGTTCTCGAACCCGTAGGGTCCGCACGCTTAAGGTTTCGATGACAGTTATATTATGAGTTTATTAGTTTTGATGTACCGAAGTTAGTTCGGAGTCCTGGATATGATCACGGACATAACGAGGAGTCTCGAAATGGTCGAGACATAAAGATTGATATATTGGACGGCTATATTCGGACACCGGAAGTGTTCCGGGGAAGTTTCGGATAAAACCGGAGTACCGGGGGGTTACCGGAACCCCCCGGCGGGTTAATGGGCCTCATGGGCCTAAAGTGGAGAAGAGGAGGGGCGAGGAGGGGCGGCCAGGGCAGGCTGCGCGCCCCCTTCCCCTAGTCCGAATTGGACGAGGGAGGGGCGGCGCCCCCCCTCCTCTCCTCTCTTTCCTTCCCCCTCTCCTATTGGACAAGGAAAAGGAGGGAGTCCTACTCCCGGTAGGAGTAGGACTCCTCCCTGGCGCGCCTCATCATGGCCGGCCGCCCCTCCCCCTTGCTCCTTTATATACGGGGGCAGGGGGGCACCTCTAGACACAAACAATTGATCCTTGAGATCTCTTAGCCGTGTGCGGTGGCCCCCCTCCACCATAATCCTTGATAATATTGTAGCAGTGCTTAGGCGAATGCTTAGGCGAAGCCCTGCAACGGTAGAACATCACGATCATCACCACCCCGTCGTGCTGACGGAACTCTTCCTCGACACTTTGCTGGATCGGAGTCCGGGGATCGTCATCGAGTTGAACGTGTGCTAGAACTCGGAGGTGTCGTAGTTTCGGTGCTTGATCGGTCGGGCTGTGAAGACATACGACTACATCAACCACGTTGGCATAACGCTTCCGCTGTCGGTCTACGAGGGTACGTAGACTACACTCTCCCCTCCTGTTGCTATGCATCACCATGATCTCGCGTGTGCGTAGGAAAATTTTGAAATTACTACGTTCCCCAACAGTGGCATCCGAGCCTAGGTTTTATGTGTTGATGTTATATGCACGAGTAGAACACAAGTGAGTTGTGGGCGATATAAGTCATACTGCTTACCAGCATGTCATACTTTGGTTCGGCGGTATTGTTGGATGAAGCGGCCCGGACCGACATTACGCGTACGCTTACGCGAGACTGGTTCTACCGACGTGCTTTGCACACAGGTGGCTGGCAGGTGTCAGTTTCTCCAACTTTAGTTGAACCGAGTATGGCTACGCCCGGTCCTTGCGAAGGTTAAAACAGCACCAACTTGACAAACTATCATTGTGGTTTTGATGCGTAGGTAAGATTGGTTCTTGCTTAAGCCCGTAGCAGCCACGTAAAACTTGCAACAACAAAGTAGAGGACGTCTAACTTGTTTTTGCAGGGCATGTTGTGATGTGATATGGTCAAGACATGATGCTAAATTTTATTGTATGAGATGATCATGTTTTGTAACCGAGTTATCGGCAACTGGCAGGAGCCATATGGTTGTCGCTTTATTGTATGCAATGCAACTGTGCTGTAATGATTTACTTTATCACTAAGCGGTAGCGATAGTCGTGGAAGCATAAGATTGGCGAGACGACAACGATGCTACGATGGTGATCAAGGTGTCGCGCCGGTGATGATGGTGATCATGACGGTACTTCGGAGATGGAGATCACAAGTACAAGAAGATGATGGCCATATCATATCACTTATATTGATTGCATGTGATGTTTATCTTTTATGCATCTTATCTTGCTTTGATTGACGATAGCATTATAAGATGATCTCTCACTAATTATCAAGTAGTGTTCTCCCTGAGTATGCACCGTTGCCAAAGTTCGTCGTGCCCAGACACCACGTGATGATCGGGTGTGATAAGCTCTACGTCCATCTACAACGGGTGCAAGCCAGTTTTTGCACACGCAGAATACTCAGGTTAAACTTGACGAGCCTAACATATGCAGATATGGCCTCGGAACACTGAGACTGAAAGGTCGAGCGTGAATCATATAGTAGATATGATCAACATAGCAATGTTCACCATTGAAAACTACTCCATTTCACGTGATGATCGGTTATGGTTTAGTTGATTTGGATCACGTAATCACTTAGAAGATTAGAGGGATGTCTTTCTAAGTGGGAGTTCTTAAGTAATATGATTAACTGAACTTAAATTTATCATGAATTTAGTACCTGATAGTATCTTGCTTGTTTATGTTTGATTGTAGATAGATGGCCCGTGCTATTGTTCCGTTGAATTTTAATGTGTTCCTTGAGAAAGCAAAGTTGAAAGATGATGGTAGAAATTACACGGACTGGGTCTGTAACTTGAGGATTATCCTCATTGCTGCACAGAAGAATTACGTCCTGGAAGCACCGCTGGGTGCCAGGCCTGCTGCTAGAGCAACACCAGATGTTATGAACGTCTGGCAGAGCAAAGCTGATGACTACTCGATAGTTCAGTGTGCCATGCTTTACGGCTTAGAATCGGGACTTCAACGACGTTTTGAACGTCATGGAGCATATGAGATGTTCCAGGAGTTGAAGTTAATATTTCAAGCAAATGCCTGGATTGAGAGATATGAAGTCTCCAATAAGTTCTATAGCTGCAAGATGGAGGAGAACAGTTCTGTCAGTGAGCATATACTCAAAATGTCTGGGTATAATAATCACTTGATTCAATTGGGAGTTAATCTTACAGATGATTGCGTCATTGACAGAATTCTCCAATCACTGCCACCTAGCTACAAGAGCTTCGTGATGAACTATAATATGCAAGGGATGAATAAGACTATTCCCGAGCTCTTCGCAATGCTGAAAGCTGCGGAGGTAGAAATCAAGAAGGAGCATCAAGTGTTTAATGGTTAACAAAACCACTGGTTTCAAGAAAAAGGGCAAAGGGAAGAAGAAGGGGAACTTCAAGAAGAATAGCAAGCAAGTTGCTGCTCAAGAGAAGAAACCCAAATCTGGACCTAAGCCTAAAACTGAGTGCTTCTACTGCAAGCAGACTAGTCACTGGAAGCGGAACTGCCCGAAGTATTTGGCGGATAAGAAGGATGGCAAGGTGAACAAAGGTATATGTGATATACATGTTATTGATGTGTACCTTACTAGAGCTCGCAGTAGCACCTGGGTATTTGATACTGGTTCTGTTGCTAATATTTGCAACTCGAAACAGGGACTACGGATTAAGCGAACACTGGCGAAGGACGAGGTGACGATGCGCGTGGGAAATGGTTCCAAAGTCGATGTGATCGCGGTCGGCACGCTACCTCTACATCTGCCATCGGGATTAGTATTAGACCTAAATAATTGTTATTTGGTGCCAGCGTTGAGCATGAACATTATATCTGGATCTTGTTTAATGCGAGACGGCTATTCATTTAAATCAGAGAATAATGGTTGTTCTATTTATATGAGTAATATCTTTTATGGTCATGCACCCTTGAAGAATGGTCTATTTTTGATGAATCTCGATAGTAGTGATACACATATTCATAATGTTGAAACCAAAAGATGTAGAGTTGATAATGATAGTGCAACTTATTTTTGGCACTGCCGTTTAGGTCATATCGGTATAAAACGCATGAAGAAACTCCATACTGATGGACTTTTGGAATCACTTGATTATGAATCACTTGGTACTTGCGAACCGTGCCTCATGGGCAAGATGACTAAAACACCGTTCTCCGGTACTATGGAGAGAGCAACAGATTTGTTGGAAATCATACATACAGATGTATGTGGTCCAATGAATGTTGAAGCTCGTGGCGGATATCGTTATTTTCTCACCTTCACAGATGATTTAAGCAGATATGGGTATATCTACTTAATGAAACATAAGTCTGAAACATTTGAAAAGTTCAAAGAATTTTAGAGTGAAGTTGAAAATCATCGTAACAAGAAAATAAAGTTTCTACGATCTGATCGTGGAGGAGAATATTTGAGTTACGAGTTTGGTCTACATTTGAAACAATGCGGAATAGTTTCGCAACACACGCCACCTGGAACACCACAGCGTAATGGTGTGTCCGAACGTCGTAATCGTACTTTACTTGATATGGTGCGATCTATGATGTCTCTTACAGATTTACCGCTATCATTTTGGGGTTATGCTTTAGAGACGGCCGCATTCACATTAAATAGGGCACCATCAAAATCCGTTGATATGACGCCTTATGAACTATGGTTTGGCAAGAAACCAAAGTTGTCGTTTTTGAAAGTTTGGGGCTGCGATGCTTATGTGAAAAAACTTCAACCTGATAAGCTCGAACCCAAATCGGAGAAATGTGTCTTCATAGGATACCCAAAGGAGACTGTTGGGTACACCTTCTATCACAGATCCGAAGGCAAGACATTTGTCGCTAAGAATGGATCCTTTCTAGAGAAGGAGTTTCTCTCGAAAGAAGTGAGTGGGAGGAAAGTAGAACTTGATGAGGTAACTATACCTACTCCCTTATTGGAAAATAGTACATCGCAGAAACCAGTTTCTGTGACACCTACACCAATTAGTGAGGAAGCTAATGATAATGATCATGAAACTTCAGAACAAGTTACTACCGAACCTCGTAGATCAACCAGAGTAAGATCCGCACCAGAGTGGTACGGTAATCCTGTTCTGGAAGTCATGCTACTAGATCATGATGAACCTACGAACTATGAAGAAGCGATGGTGAGCCCAGATTCCGCAAAATGGCTTGAAGCCATGAAATCTGAGATGGGATCCATGTATGAGAACAAAGTATGGACTTTGGTTGACTTGCCCAATGATCGGTAAGCAATTGAGAATAAATGGATCTTCAAGAAAAAGACTGACGCTGACGGTAATGTTGCTGTCTACAAAGCTCGACTTGTCGCAAAAGGTTTTCGGCAAGTTCAAGGGATTGACTACGATGAGACCTTCTCACCCGTAGCGATGCTTAAATCTGTCCGAATCATGTTAGCAATTGCCGCATTTTATGATTATGAAATTTGGCAGATGGATGTCAAAACTGCATTCCTGAATGGATTTCTGGAAGAAGAGTTGTATATGATGCAGCCGGAAGGTTTTGTCGATCCAAAGGGAGCTAACAAAGTGTGCAAGCTCCAGCGATCCATTTATGGACTGGTGCAAGCCTCTCGGAGTTGGAATAAACGCTTTGATAGTGTGATCAAAGCATTTGGTTTTGTACAGACTTTTGGAGAAGCCTGTATTTACAAGAAAGTGAGTGGGAGCTCTGTAGCATTTCTGATATTATATGTAGATGACATATTACTAATCGGAAATGATATAGAATTTCTGGATAGCATAAAGGGATACTTGAATAAGAGTTTTTCAATGAAAGACCTCGGTGAAGCTGCTTACATATTGGGCATTAAGATCTATCGAGATAGATCAAGACGCTTAATTGGACTTTCACAAAGCACATACCTTGACAAAGTTTTGAAGAAGTTCAAAATGGATCAAGCAAAGAAAGGATTCTTGCCTGTGTTACAAGGTGTGAAATTGAGTAAGACTCAATGCCCGACCAATGCAGAAGATAGAGAGAAAATGAAAGATGTTCCCTATGCTTCAGCCATAGGCTCTATCATGTATGCAATGCTGCGTACCAAACCTGATGTATGTCTTGCTATAAGTCTAGCAGGGAGGTACCAAAGTAATCCAGGAGTGGATCACTGGACAGCGGTCAAGAACATCCTGAAATACCTGAAAAGGACTAAGGATATGTTTCTCGTATATGGAGGTGACAAAGAGCTCATCATAAATGGTTACGTTGATGCAAGCTTTGACACTGATCCGAACGATTCTAAATCGCAAACCGGATACGTGTTTACATTAAACGGTGGAGCTGTCAGTTGGTGCAGTTCTAAACAAAGCGTTGTGGCGGGATCTACATGTGAAGCGGAGTACATAGCTGCTTCGGAAGCAGCAAACGAAGGAGTCTGGATGAAGGAGTTAATATTCGATCTAGGTGTCATACCTAGTGCATCGGGTCCAATGAAAATCTTTTGTGACAATACTGGTGCAATTGCCTTGGCAAAGGAATCTAGATTTCACAAGAGAACCACGCACATCAAGAGACGCTTCAATTCCATCCGGGATCTAGTCCAGGTGGGAGACATAGAGATTTGCAAGATACATACGGATCTGAATGTTGCAGACCCGTTGACTAAGCCTCTTCCACGAGCAAAACATGATTAGCACCAAAGCTCCATGGGTGTTAGAATCATTACCGTGTAATCTAGATTATTGACTCTAGTGCAAGTGGGAGACTGAAGGAAATATGCCCTAGAGGCAATAATAATGTTATTATTTTATTTCCTTATATCATGATAAATGTTTATTATTCATGCTAGAATTGTATTATCTGGAAACATAATACTTGTGTGAATACATAAACAAACTAAACGCCACGAGTATGCCTCTACTTGACTAGCTCATTAATCAAAGATGGTTATGTTTCCTAACCATAGACATGTGTTGTCATTTGATTAACGGGATCACATTATTAGGAGAATGATGTGATTGACATGACCCATTCCATTAGCTTAGCACCCGATCGTTCAGTATGTTGCTATTGCTTTCTTCATAACTTATACATGTTCCTATGACTATGAGATTATGCAACTCCCGTTTGCCGGAGGAACACTTTGTGTGCTACCAAACGTCACAACGTAACTGGGTGATTATAAAGGTGCTCTACAGGTGTCTCCAAAGGTACATGTTGGGTTGGCATATTTCGAGATTAGGATTTGTCACTCCGATTGTCGGAGAGGTATCTCTGGGCCCTCTCGGTAATGCACATCACTAAGCCTTGCAAGCAATGCAACTAATGAGTTAGTTGCGAGATTATGTATTACGGAACGAGTAAAGAGACTTGCCAGCAACGAGATTGAACTAGGTATTGAGATACCGACGATCGAATCTCGGGCAAGTAACATACCGATGACAAAGGGAACAATGTATGTTGTTATGCGGTCTGACCGATAAAAGATCTTCGTAGAATATGTGGGAGCCAATATGAGCATCCAAGTTCCGCTATTGGTTATTGACCGGAGACGTGTCTCGGTCATGTCTACATTGTTCTCGAACCCGTAGGGTCCGCACGCTTAAGGTCGATGCAGTTATATTATGAGTTTATTAGTTTTGATGTACCGAAGTTAGTTCGGAGTCCGGATATAATCACAGACTAACGAGGAGTCTCGAAATGGTCGAGACATAAAGATTGATATATTGGACGGCTATATTTGGACACCGGAAGTGTTCCGGGAAGTTTCGGATAAAACCGGAGTACCCGGGGGGTTCGGAACCCCCCGGGGGGTTAATGGGCCTTATTGGGCCTAAAGTGGAGAAGGAGGGCGGCCAGGGGCAGGCCGCGCGCCACCTCCCCCTAGTCCGATGGACAAGGAGGGAGGGGGGCGCCCCCCCTTTCCTTCCTCTCCTCTCTCCCTTCCTTCCCCCTCTCCTACTTGGACAAGGAAAAGGAGGGAGTCCTACTCCCGGTAGGAGTAGGACTCCTCCCTGGCGTGCCTCATCATGGCCGGCCGCCCCTCCCCCTTGCTCCTTTATATACGGGGGCAGGGGGCACCTCTAGACACAACAATTGATCCTTGCGATCTCTTAGCCGTGTGCGGTGCCCCCCTCCACCATAATCCTCGATAATATTGTAGCAGTGCTTAGGCGAAGCCCTGCGACGGTAGAACATCAAGATCGTCACCACGCTGTCGTGCTGACGGAACTCTTCCCCGACACTTTGCTGGATCGGAGTCCGGGGATCGTCATCGAGCTGAACATGTTCTAGAACTCGAAGGTGCCATAGTTTCGGTGCTTGATCGGTCGGGCTGTGAAGACGTATGACTACATCAACCGCATTGTCATAACGCTTCCACTGTCGGTCTACGAGGGTACGTAGACTACACTCTCCCCTCTCGTTGCTATGCATCACCATGATCTTGCGTGTGCGTAGGAAAATTTTGAAATTACTACCTTCCCCAATAGGCCCGACGTAGGCTCGACCCCCAGCTCCAACCCGGCCGACATCCGACAGGAGGAGACCCGCCCCCCCGTGGCATGGTGACTGACCGGCTGGGCCCCTGTGCCATCGACGACACCGACGCCCATCATCGCCTTGACCAACTCGCTCTCTCCCAGAGCTGGAGGAAATCGGCCCCATCGGGCCGGCATGCTTCAAACCACGCATCCAAGGTGAGCCCTTTACCAAAGGGTTCATGCTCCCCCACGACACCCCCAGGTATAATGGCACCGTGAAGCCGGAGGACTGGCTCACCGACTACAACACCGCCATCGGCAACCGCCGCCTCGCCATGCGCTACGCGCCCCTCATGCTCCAAGGGTCGGCCCACACCTGGTTGAACAGCCTGCCGGAGGGCAGCATCAACGTGTGGGTCGATTTCGAGCAAGCCTTCGTGCGCAACTTCACCGGCACGTACAAGCGACCCGGACACCCCAGTTAGCTCGCCATGTGCGTGCAGGGACATGCGGAGATCGGCCACGAGTACCTCGCACACTGGACCGAGCTTTGGAACAACTGCGAGGGTGCCCACGAAGTCCAAGCAATCCAATACATCGTCAACGGGTGCCGGGATGGCACCCTCCTCAAGCACAAGCTCTTGCACTCCGAGCCGGCCACCATGGCCGCGCTCATGGTGACGGCGGACAAGTACGCCACCGCCGACTCCGCCATGAAGATCCAGATGGCGCTGGATGAGGCCGGTAAAGCAAAGCCGGTTCCCACTCCAAAGCCAGTCGGCGAAGGAAGCCGGCAACAGCACAACCAGCAGAACAACAAGCGCAAGGCCGATCAGCTGGCTCAGCGCTACGACAACCGGCTCGTCGCGGCCACCAAGCAGGCTCCCGCGACCGACCCGGCCGCCAAGCGCCGGCAGATCGGCAAGACGACATGGCAACCCACCATGAGTTTCGAGGAGATGGTCGACGCTCCCTGCAAGCACAACAACGGCGCAAGGCCGTCCACGCACACGCTTCGGCAGTGCGCCATCACCAGCGCATCATGAGGGGCGACGTCCCGCCTCCTCCGGCCCCGGCTCCGGGAACGGGGCAGTCGCCTCCGCCTCCACCATCGCCCCCGGCCGGCAGTGCGATGCGCGACGACGCCTACCCGGCCTAGAACGCAACCTATGTCGTCTTCATCAGCCTCGGCGACGACAAGCGCAGCGAGCGCCTCCTTCCGCAGGAGGTGAAGACCGTCATCCCGGCCAAGACGGAGTACATGCATTGGTCGGAGCGCCCGGTCACCTGGACTCGGCAGGACCACCCGTCTGTCATGCCGAACCCGGGTGGTTATGCCCTCGTCCTCGACCCCATGATCGTCGCGCCTCGACGCACGTGCAAGTTCTCCCGGGTGCTCATCGATGGCGGCAGCAGCATCAACATCCTCTACCACGACACCATGACCAAGCTCGGCCTCGAGACCAAGGACTTGGAGCCGACCCGGACGGTTTTCCACGGCATCGTTCCCGGCCTCTCCCGCTCCCCGATCGTCCGGATCCGGCTCGACGTCCTATTCGGTGACAGCAGCCACTTTCGACGCGAGCCAATCTGATTCGAGGTGGTGGACCTGTCCAGCGCGTATCATGCGCTGCTGGGCCGGCCCGCGCTCGCCAAGTTCATGGCAGTCCCCCACTACGCCTATCTGAATATAAAGATGACGTGTTCGAAGGGCCTCATCATCATCACTGGCGACTACCGCAAGTCCATGGAGTGCGCCCGAGACGGCGCCAAGCTGGCCGAATCGTTGGTCGTAGCCGAGGAGTGGCGCCAGCTCGAACGGATCGTCGCCCTGGCCCAAGAGACATCGGCCGCACCCATCCCGGCCGAGGACCCGGCCGTCGAGGCCTCGTTCAAGACCAAGAAGGTGGAGCTGAACCCGGAAGACCCCGGCTGCAGCAAGTACGTTGTCGTTGGCACCCACCTCGACAGCAAATAGGAAGGCAAGCTCGTCGACTTCCTCCGTGAGAATTGGGATATCTTTGTATGGAACCCAAAGGACATGCTGGGTATCCCGAGGAAGTACGTCGAGCACAAACTTCATGTCCACAAGGACGCCAAGCCCGTCCGTCAACCCCTACGACGTTTTTCCGAAGAGAAGAGAAGGACCATTGGTGAAGAGGTCGCCAAGCTTTTGGCGGCCGGCTTCATCATGGAAGTATTTCACCCCAAGTGGCTGGCCAACCCGGTCCTCATTTTGAAGAAGAAGAACACCTGGCGCATGTGTATCGACTACACAAGCCTGAACAAGGCCTGCCCCAAAGACCCGTTCGCTCTCCCGCGGATCGACCAAGTCATCGACTCCACCGCCGGGTGTGAGCTCCTATCCTTTCTGGACGCTTACTCCGGCTATCACCAGATCAAGCTGGACCCGACTGATGCCCTGAAGACGTCCTTCATCACGCCCTTTGGGGCGTATTGATACATCACCATGTTGTTCGGCTTGAAGAACGCTGGCGCCACTTTCCAGCGCTGCATGCAGAAGTGCCTGCTGTCGCAACTCGGCCGCAATATCCACGTCTACGTGGACGACATCCTGGTGAAGACCAAGCAGCACCTCACGCTCCTCGATGGTCTGAAGGAGACCTTTGCCAACCTGCGCGAGTACAATGTCAAGCTCAACCCGTAGAAATGCGTTTTCGGCGTCCCCGCCGGAAAGCTACTCGGTTTCCTCGTCTCGGAGCGCAGCATTGAGACTAACCCAGAGAAAATCAAGGCCATCGAGCACATGTGCAAGCCGGCCCGGCTGTGCGATGTCCAGAAGTTCACCGGCTACTTGGCCTTGGTCAGCCGGTTTCTCAGCCGGCTGGGCGAGAGGGCCTTACCCCTGTATCAGCTGATGAAGAAGACGACGCCGTTCGAATGGAATGACCAGGAGGACGAAGCCTTCCGGGACCTCAAGCGCATGCTCTCCACCGCACCAGTCCTGGCTACACCGGCCGAGAAGGAGCCGCTGTTGCTCTATATCGCCACGACCTCGCGGTCGGTCAGCACGGTGATGGTGGTCGAGCGACCTGAGAGGGACAGGGTCCAAGCCGTCCAGCGTCCCGTCTACTACCTGAGCGAGGTGCTCTCCGCCTCGAAGCAGAACTACCCGCACTCCAAAAGATGTGTTACGATGTGTACTTCACCGCCAAGAAACTGAAGCAGTACTTCCAAGAGCATGTCATCACCGTGGTCAGCACGGCCCCTCTCGGCAACATCATCGGGTGCCAGGATGCCTCTGGCCGGGTCGCCAAGTGGGCGCTCGAGCTAGCCGGCCATACCATCCTCTATGAGCCCTGCACCACAATCAAGTCCCAAGCTTTGGCCGACTTCCTCGTCGACTGGAATGAGACCGAGTACCTGCCGCCGCCTTCGGACTCGAGCACTGGCGCATGCACTTCAACGGCTCAAAGATGCGACTCGGCCTGGGAGTCAGCATAGTGCTGTCCTCCCTCAAGGGCGACCAACTCAAGTACGCACTACAGATCCACTTCGCCGCCTCCAACAACGTCATCGAGTACGAAGCCCTTGTGCACGGCCTCCGGCTTGCCAAGGAACTCGGCATCCGGCACATCCTATGCTTCGGCGACTCGGACCTGGTGGTGCAGCAGTGCTCAGGCGAGTGGCGCGCACGACTCCAACATGGCGAGCTACCGCTTCCTCGTCCAGAAGCTGTCCGGGTTCTTCGAGGGCCGCGAGTTCCTCCACGCCCCGCACGCGGAGAACGAGGCGGCCGACATGCTTGCCAAGATCACCTCGTCTCGGCAGTCCATCCCATCCGGCGTCTCCCTCGAGCATATGCACAAGCCGTCCATCAAGCCATCTTCGGACTCCGAGTCCATCCATGTGCCAACCGACCTGGCTATGCCTCAACCCGGCCCGGGGACTGCTCCAACCGACCCAGCCGCGCCTCAACCCGGCCCGGGGACTGCTCCATCCAACCCGGCCCGGGGGCTATCGATCCCAGCTCGGGGGCTGCCGGACCCGTCCCGGGGGCTGCCAAACCCGGCTCGGGGGCTGCCGACCCAGAGCCCGAAATAGTGGCTGTCTTCGCCATGGTGACGGCACCATCCTGGGCCCTTCCCATCTCGGAGTTCCTGGATAACGGGGTCCTCCCCATGGATGAGACAGAAGCTCGGCAAGTGCAGCGTCAAGCGTCCGCCTACGACATCATCAACAATGAGCTCGTCAAGCGCAGCTCCACCGGCGTGTTCCAACGCTGCGTCGAGCAGGACAAGGGTATTGAGATCCTCCTCGACATACACCAGGGCGAGTGTGGGCACCACGCCGCCTCGCGGTCCCTGGTGGCCAAGGCCTTCCGCCATGGTTTCTACTGGCCCACGGCCCTTGAAGATGCAGAGTCACTCGTCAACAAGTGCGAGGGATGCCAGTGCTTCAGCAAGCGCAGCCACCAGCCGGCGTCAGCACTCCGGACCATCCCGGTCGCCTGGCCCTTCGCGGTCTAGGGACTCGACATGGTGGGGCCCTTCAAGACCGCCCGAGGCGGCATGATGCGTTTGCTGGTGGCGGTGGACAAGTTCACCAAATGGATCGAAGCAAGGCCAATCAAGAAGCTGAATGGCCCGACAGCCGTTCGGTTCATCAAGGACATCACGATGCGCTATGGCATTGCCGAACAACATCATCACGGACAACGACACCAACTTCGCCAAGGGCGCGCTCGTGCAGTACTACTCCATCTCCAACATCCTCCTCGACCTGGCTTCCATTGCACATCCACAGTCCAACGGCCAGGTCGAGCGGGCCAACGGCCTCATTCTATCCGGCATCAAGCCACGGTTCGTCGAGCCACTCGTCCGTTCCCCCGACAGCTGGCTCGATGAGTTGCCGGCCGTCCTCTGGAGTCTCCGAACCACGCCAAACCGGTCGACCGGGTTCACCATGTTCTTCCTCGTCTATGGAGCAGAAGCCGTCATTCCGACCGACGTCGAGTTAGACTCACCGCATGTCACGATGTACATGGAAGCCGAAGCTAAAGAAGCTCGCGAAGACGGCGTCGACCTGCTCGAAGAAGCACGCCTCCTAGCGCTCAATCGCTCGGCCATCTACTAGCAAGGCCTGAGGCACTACCACAACAAGAAAATCAAGCCCCTCGCCTTTCGGGAGGGAGACCTCGTCCTCCGCCTCATCCAGGAGCAGGCCGGCCAGCACAAGCTGTCCTCCCCATGGGAGGGTCCCTTCATCGTTAGCAAGGCCTTGTGCGATCGCAACGCGTACTACCTCATCGACGCCCGCAAGTCAAACAAGCACAAGAGGGACACCGCCGGCAAAGAAACAACCCGGCCATGGAATGCGGAGCTCCTCCGCTCGTTTTACAGTTAGCCGTATGCACGTATGTATCACTGCCTTTTGTAACCATATGGAAACTATGGGACCCCCGATCAACGCTCGGGGGCTGCCCTTTTTCGCGACCAAGCTATTGTGTCCCCTACATTTCGTGCATTACTTTCCTTGTAAGCCAACCCGGTCGATGAATCGACTCGCTCGACCCGGGGGCTCGGGGGCTGGCCGACTTGGCCACCCGCCGCTTCCCGTAGCAACTCTTGACGCGTCGGACTGCCGCGGCCTCTCACTTCGCGCTAAGCCGCAGAACCGGCTTTGGTTGTTGGCTGGCAAGCACATGAGACCAGAGCACCGGCGCGCCTCGAGCACTAAGTCAAGAACTGCCGGGTCATCCAACCCGGCCCCGCCACTTTAAAAGTCGTTGCACGACCGGCTGCTCGCCAACCCGGCCCCGCCGGATTGGCGCCAGCCGGACCAGTGGGTGTTTCGCTTACTCTCAATGTTCCGAAAGGCTAAATATCACGCGTTCCTCCCAAAGGCCGAACCACTTGTCACGGACCAGAGCCTCAGCCGTCAAACTCGGGGGGGGGGGGGGAACCCAAAGGAGGAGAAGTCGCGAGAAAAAAGCTTCAAAGACAAAGAGCAAGAGCGCTGGCATCCATGAGTTTTTTCGCAGGCTGCCGGGTCGCTTGACCCGGCCCCCGCCACTCCAAGCTGCCAAGCGACCGGCCGCCCGCCAACCCGGCCTTGCCGGTTTGCCGCCGGCTGGCCCAGTGGGTGTTTTCGCTCGCGCTCAATGTTACGAAAGCCTAAGTACTACACGCTCCCCTCAAAAGGCCGAACCCTTTGTCATGGACCGGAGCCTCGACCGTCAGACTCGCGGGGGAGAAGCCCAAGGACCAGGCTTCAGTGGTTTCATCAGCACTTGCATGTACTGATCTAAAAGCTCACGTTCATGCTAGATCAGCTGCGCACCGACAAGGGGAGGACTGACAGGCAGGTTATGAAGCAATTCAGAGGCCGATGCTTTGAAGTGAGTGTTATCGGTCATCCAGTCCAACACCCAAGAATTCACATCTTCATCATTTCCTCTAATGTGAAGTGTCGTGTAGAACTGAAGAATTAGTTCTTCATTCCAGTCTATGATGTCGGTGCAGAAGTTGAGCAGCCCAGCTTCATGAAGAACACTAAGGACTGGTGTGAAGCAAGGCAATGATTCCATGTCCACATGAGGAATATGTGCATGATCAAACACTTTGTCCTTATCGAAAAGCAGTGAAGAATAGAAGTTGGCTTGGCTTGCAGTCCAGAAACACTTCCTTCGCAGATGGGCAGAGTCATACAGATTGTAATCTGTGAAGAATACATGCTCATGGAAGAAGTCATCAGCCTTGAATTTTTGCTTCTTGGAGAAGGGATTATTTGGCTTGGGCTGAGGAGTGTCGGTCAAAGTCATCACAGCCTCAGGAATCACATTCTCCGGAACCATAAGCTGAGGAATTTTAGTTTCTGCTTTAGTAGCAGCCCGTGTCTTCAATTCTTCATCAACATTAACATCAGCACTAGTGGCTAGAATCTCTTCATGAATGGAAGGGTTGTTCCCTCGAGAAGCAGTCAAAGCGGCGGCGTAAACGCCGCTCCAAATCCCGCCTCAGCAGAAATAACGATCATATAGACCCAGCGATAGAGCAGGGTGAATCATCGCCCGACCAGGGCAACATGGGGAATCAAACCGAACAACCCGACTCCGTCGAAGATAACAGTCCAGACGACACCACACCGGACAGGCGCCAAGAGCAACACAACACCCACCAAAGGCTTGTTGCCATGGCGAGGAGCCTGAAAAAACAGAAGCAAAGGCTCAAGGCTGCAAAAGACACACTCAAAATCAAATGGAGTGAAGTACTCAACACTGCAGCGAAGTATGGCAGTAATCGCCACACCAAGAGCTATCCGAAGCGAAAGTTGCTACCTGAATTTGATGAGGAGGCCTTAGATCCTCCACAATTAAAAAATAAAACGGCCATCCGGTCGGACAGACGACCTCATAGCCAACATAAAGCGGCAAATGAAGCCGCACATAAACCAGTACGCGATCCGTGTAAGGGCTCGCATCAAAAGGACGGCGCAACCAGATCCATCTATGGACTACGCAAGCGCGCTCCAACATACAATACAACACAACAAACATCTGAACACCACGGCACACCCAAATACAGAGGTGCCGCACACCCTCTATGTTTCACCGACGAGGTGCTGGATCATGAATTTCCAGAGGGATTCAAACCCGTAAACATAGAGGCGTACGACGGAACAACAGACCCTGGGGTCTGGATTGAGGACTACATCCTCCATATCCATATGGCCCGAGGAGATGATCTCCACGCCATCAAGTACTTACCCCTCAAGCTCAAAGGGCCAGCTTGGCACTGGCTTAAAAGCCTCCCCGAAAACTCCATCGGAAGCTGGGAAGAGCTCAAAGACGCCTTTCGGGCAAATTTTCAAGGGACATATGTCCTACCACCGGATGCAGACGATTGAAGTCATATAACTGAACAGCCCGGTGAGTCAGCCCGAAAACTTTGGAACAGGTTCCTCACCAAAAAGAACCAAATAGTCGACTGTCTGGACGCCGAAGCCTTAGCAGCTTTCAAGCATAGCGTCCGAGACGAATGGCTTGCCAAATACCTCGGTTAAGAAAAGCCGAGAACAATGGCAGCATTAACAAGCCTCATGACCCGTTTTTGCGCTGGCGAGGACAGCTGGTTAGCCAGATGCAGCACCAGCGACCCAAGTACATCTGAAGTCAGGGATGGAAACGGGAAATCACGACGCAGCAAGAATAAGCGCCGAAATAAGGAAGACAACCCGAAGAGCAGGGCGGTAAACGCCGAATTTAGAAGCTCTCGGCTAGGCCAGCAGAAGCCGCCCTCCAAAGGCAACAGAGATGAACTTTCTAGCCTAAACAAAATTCTGGACCAAATATGTCAGATCCATAGCACCCCTGATAAACCTGCAAATCATACCCATAGAGAATGTTGGGTCTTCAAATAGTCCGGCAAGCTCAACGCCGAACACAAGAGGCAGGATACACCAAGTGAAGACGAGGACGAGCCTCGCAAGCAAATCACAGGGGAACAGAAGAAATTCCCACCAGAAGTCAAAACAGTCAACGTTTTACACATGATAAAAGGGAGAAACAAAGCGGCACCCTTAGAGAAACATGCCCCAGGGCCTATCACCGCGGAGCTCCGCCACTGGTCGTCCCAACCGATCACCTTCGACCATCGGGATTACTCGGCAAGTATCCGGCGGGCAGGATGGTCTGCCTTGGTATTAGATCCAATAATTGATGGATACCACTTCACACGAGTCCTGATGGACGGCGGCAGCAGTTTAAACCTGATATATCAGGACACAGTCAGCAAAATGGGGATATACCCAACAAATATTTGCTGCAGCAATGCTACCTTTAAAGGAGTAACGCCAGGCCCGGAGGCTCATTGTAGGGGCTCTCTGCTACTAGAGGTTATATTCGGCTTCCCCGATAACTTCCGCAGTGAAAATTGAACTTTCCACGTCGCTCCGTTCCAAAGTGGCTATCAAGCACTACTCGGACGCGAAGCTTTCGCTTGCTTTAACGCAATACCGCATTACGCTTCCCTCAAGCTCAAGATGCCCGGTCCACACGACATCATTACGGTAAACGGAAATATTGAGCGCTCCTTGCGCACCAAAGACGATGCAGCCGCCTTGGCCGCCGCACACTAAACGGCCTCACCAACTCAAGCATTTGATAGGTCGTTAAGACCACGGACACGGCTAGACAAGTCTGGCTCAGCTATATGTAATTAATACAGGTTTGATGGCTATACCCCTATTACAATACAAGGGGCTCAACGCGCGCGCAAAAGTGGCAATAAGGTTCACCATTACTCATTTTCAACTATATATTGTTTATTATAACTTTTGCACGACAACTTTTCAATTAAGTTACTCTCTTTTTCATATGACCATTGTGCTACACCCGTCCAGGATACGACACAACGGAGACACAGGCGCAGACGTGCAGCAGGGACCCGTTCCAAGGATTCTTTGTAGATTAAGACCCTGCGTAAACCTTTTTTACTGTCTCTTGTTGACTTACATCCCTCGGTTTCTCAGTACAATCGAGAAGGATCCTGACGTCTTGGCATGTGGCCGCACCAGAATAATGCACATACCTGGACATCAGGGGCTTATTACAAAGGGTACTGTTTAGACCCGGTTTACACCATAAAGACTGAATACCTTAGGGAGTGTTCGGCGTCGCGAGTTTGGCCTTATATGCATCAGCTCTGAATCATGTCTTTGGTCAAATGTTGGGTTTGCCCGGCTCCTGTGTTTTGCTGCCTTATGTTCCGCTCTATCGGCTAAGGCGGCACCAGGAGAACTACTGCGATTGTGCCCTGGTTCATCCGGACGAGCACCTCAGTAGAGAAAGCCGAAAACTGACTGTCATGATATAGCGTGAGACTGGTCAACCACTCGATGACCTATTGGAATCTTCGGGATTCCTCCGCATTAACGAAGGGCCATTTCCCGGCCAGGCATGTACGCACCCCGAATCCGGATAAGTGCGGAGTCACCAGGGGCTATATAGTAGCCCCACTGTCAAACTCCTATGGCTAAGTGAAAGTGTTAAAGCATTATAGTCCGGTTGCCTAGTTCACTGCGCTATCACCTCCTTATTAGGACCAAGACGTTGGATTAAGTGTGAATACGCGTCTTCTGCAAACACCCCCACATTATATGCGTGGGGGCTAAAGCGGACGACTGCAATCTTTCAGATTATATACATGTATACATAAACGGCCGCACATGAGGCATCACAATACTTTCGGGCAAAAGTATAAACACAACCTTGATAAATTCAATAAAATGTTGTTTCTAAAATGGGAATACATGTCACTCAAACATAACATTCTTCGAGCACTGGGCCTCTATCGAATGAGCACCCTCAAGAACTTCTTCAAAATAGTGCTCGGCAGCCACTCGGCCTATGGCCAAACCCCGCGCCGCGATGGTGGTGGCATCCATCTCCGCCCAGTATGTTTTGACATGGGCAAGGGCCATCCGCGAGCCTTCTATGCACGCCGACCTCTTCATCGCATTGATGCGTGGCACCGCACCAAGGAACTGCTGCACCAAGCTAAAATAGCTGTTCGGCTTCGGTCTTTCCGGCCACAAATGATCCACGACAGACCTCATGGCGAGTCCGGACAATCTATTGAGTCCGGCCCATTCGGCAAGCTGATCAGTCAATGGAAGTGGACGCTCTGGAACGTTAAATTGCGACCAGAACAACTTGTCCACTTCACGATCTGTTTGATCTCGGAAGTATTCGGCCGCGTCGACAGCGCTCGCCGCCAAGTCCAGATATGCGTCGGCCGAACTCCACATCCGATCCAGAGGGGCATACCGCGGATCGCCAAATTTCCTCTGCAGCATAAAGGGCTTCCCAGCCACGATATCCCCGGATTCACGCAGTTCCTCCTTCTTTGCTCTCATTGCAGAGCGGGTGTCTTTGGTCACCATTGTGGCCTTTTCGAGGTCCGTAGCCTTCGCCCGGTTTTCTTCTGCAAGAAAATGGCAGCGATCGGCAGTGTCTTTTAACTTCACAGCCATTTTGGCCATTTTCTCTTTGCTCTCGCTATGCGCGGCCTTCTCGGCTCTCAACTCTTCGGCCGCCTTCAAAGCGGTCGCATTACTACTCCTCGCTTGCTCCTTGGCTCGGGCAAGCTCCGCCCGTAGGGCTTCCACAGTGGCAGCTCCATCTGCAGTCACAACATATTAAAGATACTGGCATCACGCTGCTCTTACTATGTGATATTCACTATAAAAATCACCTACCCTGTGCCTCGTCAAGCCGCTTGTTAACAAGCTCGATATCGGCATCCGCCGCATCCAGTCGCTGCTTTAGTTCGGCAACCCCATCAGTCCGGCTAGCCACCGGAGCTTCAGACACCTGCACATAAAGGCGGTCTGATTATTACCTGGGACTATGATCCTCTGTTCGCCGCCGTTTTCGACGACAACCAGAGTCTCAGGGGCTACTATCTACACAGGGCACACCTAAAATGTGCGGTACCATCACAAATGTATATCATTTCACGTACCTCAAAGCCCGTCAGTAGACTCATAAAGGCTTCATGCAGCCCGTTTTCGGCGGATGAAATCCTTTCAATCACCGTACACATTAATGTATGGTGCTCTTCTGAGATTGTTGCTCGCTCTAGCAGACCCTTCAGTACGTCCGACCGCACACCGGATGGTGCCGGACTCTTTTGATTGCTCTCTTCAAGAGCCGGATACTGAGGGCTTCGGGTGACCATGGGATTACCTTCTGGCCTTGCCGGATTCGGAGAAACTCTCCGTGACGACACTTCAAGGTCGCCCGCTTCTTGAGTCCAGGAGTCCGGGGGAGGCGTTTCACTCTCCATCATCTTCGGAAGAAGATCCCCCGAAGACGAGCTCTGCTGTGAAGGGCTCAGATCTGAACTGCAAGATAAATGCTTCGGTTATCTTCCTCAGAAGTAAGGTAGTATACCTTCACTATTAAGTACTTTTTGATTACTTACAGCTCGTTAGAGGGCTAATCCCCGCATGGACTTTGTGCGGCAAGAGCACCCTCCGAGGCAGGACCCTCTGGTGGATTTTTCTTCTCCCGTTTGGAGATCTTGGTTTCCGGATCTTCGGAGGTAGTCCTCTTCCTCCCCCGGGGCGATGGAACGTCAGATTCTTCCCCTTGGTTATCTTCCCTCACGGAGGCGCTCGTTCCCTCGGTTGGAACATGTAGCAGTGGAGGCCCGTTTTCGCCCCCTTTATTCTCCCCTTCGTCTTCCCTTGAGGGCACCGGGCAAGGTGCTGGCTCGAGCATCTTTTCCAGCACCGGATTATCCAAGCCTTCGGGAAGAGGAGCCGAACACCGAATCATCTTCGCCTTTGTTATCTAGTCCTGGTCAAAGAGCGATTCTTTAGAATGATGTCATGATAAAAGAAAGACAGTGTGTTCGACTAGAGGATTACTTACTTGGGCCACGGTGCGGTTGCTGCTCAGGCCCACGTCCTCGGTGGTGTCCGGACACTCTGTTTGGGGTCCGAAGAATGACTTGTACATCTCCTCGTGCGTCAGGCCAAGGAAATTCTGAATAGCGCGCGATCCTTCTGGGTTGAATTCCCACAAGCGGAGGGGCCGGCGTTTGCAAGGCTGGACTCGACGAACCAGCATGACTTGCACTACCATAACCAAACTAAAATCTCCCGCAAAGAGATCTCGGATGCGGCTCTGCAGTATGGGCACATCCTTGGCTGGACCCCAGCTTAGCCCCCTGCTGATCCATGACATCAGTTGTGACGGAGGGCCCGAGCGAAAGGCGGGGGAAGCTACCCACTTGACACTTCTGGGAGTGGTGACATAGAACTACTCCCGCTGCCATATTCCGGACACCTCTAGAAAGGAACCCTTTGGCCACGGAGCTCCAGCGATCTTGCTTATTAATGCACCCCCGCACACTGGATACCACCCCTCGACCATCTTCGGCTTCACATCAAAGGTCTTGAGACACAGGCTGAAGTGAGGGGTAATGCGGAGGAAGGCCTCACATATGACAATAAATGCTGAGATGTGGAGAAAGGAATCCGGGGCTAGATCGTGGAAATCAAGCCCGTAATAGAACATCAAACCCCTAATGAAGGGATCCAGAGTGAGGCCTAGTCCTCGGAGGAAGTGGGAGATGAACACGACGTCTTCATTGGGTTCAGGAGTAGGGACGACCTGCCCTCGGGCGGGTAGCCGATGTGAGACTTCGGCGGTCAGGTATCTTGCCTCCCTCAACTTCTTGATATCCTCTTCCGTGACGGAGGAGGGCATCCACCGACCCTGGAGGCTGGATCCGTACATGATTGAAGGTCCGAAGCACCTGACCTGGGCTTTGAGTGTTAGAACTCGAGGCGGGGGAAGGATTCGATTGAGCACGGGAGGAAAAAAGTAAAAGCCTTGACCCTTTATAAAGAGGGTGAATATCAAGCGTCCTCCTCGTGGCCGTTTGGGACTTGCCTAAAATCTAGGAGTCCTAGGCGCAGTTGGGTTACCCACGACCGTATTGATGAGAATCCCGTAATAAGGGGGACACGATCTCTGTTTTGACAAGACGTGTCAAGAAACCGCCTCGCGTTATGTGTGGGGCTAGTTAAAGAAAAACGGTTCGAATAATCACCAAGCCATGGCATGATGTCATGTTGCCAAAGCGTGGCAGCAGATTAGATTTGTGGAAATATTATTCTCTCTATGGTGGTATGTGGAACTTATTTTGAAGGGTCGGACACTATACTTTTATTCAAACTCTTCTGTGGTGTATCCGGAGGAGGAACCCGCCTTGCAATGCCGAAGACAACACTGCACGCCGGACTCATCGTCATTGAAGCCTGGTTCAGGGTCTACTGAGGGAGTCCTGGATTAGGGGGTCTCCGGACAGGCAGGCTATATCCTTTGGCCGGACTGTTGGACTATGAAGATACAAGATTTAAGACTTCGTCCCGTGTCTGGATATTACTCTACTTGGTGTGGAAGGCAAGCTAGGCAGCACAGATATGGATATCTCCTCCTTTGTAACCGACCTTGTGTAACCCTAGCCCCCTCCGGTGTTTATATAAACCGGAGGGTTTTAGTCTGTCGGACAACATACAATCATACCATAGGCTAGCTTCTAGGGTTTAGCCTCTCTGATCTCGTGGTAGATCAACTCTTGTAATACTCATATCATCAAGAATAAATCAAGCAGGACGTAGGGTTTTACCTCCATCAAGAGGGCCCGAACCTGGGTAAAACATCGTGTCCCCCGCCTCCTGTTACCATCCTCCTTAGATGCACAGTTCGGGACCCCCTACCCGAGATCCGCCGGTTTTGACACCAACAAGTGGAGTGATGATCTGCATAACCTATTTGAACTTTAGTGTGCACTGGGGACTGAGAAATTTGTTGCAGTGGCGTGAAGAGCGGAGATTTGGGGTGCTGACTATCCCAATAATCATCATTCAACATTGGAGTGGAGCACCCAATGTCCACGTCTTCATCTTCTTCATTCAATTCTTCAATGCCTGCCTCTTCAACTGTGAACTGAGGCATAGGCGATGAGATGACTGGGGTTGAAGGGATATCATCTGCTTCAATTTCTTCGTCTAATTGCTTTGAAGAAGCAGCAAAAGGAACATCTTCATCAGATCCGCTTGGGATCACATAATCCTCACCAAAGGGAACGAGTTCCTTTGATGGCATGCTTGAAACTGGAATAACATCAATTGGATTCTCAAAAGAGCTTGTCAATTTCTTCATCTTCTTCGGTGCTGAAGAGTTTGATGGAGCAGATGTCCTTTTCTTCACTGTTGCTCGCTCCACAGCCTTGGTTTTCTTAACTTCTGATGCAGAAGGAAGAACTGGACTTGGTGTTGGTGCAGGAGGAGCGGAGGAAATTGGTTCAATAACCTCAGGCGCAACTGATGAAGTTGCCCTGGCATTTTCTGTTTCTTCAGGCACAGTGGTTGAAGCTTGAGCTGGCCTGGCTTGTTCTTCAGGCGCAACACTAGTGGTTGCCCTGGTAGTTTCATCAGAGGCTGGAATGGAGTTTTCAACCCTGGTACTAGCAGATTCATCAGTAGCCTGATTTTCATCAGCGGTGCTGGCATGTTCTTCAGTTGGCTGAGCAGAAGCGTCAGCTTGAGGAATTTCAATGTGCGTTTGAGTAGCAACATTGGAGGTGAATGTCTTTGTCAATTTCACAAATCTGACTTTGCGTCCCTTCCAATCTACATGATAGGCATCAAATTCATCACTGGGGTTTTTGATTTCAGCTTGAACAGCCACAAGTTCATTCCTTGTCATCTTGACAATGTTCTTCTTCAAATAGCGCTCCTTCTTGTACTGCGCTTTCTTCAATTTCCTGGCCTTTTTAAATTTCTATTTTTCTTCGCCTATGAAGGCGGTCAGCATGTGACTTTGGCCAGGAGTGAGGTTGAGGTCAGGCATAGGAGTGTTGGGATCCTTGTGCCAGAGGTCAATGAAATCGAGGATCAACTTTGGATCCAAAAGCAGAGTCACATTTGTGCCTTTGGCTCTAGCGGGCCTTTGTTGCCTGTCTCTGATGATTTCGGCGAGTTCATCATCATCAGCTTCGTCATCAGAGGACGGTACTTGGAAGGCGACCTACTTCTTTTGAGGACTTGGTCTAGTGCCTCGTCCAGCAGTGGCCTTGGTCTTCAACATTGTGGGGCCTATTGAGGAATGCAGAGGGGCTGAAGAACTTGCTAAGGCTCCCGAGGCAATTGATTTGCCTGTGGTCCTTTGACACGAGGCGATATGCACAGGTGCTGAGGACTTTGCCGGAGGAGCTGAGGGTTTTGAAGCTTGAGGAACTAGGGCAGCTTGAGGAATTGGCCGTGAGGGCTTAGTAGAACTGGGTCGTGAGGGCATAACTGAGGAGCTTGGTCATGAGGGCATTGAAGAAGAAGCACTAGGCTTATGTGCGGGCTTCTTAGGCTTGCTAGCAGAGGCCTCGGCAGTGGCAGCAGCAGCAGAGTCTTCATTGAATTTCTTCACTGCCTCTTTTGCCATTTTGGCCAGTTTAACTTGACGCTTGGCCCATTCAGCAGGAAATTCCTCACCTCTTCTGATGCTAGAGGGATCAGCAACTTGGCCTGGTGCCAATGGAGGTCTTGGGCATGGAGGGTGTACAACAAATTTATTTATGTAATTGGGAGTGACATAGCGATATTCCCTCCATTCTCTGGCCCATCTCCTCTCAATCTTCTGAATGCGCACTTTGCGCTCATTCTTTGTTTCATGAGGAGGAGTGTAGTATCCTGCATAGATGTCATCAGGAATCTCAAAAAGCAGTGTTGACTTCCAATTTCTTCCCATCCTTCTGAGGTTTCTTGCCATCTGCCATTTTCTTCAGCTGAGGATTATGAACTATTGAGTTCTTTGAAGAGGTATGCAGTCTTTCTTCGAGGAACGCTGCAAATGAGTTAAGTTGATGAGAACCTAGTGATTCAGCAGCAGACATGAGTACCTGTGAACAAAGTATAGGTGTGAAGAATTTGGAGAGGTCATATGCGTTCTCAGAAGTTTTTGCAAATAATAACAAGTTTGAGGAATTTGACCAGATGTGTCTTGAGGAATTTCACTAAGCGTTCTTTAACTTAGGTTCCAGAGTTGTATAGATTGAAAATCCACACAATTGAGGAATCATGAAGAAAAATTTGGCTTAGAGAAACAAAGCAAGAACAAATGTTTGTATGAGGTGTTCAAAGTGTGAAGATTGAAGAATAAACACCTTTTGAAGATTTTGAAGAAATCACTGGACTCAATAAGGGCAGTAAAAGTAGATTTTAATTACCCTTGACGAAGAACACGACGAACTGGGAATGTAGATTGGGAGTTCGTCAGTCCAGATTTTCCATGCCCTAACTTGGCAGAGGAAGATAGCTACGGCGACGGCGGAGTGAAGAAATCCGCGGCCGGCGCGAGTACGACGACGACGAGGTCGAGGCAGCGAATCTCTTCCTCACCGGCGATGATGGAAGTAGCAACAGTGCTAGGTTTTGAGAGATCGAGTGAGGGAGTGAGGTCGAGCAGAGTAAAAACAGACCGAGGAAGGGAAGGGGTATTTACAGCCACGATGAAAAACTGCTCGTCCGAAGAAAATGGACGAACGTGACCCTAACCTTTCTCATCCTTGTGACATGTGTCACCCACGTATAGAGAGGTGGAGATCGTGAGTGATCATGGGTGAATAGATAAGTATTATCGTGGTATGTGGAACGGTTTAGGCGGCAACAGCCGAAAATTCAGATTAGAATATTTTAAGGTTTCGTTTGCAGAATCTTCAGCTGACAAGGACATAGTGAAGATTTTAAACGAGTTTCAAATAGAACGCACATGAAGAATTTGTGAACAGACTGGGTTGAGTATAGCATAGAGGGGGAAGGGTCCGATCACATTCACTTAGCAGAAAGATCAAATTGAAGAAATAGCTATAAGTGAATGCTGTAGAGGACATAAACTCATATAAACATATATAGCCAATGAAGAAAAACAACGGGGAGAGTGAAGACATTGCAAAGTTGAAGAAATCAACTGAGGAATTTCAAAACTGAAGAAGACTCATGTTGAAGATTTTCAACTTTTGTTGGTGGCGTGACCCACCATATAAGAATGCTAATTTCAGACGCCGCGTACAATTGTTATAGGGCGCTGAGAATCAAATTCTTCATTAATTTCTTCACACTTAGAGGGTTAGTCTTCATTGATTGAAGAAAAACGTTACTTCGTGTGTTGCACATCTAAGTCATCAATTTGCATAAGTGTTAGGATGTGTGTCCTTTTCAAAGGACATTCGAAGATTCTAAGATATTTATCTCACACCGCAACTTGCTAAATCTCTTCTCATCCAAGGGTTTTGTGAAGATATCGGCTAGCTGTTCTTCAGTCTTCACATGCTCGATGGAGATATCACCCTTCAACACATGATCACGAAGAAAATGATGACGAATCTAAATGTGCTTTGTCTTCAAGTGCTGAACCGGGTTATGAGCAATCTTGATAGCACTCTCATTGTCACAGTAGAGTGGCACATTCTTCACATTGATGCCATAGTCCTTGAGAGTTTGCTTCATCCATAGCAATTGAGCACAACACGAACCAACAACAATGTACTCAGCTTCACCAGTAGAAAGTGATACGCAGTTATGTTTCTTCGAAGACCAACAGACCAAGGACCGTCCGAGGAAATGGCATGTGCCTGATGTTGACTTGCGGTCCACACGATCACCAGCATAGTCAAAATCTGAATATCCAATGAGATCAAAAGCTAAGCCCTTGGGATACCACAATCCAAGTGTTGGAGTGTGAGCTAGATATCGAAGAATATGCTTCATAGCCTTGTGGTGCGATTCCTTCGGTGTAGCTTGTAAACGGGCACACATGCAAACACTAAGCATAATATCTGGCCTAGATGCACATAAATACAATAAAGAGCCAATCATGGAGCGGCATACCTTTTGATCAAAGTCAATACCATTTTCATCAGTGCATAGATGGCCATTTATGGGCATAGGGATTTTGACACCTTTGCAATCTTGCATGCCGAATTTCCTCAACACATCCTTGAGGTATTTCTCCTGAGATATGAAGATGCCATTTCTTTGTTGATGAATCTGAAGACCTAAGAAGAATTTCAATTCTCCCATCATAGACATTTGATATTCTTCACTCATCATATAGGTAAATTCATCACTGTAACATTGGTTAGTACAACCAAAAATGATATCATCAACATATATTTGACACATGAATAATTCATCATCATAAGATTTGGTGAAAAGAGTTGGGTCAAGTGAACCGGGTTTGAAGCCTTTCTTCATGAGGAATTCCATCAAAGTGTCATACCATGCCCGAGGGGCCTGCTTGAGGCCATAGAGGGCCTTATTGAGTCTGAAGACTTTGTCAGGTTGCTTTGGATCCTCAAAACCTGGGGGTTGAGCAACATATACTTCTTCCTCAAGCTTACCATTGAGGAATGCACTTTTCACATCCATTTGATATAAGATGATGTTATGATGGTTATCATAAGCAAGTAATATGCGAATAGCCTCAAGTCTAGCAACATGTGCAAAAGTTTCATCGAAATCAATTCCTTCAACCTGTGTGTAGACTTGAGCTAAAAGCCGTGCCTTATTCCTCACCACAAGGCCATTTTCACTTGCTTGTTGCTGTAGATCCATTTGGTGCCTATGATATTGTGCTTGCGAGGGTCTGGTCGCTTGACAAGTTCCCACACATTGTTGAGCTCGAACTGATGTAATTCCTCTTGCATCGCTTGAATCCACTCAGGCTCCAGAAATGCTTCATCTACCTTAGTGGGCTCTGTGATAGAGACGAAAGCAAAGTGCCCACAAAAGTTAGACAAATGTGAAGCTTTTGAGCGTGTGAGAGGACCTGGTGCTTTGATGTCGTTGATGATTCTCTCAATCTGCACTTCATTAGCAACACGAGGATGAGCCGGTTGACAATGAGGAATTTGCTCAGCATTTTCTTCATAGCCATTTTCTTCAGGTGCACTAGCATGATGTTCTTCAGGTTCTGGAATGACTTCTTCAGTAGATTCTTCGGTAGGAATGACATCCTCAGTAGCCTTGAGCTTAATGGATTCCTCAGGTGGTATTTCATCTAGCACAGGAGGTAGGTGCTCTCTTTGCGAGCCATTAGTTTCATCGAACCGCACATCTACAGTTTCAACAACCTTGTGGTGATAGGTGTTGAAGACTCTGTAGGTGTGCGAGTCCTTACCATAACCAAGCATAAAACCTTCATGCGCTTTTGGTGCAAATTTAGAATTGTGATGAGGATCTCTAATCCAACATTTAGCACCGAAGACTTTGAAATAACTCACATTGGGTTTCTTGTCAGTGAGGAGTTCATATGAGGTATTTTTGAAGAATTTGTGAAGATATACCCTGTTGATGATGTGGCATGCGGTATCAATTGCCTCAGGCCAGAAGCAAGGAGGCGTCTTGTACTCATCAAGCATAGTGCAGGCCATCTCAATAAGAGTCCTGTTCTTGTGCTCCATGACGCCATTCCGCCGAGGAGTATAAGGAGCAGATAACTCATGAGTAATACCAAGTCCATCAAGATAGTCATCAAGACCAGTGTTCTTGAACTCAGTTCCATTATCACTTCTGATGTGCTTGATCTTCACACCAAAGTTGGTTGAAGCCCTCGAGGAAAATCGTTTGAAGACTTCCTGCACTTCAGTTTTGTAAGTGATGATATGCACCCATGTATAACGAGAATAGTCGTCAACAATGACAAAGCCATATAGAGATGCAACATTGGTAAATGTGGCATAATTAGTAGGGCCAAAGAGATCCATGTGAAGAATTCAAATGGATGAATGGTAGTCATGATGGTCTTTGAGGGATGCTTGGCCTTGGTCATCTTTCCGGCTTCACAAGCTCCACACAAATGGTCCTTGAGGAATTTGACACCCTCGATGCCGATGACATGCTTCTTCTTCGCGAGCGTGTGCAAGTTCCTCATGCCAGCATGACCAAGTCGTCGATGCCATAGCCAACCTTCTGAAGCTTTTGCAAGTAGACATGTAGCAGGTTGTGGTCCTGTAGAGAAATTAACAATATACAAATCTCCTCTCCTAAAGCCTTCGAAGACTTTGGAATTGTCAGCTTCCATGATCACAACACAACGATACTTGCCAAAGACAACAACCATATCAAGATCACAAAGCATTGAGATAGACATGAGGTTGAACCCTAAGGACTCGATAAGCATGACTTTGTCCATGTGTCGATCCTTTGAGATTGCAACCTTACCTAGACCCAATACCTTGCTTTTGCCTTTGTCAGCATAGGTGATATGCTTCAGATGCGATGGAGATAAAGCAGTATCCATCAATAAGCTCCTGTCACCGGTCATGTGATTTGTACATCCACTATCGAGGACCCACTCAGTGGCTTTGGGTTGATCATCCTGCAGATGAATTAGTGCAGCTTACGAACTCATATACTTCATCAGTGATGAATATGACATCAAATTCATCAGATCAATTTCATCAAGCGATAGAGCAGGTAAAGTAGTATGAGGACGTGAGAATGAAAATTCATTTCTTCATGATTAGCTTGCGTCCTTTCAAGCATATTCAGGTCTCTAGCAAATTCTTCAGACGTTTAGGTTCGTCTGGAGACCTGACCCTGCATAAGAAGTTAGTTCTTTTTCTTCACCACCCACATCTGGAGGGGTGGCAAAGAGTTCATCATTCTGCGAGCTCCATAAGAGAAAGGTGGCATAGATGCCAATCCACTTCATTTCACATAAGAGGGGTTAGGGTAAGCATATGAGTAAGAAGAGAAATTGTTCGAGGATTTATGAACATAATGATTTGAAGAATAATGCACATATCCATAATCCTTAGCCTTTCCCTGCGGAACAGATATGTTAGCACGATGATGTTCATATGAGGACTTTGATCCATGTGAGGAATGTGGTCCATATGAGGACTTGGATCCATATGAAGACTTTGGTCCATATGAGGACTTGGATCCATATGAAGACTTTGGTCCATATGAAGAATTTGATCTGGGTTTCCTATTCTTCACAGGTAGTGTCATGATGACATTCACCTGAAGACTTTCAAGGAACCTTTTGGGAACCCAAATTTTCTTCATAGGAGGACCGTTCCTGCAGTTAGTGCCAACATATCTAGCAAATACTTCACCATTCTGATTTTTGAACATTTTATAATTGGAGTCAAATGACTCATCAGAAGAATATGAAGATTCACATGTAAAGCAAGATAAAGTAGATGGATCCACTGAAGGTTCCTTTGCAGCAACCCATGAGATTTTGGGATACTGCTCAGGTTTCCAGTAGGTCCCATCAGCATTGAGTTTCCTCTCAAAGGCAATACCCTCTTTCCTAGGATTCCTGTTGAGGATCTGCCTCTTGAGCACATCACAAAGAGCCTAATGCCCTTTGAGGCTTTTGTACATGCCTGTCACATACAATTCCTTCAGCCCTGCATGGTCAGTGATACTAGCAGTATCCTCAGATGAGGAATTAGTGATAGCAGAGACAGGTAAAGAATTTGCAGCAATAGAAGCATTTGAACTTTCAGGTGAAGAGTTAGCGGATTCACGTTCAATGCACTTCAAACATGGAGGAATAAATTCTTCCTGAGTAGCGCTAATTTGTTGAGCAAGTAATTAATCACGCTCCTTCTAAAGATCTTCATAACTCACTATTAACTTCTCAAGATCTTGCTTTCTTTGAAGAAATTCATAAGAAAGCTTCTCATGATCAGATAAGAGAGTGTTATGATGACTCTGAAGATTATCAAACTTAGTCTGAAGTCTATGAAGATTTTTCAGTCAAAGTTTTAGTGCGATCCATTTCTTCACCCAACATATCATCGCTTTTGTCTAGCATATTTTGAACCTTTTCAAGAGCCTTTTGTTGTTTCACAACAATCTTAGCAAGTTTAGAATAGCTAGGCTTGAGGTTTTCATCAGATTCATCCTCACTTGATTTAGAGGAGGGATATTTGAGTACCTTTGCACCTTTTGCCATGAAGCAATAGGTGGGAGCGTAGTCATCATCGCTGTCGTCAGTAGTGTTGGGGAGGTCCTTTTCCTCAGAGTTGAAGATGGACTTGCTGATGAATGCAGTAGCGAGGGCTAGGCTCGCCACACCAGAGTCTGACTCCTCAGATGCCTCCTCTTCCTCATTTTCCTTGGATTCAGCCTCAGAGTCCATTTCCTTGCCAATGAATGCCCGAGCCTTCTTGGAGCTGATCTTCTTGTGAGATGAAGACCTTGAAGGTTTTGATGAAGAGGACTTTGAAGATTTCTTCTTCTTCTTTGAATCATCAGAACTGTAGTCCTTTTACTTCTTCTTTTTTGATTCCTTTTCCCACCGAGGACAATCTTGAATGTAGTGACCGGGTTTCTTGCATTTGTGGCAGAGTCTCTTCTTGTAATCACGGGATGCGGTATCTGATCTTAAGTCATCACTTCTTGAGGATTTTCCAAAACAACCACGTCTTGAGAACTTCTGGAATTTCCTCACGAGCATTGCTAGCTCCTGGCTCAGTTCTTCGGGATCACCAAGGCTGCTACCAGAATCTCCACCTTCAGATTCAGACACTGCCTTGGCCTTCAGAGCTCGTGATCTGCCATAGCTCGGTCCATAGAGATCTCTCTTCTCAGCAAGCTGGAACTCATGAGTGTTTAGCCTCTCGAGGATATCAGCGGGATCAAGTGACTTGTAGTCTCCACATTCTTGTATCATCAGTGCAAGGGTGTCAAATGAGGAATCAAGCGATCGAAGCAATTTCTTCACCACCTCCTGGCCGGTGATGTCAGAGGCACCAAGTGCTTGAAGCTCATTTGAAATGTCAGTGAGGCGATCGAAGGTTTGCTGAACATTTTCATTGTCAAGTCTTTTGAAACGGTTGAAGAGACGGCGAAGAACGTCAACTCGAGAGTCACGCTATGTTGAGACTCCTTCATTGACCTTGGACAGCCTGTCCCAGATAAGTTTTGCTATCTCCAAAGCACTCACTCTGCCATACCGCCCTTTGCTCAGATGGCCACATATGATGTTCTTCGCTTGAGAGTCGAGTTGCTTGAATCTCTTCACGTCAGCAGCTTTGATGGTTGGAGTGACAGAGGGAACACCATTTTCCAAAACATACCAAAGATCGTTGTCAATTGCCTCAAGATGCATTCGCATCTTATTCTTCCAGTAGGGGTAGTCCGTCCCATCGAAGGTAGGACACCCAGCAGACAGCTTGATCATACCTGCAGTCGACATAACTAAAACTCCAGGCGATTAAACCAAAATCACACAGAACAAGGGAGTACCTTGCTCTGATACCAATGGAAAGTGCGTTAAGTCAACTAGAGGGGGGTGAATAGGCGATTTTTATGAATTCTTCAATGAGGAATTGCAGGGTGAGGAAATTCCTAAGTGAAGAACTACTTGCAGCGGAATAAGTACTCAAATGCAGATATAACATAACATAAGCATGGACATCATGATGAATAGGAAACAAACACAAAGTACAGAAAGCGTAAGCACATGATAAAACATAATGAAGACAAACAAACTGAAGAAATTGAACTAAGGAAATTGAGAATGTCTTCAGTCAAAGTCTTCAAACAGATATGAACAGGTACACAACACAGTAATGAAGAAATGAAAGGGTTGAGGAAATAGAACCAGTTAGCTCGGTGAAGATAAAGATTTGGTAGACCAGTTCCAACTGTTGTGACAGTTGTACGTCTGGTTAGAGCGGCTAGGTATTTAAACCTGAGGACACACAGTCCTGGACACACAGTCCTCACTGTATTCTCCTTGAACTAAGGTCACACATACCTCGTCCAATCACTCGTGGTAAGTCTTCAGGTGACTTCCAAACCTTCACAGACTCGGTCACTCGGCGATCCACAATTTCCTCTTGGATGCTCTAGACCATGACGCCCAACCGTCTGGAGGATGCACAGTCCTTAAAGGTAACAAGCGTCGGTTCCACACAAGAACAATCTCTTCAGTGATGCTCAATCACTTTGGGTTTGTAGGTGTTTGGTTTGGGGTTTTGGGTTTTTCCTCACTTGATGATTTTCGCTCAAAGTCCTCGGAGGATGGGATGCTCTTAATGACAAGTGTCAATTTCTCGCGGAGCAGCCAACCAACTAGTATTGTAGGGGCGACTATTTATATCCTAGGGAGCAGCCCGACATGATAAGACATAAATGCCCTTCAATGATATGACCATTAGGTGAGTAGACATTTTTGGACAGCTGGCGCATAGCACAGCAAAGGTCAGAAATTTGAGGTTCAAATTCCTCAGGGCTATCATGTTCCTCACTTGTAGGCAATCCGCACTGGCGAATTCCTAACTCCTCAGTCAGAACAAATTCCTCAGAGACCAGAAGAACTTCGTCTCTGTCATTGAAGAAATTTGGCTGAACTATATGAGATTTCCAATGGCTTCACTCGAAGGGATTGGTAGGTGTAGGATTTTGAGTTGAGCATCACCTGAAAACCTTTCCTTAGTTTTACCTCGACCCCCTTTAACAGTACGGTGTTTCCTATGACTCATGAAAGAGAAAATGAAACTACGAAAACAAAAGTCTTCACGCTTCATGTTCCTCGCATGAATATCAAGTCTTCACGGTCACACCAATTTCTTCACTTTCAAAGTCTTCAGAAAGTCTTCAGAAATCCAGAGTCTTCAGTTGAAGACATTCATTTTTAGGGTCGACTTTCTCTATAAATATCAAACTCCTCATAGACTTATAGTACTGTGTATACTCACAAACGCATTAGTCCCTTAACCTATAAATCTTCAATACACCAAAATCACTAAGGGGCACTAGATGCACTTACAAGATTCAATAAACCATTCACCTTGGGTGTATGACCACAGAAGGTTTTATTCATGTATAAACAGAATAAAAATTATTCTTTGACTTAAATGAATAACCGTATTGCAATAAACATGACCCAATCATATTATGCTCAACGTAAACACCAAATAACATTTATTTTAGGTTCCACACTAATCCCGAAGGTAAAGGGAGTGTGCGATGGTGATCTTATCAACCTTGGAATCACTTCCAACACACATCGTCACCTCGCCCTCAACTAGTCTATGTTCATTTTGTAACTCCTTTTTCAAGTTACTAATCATAGCAACTGAACCAGTATCAAATACCCAGGGGCTACTATGAACACTAGTAAAGTACACATCAATAACATGTATATCATACATACTTTTGTTCACCTTGCCATCCTTCTTATCCGCCAAGTATTTGGGGCACTTCTGTTTCCAGTGACCATTTCCTTTGCAGTAGAAGCACTCAGTTTCAGGCTTGGGTCTAGCTTTGGGATTCTTCATGGGAGTAGCAACTTGCTTGCCTTCCCTTGCCCTTTTACTTGAAACTAGTGGTCTTATCAACCATCAACACTTCATGCTTTTCTTGATTTCTACCTTCGCCGATTTCAGCATCACGAAGAGCTCGGGGAATCATTTTCGTCATCCCTTGCATATTATAGTTCATCACGAAGTTCTAGTAACTTGGTGATAGTGACTAGAAAACTCTATCAATCACTATCTTATCTAGAAGATTAACTTCCACTTGATTCAAGCGATTGTAGTACTCAGACATTCTGAGCACATGCTCACTGGTTGAGCTATTCTCCTCCATCTTGTGGCAAAATACTTGTCATAGGTCTCATACCTCTCGACTCGGGCATGAGTCTGAAATACCAATTTCAGCTCTTGGAACATCTTATATGCTTCATGTCGTTAAAAACATTTTTGAAGTCCCGGTTATAAGCCGTAAAGGATGGCGCACTAAACTATCAAGTAGTCATCATACCGAGCTTGTGAAATGTTCATAACATCTGCATCTGCTCCTGCAATAGGTCTGTCACCTAACGGTGCAGCAATGAGGATAATCCTCAGATCACGGACCCAGTCCGCATCATTGCTACTATCATCTTTCAACTTAGTTTTTCTCTAGGAACATATCAAAAATAAAACAGGGGAGCTATACGTGAGCTATTGATCTACAACATAAATATGCAAATACTATCAGGACTAAGTTCATGATAAATTAAGTTCAAATTAATCATATTACTTAAGAACTTCCACTTAGATAGACATCCCTCGAGTCATCTAAATGATCACGTGATCCATATCAACTAAACCATGTCTGATCATCACGTGAGATGGAGTAGTTTCCAATGGTGAACATCTCTATGTTGATCATATCTACTGTATGATTTACGTTCGACCTTTCGGTCTCTAGTGTTCCGAGGCCATGTCTGTACATGCTAGGCTTGTCAAGTTTAACCCGAGTATTCCACACGTGCAAAACTATCTTGGACCCGTTGTATGTGAACGTAGAGCTTATCACACCCGATAATCACGCGGTGTCTCGGCAGCACGAACTGTCGCAACGGTGCATACTCAAGGAGAACACTTATACCTTGAAATTTTAGTGAGGGGTCATCTTATAATGCTACCACTGTACTATGCAAAATAACATGCATAAAAGATAAACATCACATGCAATCAAAATATGTGACATGATATGGCCATGATCATCTTGTGCCTTTGATCTCCATCTCCAAAGCACCGTCATGATCTCCATTGTCACTAGCTTGACACCTTGATCTCCATCGTAGCGTCGTTGTCGTCTCGCCAACTATTGCTTCTACGACTATTGCTACCACTTAGTGATAAAGTAAAGCAATTACATGGTGATTGCATTTCATACAATAAAGCGACAACCATAAGGCTCCTGCTAGTTGCCGATAACGGTTACAAAACATGATCATCTCATACAAAAATTTATATCTCATCACGTCTTGACCATATCACATCACAACAAGCCCTGCAAAAACAAGTTAGACGTCCTCTACTTTGTTGTTGCAAGTTTTACGTGGCTGCTACGGGTTTCTAGCAAGAACCGTTCTTACCTACGCATCAAAACCACAACGATTTTTTGTCAAGTGTGCTGTTTTAATCTTCAACAAGGACTAGACATAGTCAAAGTCGATTCAACTAAAGTTGGAGAAACAGACACCCACCAGCCACCTGTGTGCGAAGCACATCGGTTGAACCAGTCTCATGAACGCGGTCATGTAAGGTTGGTCTGGGCCGCTCCATCCAACAATACTGCCGAATCAAAATAAGACGTTCACTACTAGGGAAAACCCTAGTAGTAGCACGGGTTTAATGCCCTCTAGAAGTGCGGGCAGCCGCGCTACTAATAAGGCGCTACAGCTATTACTTAGCAGTAGCGCGTGCGACATGCTCTACTGCTAAGACACATAGCCGTAGCGCTTGTCCACTACCGCGCTGCT
Organism: Triticum urartu; assembly: GCF_003073215.2. NCBI lineage: Eukaryota > Viridiplantae > Streptophyta > Magnoliopsida > Poales > Poaceae > Triticum > Triticum urartu. The sequence goes on from NC_053027.1 coordinate 426,380,306, forward strand.
GCTAATCTAGCTAGTAGCAGCGTGTTTACTATCCGTCGCTACTAGTAATTTTTTTATTTTTTATTTTTAGTGTATTTATAAGCCGTTATACAAATTTTGGTACAATACCAATTATGAGGTTTATATCATTATGTCCATAACAGCGTGTCAAATGAAGGTGGATTAGGTTCAAGTGGAGGCAATATATGGTGCATGTCAAAAGTATACTACTAATCCAAACTTGATCTAGTTTGGACTAGTAGTACTTTCGATGCGCACCACATGTTGCCTCCACTTGAATCTAATCCGCCAGCACAAGCTATTTAATCATCATCATAGTCATTACCACCAACAGTATTTATTTAATCATCATAGTCATAGTGTAGCACATCGTCATCTTCAAACTCATTCTAGCTAGCTAATCACCACCAACACTAGCTGCGGTAGCTATCTGATCACCACCAACACTAGCTAATAATAATCATCATAGTCATTACCACCAACACTAGCTATTTAATCATCATAGTCATAGTGTAGCACATCATCATCTTCAAACTCATTTCTAGCTAGCTAATCACTCATGCTACTCTCTCTCAGGTAAAATAACATAAAACATGTGTAGCACTCCTCCTTCATCAAGTTGGAGCATGCAGATGAACCTATCTCTTAATCGTGGGCTACGCTTCTGATTGCTGCCCCCTAGTACTTCTCTACGATCGTTCACAATTTTGCTCCAGTCTTTCACTATTAAGCATTCCTCGCTATTAGAAATCCTGAATGCACTAAAGTGCATTGTAGGATATCTTGGCCGTAAGCTAACAATATTCATGGTACCTTTAGTCTCGATCCAATGAGGCGCAACATTCATCGGGAGTCCCTGTTGAAGAACATCGTATAGTAACATACTTAGCAATGAGGTTTAGCTTAAAAAATAATGTATGCAAAAGATGCACTGAGGACAAATAGTAAAAATCTTACCATCTTTCCTAAATAGATGTGACCGTAGTTCAGTACAAACACTATTGGTCGCACGTTTTGAGTACTAACATTTCTAAGTGCAGGAAGAAAATTTTTCTTGACAGTATGAAGATCCTCAAGCCATGAAACATAATGACTTATCTCCTTGCAGTTTAGTTCAGCCCCGGGACAGTAGTAGGTCCTGTCTACCAAGCGCTGGACATGTTTGCTTGAACGAAAATAAGCTGACAATAGAAATTAGTTGTCAACTATTTTTGAATAAACAATATCAAAGACATAAATATGGTTGAGAAACTCACATCATGGTATAACTGGAGGCGTCTGCACATCGACCCAGATGTCGATATTACCTTCAATATCATCTTCCGGACGAATATCAAAGGTGATAACCATATCAGGCTCAAATGCATAAGTATTGCATAGTGCTTGCCAAGTTTTGCATCCAAAATAGGTGTAGTCGTCTGCGTTGTATAATTTTGCGTGGAAAATACAACCATGCTCGGTCTTCAAGTAAACTCTCTTTACCTCCATAGTACGAGTGAAACCTATCTTATCCAAGACAAAAAATCTTGCATGGCATGAGATACGCTAGTAGAATAGTAAAAATAAATAAATTATAAGTTGAGGCAAATGAAGCAGATGTCATGCTTAATTACGGAAAAAGACTTGTCGTTGTGACTTACTGTATCCACTTCGAAGTTCTCGTCCAGCTTGATGCTGAAGCGCCTATCATCATCTAGGAAGATTCCGTCGCACATGCCGCACTCGTCTTCGCAGTATTTGCAAATACCGAAATCCTTTTCATCGTCAGACATTTCCTATGTTCATTGTTGAAACATTAATTGAAAATCGATCGAAGACAACTACCAGGATACTCAACACACAAATCCGGGGCACTCGATATTTCCTACATATTCTGGCACAAGTCATGCCAAAATTCACGAAAAAATTCGGCATGACCTTTGCTAAAATAGGACATATCAAGTGCCTGAAATTTGCCGGAACGGAAATGAATCAACACTCCGGCAAAACATAGGCCACTCGGAGGTGTAACCTGCAAACATGACCGTCCACTTGGGCAAGCACATATCCTATTTGAGCAACACAAGATATACATTTCAAAATATCTTATAGGACTCATATTGACATGAGCATTCAATAAGCAAAACCAAATCGTAAAATAAATAAGTATTCAAATGAGCATGCATTCAATAAGCAAAAGTAAATCATCTCATGCGTCCGTACATCGTCGAATATTATCACTAATACATTCCGAATAGTATCATACATATAACATCACTAATACAACTAAAACCCTAGCGCACGACGGGTATCGGCGCGGGCGGTGGACACCCAAAGAGAAGGAACCATCACAAGATCATAGCTCTAGTGAGATCCCTCGAGAACCTGCCAGGTATTGGAGAACCTGTGCTCCAACGGAAACAAGTAGCGAGGGATGTGCGCGTCCTCCTCGCTGACACGGTGACATACCACCTCCGCAGGGTCCTCAAGCCTCTGCACCGTCACTGGCCCACGCGACCGCCACCAAAGAAGGTTCGGGTCAACGATGGGCTGGCTCCTCACCAAGTTGCGCCCCCGGTAGGTAGCGCCTCCCAGTACCAGCCCAGCGGAGCCCAGTCCCGGACATAGCCCATCTGGTCAAGCTGGTATCCTCCGCCGAGTCGACAATGAGGATGCGGGATAGGCATCGTCGATGTCGATGCGGAAAAAATGCTTTAACTAAAGAATAACAACAAGTTCTTACTAACTAGTTCTATTAATTCAACTAGTTCTTACTAAAAATAAACTTACTATAAATAAAAATAAACTAGTACCTAGTTCTTACTAACTAATTTGTACCTAGGAACTACTGCCCTAATTACCATCTAATTTGATGAACCTAGGGGTGGAAAGTGGTAGCGGATATTCCAATTATCCAACTTAAAAGTGAAATAAGTGGTCAAATTTTACTCGTTTTATTATGCATTACAATAGTGTTTATTCATCATCTAAGAAAACATCCGAGCCACATCCGTATCCGATAACATCCGCATCCAATTTATTTCCACCCATAGATGAACCCTAACTAATTTGATGCAACTGAAATTTGAAGAACCCTAGCTAGGCAGAGGTAGGGGAGGGGGAGGAGCAGGCATGCTCACCTCGGGTGCCTGCGGCGAGGGAGGGGCAGGCGGCGTCGAGGTCGGGGTCGGGGCTCGGGCGCGATGGAGGGCGGCGTCGAGGTCGGGGTCGGGGGCGGCGTCGAGCTCGGGGTCGAGGGCGGCGTCGAATCCGGGGTCGGGGGCTGCATCGAGGGTGTGCGGAGAGCGACGAGAGAGCGCACAGTGGCCAACGGGCGATGGCGGCGGCGACATCGGAGGAATTGGATTTGGGGGAAGTGGCCGTGGGGAAGAACGACCGCGCGGTTAAGTCAGAAGTAGGAGTAGCGCGTTCCAGGAAGTGCGCTACTGCTAAGCTAGCTACAACATTTTCCTCGATACACGCTACTGCTATTCCTTTCTCTTTTTTCCCTTTTTCATTTATTTTTCTTCACATTTTATTTTTTTCGTTTCACCTTTTTCTATTTCTTTTATTTTCATTTACTTTTCTATTTGCTTTCCATTTAATTTTATTTCCTTTAGCAGTAGCGCATATCATCGTAAACGCGCTGCTACAAAGCAAGTAGCGGTAGCGCGGTTCTACGTAGATTGCTACTACTATGTGTAGCCTATCAGCTAAGCTGTGGAAATTTTAGTAGTAGCGGTTTTATCTTCAGGCGTGCTACTGCTAAAATTGTATCTGTAGCGCTGTTTACAGCAGCGCGCTACTTCTACTTAGCACCAGCGTGCTTTTTTAACACGCGCTATAGCTGAAGTTCTGTGTATAAGGTTTTCCCTAGTAGTGGTTGGTGGTAAGTGGTATGACTATTATCGCCCACAACTCTTTGTGTTCTACTCATGCATATCATCTATGCATAGACCTGGCTCAGATGCCACTGTTGGGGAACGTAGCATGCAATTTCAAAAATTTCCTACGCTCACGCAAGATCTATCTAGGAGATGCATAGCAACGAGAGGGGGAGAGCATCTTCATACCCTTGAAGATTGCAAAGCGGAAGCGTTTATCAACGCGGTTGATGTAGTCGTACACCTTCACGATCCGTCCCGATCAAGTACCGAACATACGGCATCTCCGCTTCAGCACACGTTCAACTCGATGACGTCCTTGCCTTCTTGATCCAGCAAGACGAGCGTAGTAGTAGATGAGTTCCGCCAGCACAACGGCGTGGTGACGGTGTTGGTGAAGAACAATCTCCGCAGGGCTTCGCCAAGCACTACGGAAACTATGACGGAGGATAAACTAGAGGGTATGGGGTTGCCGGCACACGGCTTGGTGATTCTTGATGTGTTCCAGGTGCTAGCCCTGCCCCTCTATTTATATGTTGAGCCCTGGGGTCGAAACTTGGAGTAAAAGCCTCCTCAAAGTCGGTTTTTCCCGCAAGGGAGAGTCCTACTCGGACTTCCAGGACCAGACGCCATAGTCCTTGGCATCTGGCCCAAACGCCATGGGCCTTGGCGTCTGGCCCGGGCCAGACGCCAGGGTCTCTGGCATTTGGCCCCCTGGCCTCCGCAAAACTCCTTTTGGACCGACCTAAAGCCTCGTGGGCTTCACCCCTTGGCCGAACCATATCATCCTATATATCAATCTTTACCTTCGGACCATTCCGGAGCTCCTCGTCATGTCCGTGATCTCATTCGGGACTCCGAACAACATTCGGTGACCAACATACATAACTCATATAGTACTATATCGTCAACGAACATTAAGCATGCGGACCCTACGGGTTCGAGAACTATGTAGACATGACCGAGACACCTCTCTGGTCAATAACCAATAGCGGAACCTAGATGCCCATATTGGTTCCTACATATTCTATGAAGATCTTTATCAGTCGAACCTTATGACAACATACATTACTCACTTTGTCATAGGTATGTTACTTGCCTGAGATTCGATCGTCAGTATCCTCATACCTAGTTCAATCTCGTTACTGACAAGTATCTTCACTCGTTCCATAATACATCACCACGCAACTAACTCATTAGTCACATTGCTTGCAAGGCTTATAGTGATGAGCATTACCGAGAGGGCCCAGAGATACCTCTCCGATACACGGAGTGACAAATCCTAATCTTGATCTATGCCAACTCAATAAACACCATCAGAGACACCCGTAGAGCATCTTTATAATCACCCAGTTACTTCTGACGTTTGATAGCACACAAAGTGTTCCTCCGGTATTCGGGAGTTGCATAATCTCATAGTCAGAGGAATATGTATAAGTCATGAAGAAAACAATAGCAATAAAACTATACGATCATTATGCTAAGCTAACGGATGGGTCTTGTCCATCACATCATTCTCTAATGATGTGATCCCGTTTATCAAATGACAACACATGTCTATGGTTAGGAAACTTAACCATCTTTGATTAACGAGCTAGTCAAGTAGATGCATTCTAGGGACACTCTATTTGTCTATGTATTCACACATGTACTAAGTTTCCGGTTAATACAATTCTAGCATGAATAATAAACATTTATCATGATATAAGGAAATATAAATAAAAACTTTATTATTGCCTCTAGGGCATATTTCCTTCAATTTTGGCGGTAGGCCAAAAGTTTGGAAATGTGGAGGGAAACTTTGCGCGCGTTGCTGCCAGACCATTCACTTTGAACGATTGTGTGCACCACAAACGATTCTTCTGCTTTACGCGCATGGGATGAGTTTGATAAAAATTTGGTGGAAATTTCCCTGGGTACGTCATTGCATAATTTAACATCGCTTGCTAATTTGGGCACACAAAAGAGCGTACAACAGACATACCACACTTACTGAATCAAGCAATTTTAGTAATTAAACAAAGCCAGTTGACCTAAACATTGCTCTAACAAAAGACCATCGTTAAAAACAAAGCCCAAGTATGCATAATTTTAACAAATCCGCCGCCGCACCGGCCTATGCATCGCCGGTGTGAGATGAGACGTCGATGACTTGTCCTGGCGACATGCCGCTGTTGGTGGACTCCACGCTCCCCTGCTGAAGTCGACCGCGTCCTCGGCACCGCCCTCAAGGTTGTAGTACTCGTAGTAGTGGCTGCGCCAGAGCTCACGTTGGTACTCCACCGCCGATTCCTCGATGGATACACTCTTCTCTACCTCGACCTCGGCCACGCGCCACTCCTCCTCCCGACGCTCCTCGATCTTTGCAGTTTCCTGCATCTCCAGCCCCCGCTCGGCGACCTCATGAGGAAGCAGGTGCTCCATGGCCACCGCCGCCTTTTTGGACGTGGGTTGCATGATGGAGTCCGAGGTGGCCTGGAATATCTTGGTGTGTGCATCCTCGATCTTGGCGTGGATGGCCTCGACCCTGGCCAGGGCGACATCGGTGGCACGGACGGCAGCTCGAGTGCTCTCGGCATTTGCAACCGCCGTCGCAGCAGCAGCTACAGCCGTCTCGGCTGCTGCAGCTGCCTTGTCGGCTGCTGCAGACGCCCTCTCGGCGGAAGCGGCCGCGCTCAATGTGGATGCGGAGGCACTCTCGGCGTACGCGGCCGCGCTCTCAGCGCAGGCGGCGGTGCTCGGGAGGGACACGACCATCGTACAGACCTTCACGAAGTGTTTTCACGGCGTCATATTTGCAAGAAGGGGGTGCAAGAATGGGGATTTTTATCGCAAACGGTTCCTAGAAAACAACTGTGTGATGTTGTAGATATTTTTTACTAGCTGTGAAAGACGAATCTGTAGTAAAGTGGCAATGGATGGTGTTTTAAATGTACGAGAAATTTTGTAGTACTAATACAACTGTCATGTCAAAATTTGGAAAATTTCAGGGGTCATTTGACCTTTTAAGACATTTAAGTGATTTTCTAGCCATTTAATGACCGTAATTGAAATTTGAACAACATGTACATGCAACAGCTAACCGTAATGGCTTTAAAAAGTCATATTTTTTGTACTTGTGTGCGATTTAATTCCATGTGCAGTAAATTGGAAGGAATTTTCAAACATATTGGTCTAACGGCTATGACACAATTAAGCATGGAGTGCCATGGCATTTAAATTCCAAAAAATTGAAAAATATCATAAACACATGAAACCTTGGTTGATGCAATGTCATGCCATCAAGATGATGTGGTAAAAAATTGGCCTATTTGACGAAATTTTGGACACACACCCCTCACAAATCGGAGCAACTCACTATAAGGCTCGTGGTTCTGAGAGGGAACAATGCATGTTTGATGACGAACGGGATATAGCTTCCTCTTACAACCTTCAACTTTTTTCTATGTGTAACATGCACTAATAAAACTGTCATGTGAAAATTTGGAAAATTTCAGGGGTCATTTGACCTTTTGAAGACATTTAAGTGATTTTCTAGCCATTTAATGACCGTAATTCAAATTTGAACTACATCTACATGCAACACCTAACCATAACAGTTTGAAAATCATATTTGTGTACTTGTGTGCGAGTTAATTCCATGTGCAGTAAATTAGAAGGATTTTTCAAACATATTTGTCTCACGACATGGACACATGCATATGTATGCATGGAGTGCCATGACATTTTAATTCCAAAAAATTAAGAAAATATCATAAACACATAAAACCTTGGTTGATGGAATGTTATGCCACCAAGATGATGTGGTAAAAAAATTGGCATGCTTGACGAAAGTTTGGACACACACCCCTCACAAACCGGAGCAACTCACTAGAAGGCTCGTGGTTCCGAGAGAGAACAATGCATGTTTGATGACGAATGAGAGATAGCTTCCTCTTATGGCCTTCAAATTTTTTCTGCGTTTAACGCGCACTACTACAACTGCAATGTGGAAATTAGGAAATTCTAGGGGTCATTTGACCTTTATAAGACATTTAAGTGATTTTCTAGCCATTTAATGACCATAAGTCAAATTTGAACTACATCTTCATGCAACGGCTAACCATAAAGGTTTAAAAAAAATTATATTTGTGTACCTGTGTGTGAGTTAATTCCATGTGCAGTAAATTAGAAGGAATTTTCAAAAATATTGGTCCCACGACATGGACACATGCATATGTATGCATGGAGTGCCATGGCATTTTAATTCCAAAAAATTAAAAAATGATCAGAAAAACATGAAACCTTGCTTGATGTGATGTCATGCCACCAAGATGATGTGGTAAAAAAATTGGCATGTGTGACGAAAGTTTGGGCACACCCCCCTCACAAACCGGAGCAACTCACTAGAAGGCTCGTGGTTCCGAGGTGGAACAATGCATGTTTGATGTCGAATAGGAGATAGCTTCCTCTTACGACCTTCAAAGTTTTTTCTACGTTTAACGTGCTCTACTACAATTGTACTGTGAAAATTTGCAAAATTCTAGCGGTCATTTGACCTTTTAAAGACATTTAAGTGATTTTCTAGCCATTTAATGACCGTAATTCAAATTTGAACTACATCTACATGCAACGGCTAACCATAACGGTTTGAAAAAAAATTCATATTGGTGTATTTGTGTGTGCGTGTTAATTCCATGTATAGTAAAATAGAAGGAATTTTCAAACATATTGGTCTCACGGCATGGGCACATGCATGGAGTGCCATGGCATTTTAATTCCAAAAAATTAAAAAATGATCAGAAAAACATGAAACCTTGCTTGATGTGATGTCATGCCACCAAGATGATGTGGTAAAAAAATTGGCATGTGTGACGAAAGTTTGGGCACACCCCCCTCACAAACCGGAGCAACTCACTAGAAGGCTCGTGGTTCCGAGGTGGAACAATGCATGTTTGATGTCGAATAGGAGATAGCTTCCTCTTACGACCTTCAAAGTTTTTTCTACGTTTAACGTGCTCTACTACAATTGTACTGTGAAAATTTGCAAAATTCTAGCGGTCATTTGACCTTTTAAAGACATTTAAGTGATTTTCTAGCCATTTAATGACCGTAATTCAAATTTGAACTACATCTACATGCAACGGCTAACCATAACGGTTTGAAAAAAAATTCATATTGGTGTATTTGTGTGTGCGTGTTAATTCCATGTATAGTAAAATAGACGGAATTTTCAAACATATTGGTTTCACGGCATGGGCACATGCATGGAGTGCCATGGCATTTCAATTCCAAAAAATTAAAAAATGATCAGAAACAAATGAAACCTTGCTTGATGTAATGTCATTCCACAAAGATGATGTGGTAAAAAATTGGCATGTTTGACGAAAGTTTGGACACACACCTCTCACAAACCGGAGCAACTCACTAGAAGGCTCGTGGTTCCGAGAGGGAACAATGCATGGTTTATGACGAACGGGAGATAGCTTCCTCTTACGACCTTCAATTGGTTTTCTATGTTTAACGTGCACTAATACAACTGTCATGTGAAAATTTGGAAAATTTCAGGGGTCATTTGACCTTTTAAAGACATTTAAGTGATTTTTAGCCATTTAATGACCGCAATTTAAATTTGAACTACATCTACATGCAACGGCTAACCATAACGGTTTGAAAAATCATATTTCTATACTTGTGTGCGAGTTAATTCCATGTGTAGTAAAATTGAAGGAATTTTCAAACATATTGGTCTCATGGCATGGGCACATGCATGGAGTGCCATGGCATTTTAATTCCAAAAAATTAAAAAATGATTAGAAAAACATGAAACCTTGCTTGCTGCAATGTCATGCCACCAAGATGATGTGGTAAAAAAATTGGCTTGTTTGACGAAAGTTTGGACACACACCTCTCACAAACCGAAGCAACTCACTAGAAGGCTCGTGGTTCCGAGAGGGAACAATGCATGGTTGATGATGAACGGGAGATAGCTTCCCCTTACGGCCTTCAATTTTTTTCTATGTTTAACATGCACTAATACAACTGTCATGTGAAAATTTGGAAAATTTCAGGGGTCATTTGACCTTTTAAAGACAGTTAAGTGATTTTTTAGCCATTTAATGACCGTTTTTTAAATTTGAACTACATCTACATGCAACGGCTAACCATAACGGTTTGAATTTTTTTTTCATATTGGTGTACTTGTGTGTGTGAGTTAATTCCATGTATTGTAAAATAGAAGGAATTTTCAAACATATTGGTTTCACGGCATGGGCACATGCATGGAGTGCCATGGCATTTCAATTCCAAAAAATTAAAAATGATCAAAAACAAATGAAACCTTGCTTGATGTAATGTCATGCCACAAAGATGATGTGGTAAAAAATTGGCATGTTTGACGAAAGTTTGGACACACACCTCTCACAAGCCGGAGCAACTCACTAGAAGGCTCGTGGTTCCGAGAGGGAACAATGCATGGTTGATGATGAATGGGAGATAGCTTCCTCTTACGGCCTTTAATTTGTTTTCTATGTTTAACGTGCACTAATACAAATGTCATGTGAAAATTTGGAAAATTTTAGGGGTCATTTGACCTTTTAAAGACATTTAAGTGATTTTTAGCCATTTAATGACCATAATTTAAATTTGAACTACATCTACATGCAACGGCTAACCATAACGGTTTGAAAAATCGTATTTCTGTACTTGTGTGCGAGTTAATTCCATGTGCAGTAAAATTGAAGGAATTTTCAAACATATTGGTCTCACGGCATGGGCACATGCATGGAGTGCCATGGCATTTTAATTCCAAAAAATTAAAAAATGATCAGAAAAACATGAAACCTTGCTTGATGCAATGTCATGCCACCAAGATGATGTGGTAAAAAAATTGGTCTGTTTGACGAAAATTTGGACACACCCCCCTCACAAACCGGAGCAACTCACTAGAAGGTTCGTGGTTTCGAGAAGGAACAATGCATGTTTGATGACGAACGGAAGATAGCTTCCTCTTACGGCCTTCAATTTTTTTCTACGTTTAACGTGCACTAATACAACTGTCATGTGAAAAGTTGGAAAATTTCAGGGGTCATTTGACCTTTTAAAGACATTTAAGTGATTTTCTAGCCATTTAATGACCGTAATTCAAATTTGAACTACATGTAAATGCAACGGCTAACCATAATGGTTTGAAAAATCATATTTTTGTGTACTTGTGTGCGAGTTAAAAAATCATCAGACGATGTAAATATCTGGTGTTCAAAAAATCATTAGTTTTAGTATTGTTAGTTTTCAATTTTATGCATTGTACCTAGTAGTTAAGTATCATCACGTATATGTGATGATATTATATATATATATATTCTGTGATGAACTAATGAACAATTAATATATATAGGGATTGACTATTCTTCACCCTGGGTGAGGACTAGTTATTCTTCACCACCCTCTATTTTACCATCAATGCACCGTAATTTTACGTTCCGTAAATTTTGTCTTATTTCCGACGTGAAAAGAGACCGTAAGAAAACAGATAATCGTTATAAAAAATATTTTATGTTATGTAAAATTACAAATGTAAAAACATAGTGTAAAATATACATAAACTACAAATTTTCTTGTCTTATGACCCATATTTTTATTTTCTTATGCCAATTTTACGTAGTGAATCAATAGGAATGTAACTATTTGAATTTCAAACGTAATTTAATTATAAAGTGATTGTAAGATTACCTTGGGCGAAGAATAACTTATTCTGCACCCTGGGTATGAATAGGATTACTATATATATTATGAATTCTATTTTCTATATGTTTTTGTATACTAATTTGAATCTAGTTGTTATCGTCCACATATACAGAATGGAAAGCGTATGTACACACACTGAAATAAAACATATAAGAACAGAAAACAGAGTACACACATTGAAACAGAGAAATACTATGATTGTTGTGAATACATAACTATCCATGTCGAAATGACTCAACAAAATGTCCATGAGACCATGACCAACAGCCGTTGCCTACAGTAGTTCTCGGCTCTGCCTAAAATCGTGCAGGTGTTCGTCCAAGCGTTCGACACGCTCGCGGTACATCTGGAGCGTGATCTTGAGCTTCAAGTTGGCTATTTCATCGGAGATCACCAGCTCGAGGATGCGCGGCCATGTTCCTCTACTGCGCCCAGGTGGACACCTGGGCCAAGGAGGCGGTCGAGCCTACGGACCAACACGTTAGCATCCAGCGGGCCGCGGACAAGGCGAACGGCGTGACCCATGCGAACGGCGCGGCGGGCGTCCGGTGCAAGTACAACGCGGCCGGCCTCTGGTGCAAGTAAGGGGCTGAGGGGCTCTGCCCACTCCTAGCGAGGAATGGGGTACTGACGGGACGTGTACCCGGCTGTGACACCGTGTCGACAGCAGGCAAGCGTGGATGGATCCGCTCTTGCTGTGCGGCGCGCCGCCCCTCTCGCTCTACGGCGCTCCAACGGTCTCGCCGTGCGGCGAGCCGCAGCCTATCTGCGCGGACGCGCCTGGCTTGCTCTGCGGCGCGCCATCGATCATGTTGTGCGGCGAGCTGCAGCCTGTCGGTGTTGACATGCCTATCTTGATCCACGGTGCTAAAGCACCATGCGCCAAAGGTTTGCTCAACCCTGGCGATGACGTGAATCACGGTGTCGTCCATTGCGTTGCCGGGGAGCGCCTCGGCCTCGACGGGCCGTGGCGCCTGCTCGTTTTCCTTGTTGACGAGGTTGATGGCAGAGGCGGCGCTTTGGTGGGTTGGCATGCTTGGAAAAGGTGGATGTGCTACAGGCTACGCTTGTTGCCTCCGTGCGTCGCGCGCCGCCTAGGTTTATGCGCAATATCGCTGGGTTGCGGGAAACAGGTGAGGAAATGGCGGGAAACGGTGGCGTGTTCATAAAACACCATCAATTAATGGAAACTTAGCATAGAAGGAACATCAAGCTAGCACAAGAAATAAATGATGATCAGATGAACACGGACCACACTAGGAATCCGTCAGTGATTAATTCATCAATCACAAACAGTTGAATACTAGCAAGTTTGCCCACAACACACACGACTTATTCCATCACAAATAGGTCGGATGGAGCAACTGTATGCCACGTATCGCACATTGTCAAAAAGTAATGTGGTAGACCTTCTTTAACATGTGTTAAAAAATAAAGAAAAATAAAAAACAAGGACCTCGAGGTTAAATTAACTCATGGGATGGGTCGTATCAGTCATTTAATTTGACAAATACGACCCATCCTATCTGTTAATTTAATGTCAACACAACTTCCCATCTAGTCACCCATCTGATGGCTGCTCCAGTCTGAGCACACTTAACTTGAGAGTTCTCTTACATGAGCTACTGGTGGAACAACTAGTCCTTACTGATATAGGATGCCTCTTCGCATACTTATGGCGTATCCAGATGACCTCCCGTCCCCCAATGGCCAATAGATGTTGTGTAGATAGAGCATATCACATACGTCTTATTAGAAGCAATCGTCCGTGTTATTATCGGTCTTCGCACACATTTCTGATTACAGACCTATTTGCCGCGTATCACACACATCTTGATATATTGAACCATTTCTGTTCTCTTGTCTCAACACAAACAGTTCATCTGAGTGAACCGCAAGCCATATATCGCACACACCTTGATCTGGCTGACCGTTTCTTTTGTGTTGCCTAATCACAAACAGTTCATCCGAGTGAACCATATGTTGTATATCGCACACACCTTCATCTGGCTGCCCATTTCTTTTGTTCCTCCTCATCGCAAACAGTTAATTGAGCTGAACCATATGCCCTGCATCGCACATGCAACTAAAATTTTAACCATGTTTGATGCCTCCTCCATCACAAACATTTTGCACCTTTTTAACGGTTTTTTACACCACAGTTTGTGATTATTGCATCGCACACAGTTTCGTCGACGGGTCTCTGATCGTAGTGTCGCGTTAGCAGCATCCTGCAGTAGTGATAATAACCGTTGACATGACAATTTTGACAAAAATCACTCTAGTAGAGTCACTATCTGACCCCTAGGTGCCATAAATTATGGAGGTTACGCGAGAGGAAGAAGCTAATTTGGAGCTTCCTACATAAACGAGTTCGTGAAGGAAATATGCCCTAGAGGCAATAATAAAGTTGTTATTTATATTTCCTTATATCATGATAAATGTTTATTATTCATGCTAGAATTGTATTAACCAAAAACTTGATACATGTGTGAATACACAGACAAAACATAGTGTCCCTAGTATGCCTCTACTTGACTAGCTCGTTAATCAAAGATGGTTAAGTTTCCTGACCATAGACATGTGTTGTCATCTAATGAACGGGGTCACATCATTAGGAGAATGATGTGATGGACAAGAACCATTCATTAGCTTAGCATAATGATCGTTAAGTTTTATTGCTATTACTTTCTTCATGACTTATACATATTCCTTTGACTATGAGAATATGCAACTCCCGACTACCAGAGGAACAACTTGTGTGCTATCAAATGTCACAACCTAACTAGGTGATTATAAAGATGATCTACAGGTGTCTCCGAAGGTGTTTGTTGGGTTGGCATAGATCGAGATTAGGATTTGCCACTCCGAGTATCAGAGAGGTATCTCTGGGCCCTCTAGGTAATGCACATCACTATAAGCCTTACAAGCAATGTGACTAATGAGTTAGTTGCGGGATGATGCATTACGAAACGAGTAAAGAGACTTGCTGGTAACGAGATTGAACTAGGTATAAGGATACCGACGATCGAATCTCGGGCAAGTAACATACCGATGACAAAGGGAATAACGTGTGTTGTTATTGCGGTCGACCGATAAAGATCTTCGTAGAATATGTAGGAACCAATATGAGCATCCAGGTTCCGCTATTGGTTGTTGACCGGAGATGTGTCTCGTTCATGTCTACATAGTTCTTGAACCCGTAGGGTCCGCACGCTTAAACGTTCGATGACGATTTGTATTATGAGTTATGTGTTTTGGTGACCGAAGTTTGTTCGGAGTCCCGGATGAGGAGTCTCGAAATGGTCGAGAGGTAAAGATTGATATATTGGACGATGGTATTCGGACACCGGAATGGTTCCGGATTGTTTCGGGTATTTTTCGGAGTACCGGGAGGTTACCCGAACCCCCCGGGGAAAGTTATGGGCCTACATGGGCCATAGGGGAGAGGGGAGGCAGCCCACAAGGGGTGCCCACACCCCCTCCCATGGGGAGTCCGAATTGGACTAGGGGAGGGGGCACGCCCCCTTTCCTTCTCCTCTTCCCTCTCCTTCCCCCTTTTCCACCTCCAGAAGAAGGAAAGGGGAGGCTGAATTAGACATGGAGTCCAAGTCGGTTTCCACCCACGATGGCACGCCCCATGGCCGGCCTCCTCCCTCTCCTCCTTTATATAAGGGGCACCCCAAAGCACATCAATTGTTCTCTTAGCCGTGTGCGGTGCCCCCTCCACAGTTTACTCCTCCGGTCATAGCGTCGTAGTGCTTAGGCGAAGCCCTGCGCGGATCACATCACCATCACCATCACCACACCGTCGTGCTGACGAAACTCTCCCTCGACCCTCTGCTGGATCAAGAGTTCGAGGGATGTCATCGAGCTGAACGTGTGCTGAACTCGGAAGTGCCATACATTTGGTACTTGATCGGTTGGATCGCGAAGATGTGAGACTACATCAACCGCGTTAACCTAACGCTTCCGCTTTCGGTCTACGAGGGTACGTGGACACACTCTCCCCCTCTCGTTTCTATGCATCTCCTAGATAGATCTTGTGTGTTTGTAGGAATTTTTTTGAATTGCATGCTACGTTCCCCAACAGTGGTGTCCGAGCCAGGTCTATGCGTAGATGATATGCACGAGTAGAACACAAAGAGTTGTGGGCAATCATAGTCATACTGCTTACCACCATATTCGGTGGTATTGTTGGATGAAGCGGCCCGGACCAACCTTCCATGACCAGGTTCATGGGACCGGTTCCACCGACAGACATGCAACTTGTTTTGCATAAAGGTGGCCGGCAGGTGTCTGTTTCTCCAACTTTAGTTGAATCGAATTTGACTACGGCCGGTCCTTGTTGAAGGTTAAAACAACACACCTAACAAAAACTCGTTGTGGTTTTCATGCGTAGGTAAGAACGGTTCTTGCTAGAAGCCCGTAGCAGCCACGTAAAACATGCAACAACAAAGTAGAGGACGTCTAACTTGTTTTTGCAGGGCATGTTGTGATGTGATATGGTCAAGACATGATGTGATATAAATTATTGTATGAGATGATCATGTTTTGTAAAAGTTATCGGCAACTGGCAGGAGCCTTATGGTTGTCGCTTTATTGTATGAAATGCAATCGCCATGTAATTGCTTTACTTTATCACTATGTGTTAGCGATAGTCGTAGTAGCAATAGTTGGCGAGACGACAACGATGCTACGATGGAGATCAAGGTGTCAAGCCGGTGACGATGGAGATCATGACGGTGCTTTGGAGATGGAGATCAAAGGCACAAGATGATGATGGCCATATCATGTCACATATTTTGATTGCATGTGATGTTTATATTTTATGCATCTTACTTTGCTTAGTACGGCGGTAGCATTATAAGATGATCCCTCACTAAATTTCAAGGTATAAGTGTTCTCCCTGAGTATGCACCGTTGTGACAGTTCATCATGCCGAGACACCAGATGATGATCGGGTGTGATAAGCTCTACGTTAACATACAACGGGTGCAACATAGTTTTGCACGTGCAAAATACTCGAGTTAAACTTGACGAGCCTAGCATGTACAGACATGGCCTCGGAACACTGAGACCGAAAGGTCGAACGTGAATCATATAGTAGATATGATCAACATAGAGATGTTCACCATTGAAAACTACTCCATCTCGCGTGATGGTCGGTCATGGTTTAGTTGATATGGATCACGTGATCATTTAGATGACTCAAGGGATGTCTATCTAAGTGGGAGTTCTTTAGTAATATGATTAATTGAACTTAAATTTATCATGAACTTAGTCCTGATAGTTTTTGCATTCTATGTTGTAGATCAATCTCCCGTGCTACCGTTCCCTTGAATTTTAATGCGTTCCTAGAGAAAGCTAAGTTGAAAGATGATGGTAGCAACTACATAGACTGGGTCCGTAACTTGAGGATTATCCTCATTGCTGCACAGAAGAATTATGTCCTTGAAGCACCGCTAGGTGCAAGGCCTGCTGCAGGAGCAGCTCCGGACGTTATGAACGTCTGGCAAGCTAAATCTGATGACTACTCGATAATTCAGTGTGCCATGCTTTATGCCTTAGAATCGGGACTTCAAAGACATTTTGAACGTCATGGAGCATATGAGATGTTCTAGGAGTTGAAGTTAATATTTCAACCAAATGCCCGAGTTGAGAGATATGAAGTCTCCAACAAGTTCTATAGCTGCAAGATGGAGGAGAATAGTTCTGTCAATGAACACATACTCAGAATGTCTGGGTACCATAACCACTTGACTCAGCTCGGAGTTAATCTTCCATATGATAGTGTCATTGACAGAGTTCTTCAATCACTGCCACCAAGCTATAAAGGCTTCGTGATGAACTATAATATGCAAGGGACAAATGATATGTCCATTTTGCATCATGTTTTCTTACTGTTATTTTTAATGTTTTTATCCATAATAATGCATTTTGGAGTAATTATAATGCCTTTTCTCTCATAATTTGCAAGGAACAAACCAAGAGGGAGAATTCCGGCAGCTGGAAATCTGGACCTGGAAAAGCTACGCCAGGCCACCTATTCAACTCCAAATGAGCTGAAACTTCACGGAGATTTTTTATGGATTATTTAAGAAATACTGGAGCCAATAAACACTAGAGGGGGTCCACGAGGTGGGCACAACCCACCTGGGCGCGCTAGGCCCCCCATGCGCGCCCTGGTGGGTTGTGGCCTCCTCAGCCCACCTCCGGTGCCCATCTTCTGGTATATAAGTCATTTTGACCTAGTAAAAAAATACGGGAGAGACTTTCGGGACGAAGCACCGCCGCCTCGAGGTGAAACTTGGGCAGGAGCACTTTTGCCCTCCGGCGGAGTGATTCCGCCAGGGTAACTTCCCTCCCGGAGGGGGAAATCATCGTCATCATCATCACCAACAACTCTCCCATCTTGGGGAGGGCAATCTCCATCAACATCTCCAACAACACCATCTCCTCTCAAACCCTAGTTCATCTCTTGTGTTCAATCTTGTTACCAGAACTATAGATTGGTGCTTGTGGGTGACTAGTAGTGTTGATTACATCTTGTAGTTGATTACTACATGGTTTATTCGGTGGAAGATTATATGTTCAGATCCAATATGCTATTTAATACCCCTCTGATCTTGAGCATGATTATTATTTGTGAGTAGTTACCTTTGTTCGTGAGGTCATGGGAGAAATCATGTTGCATGTAATCATGTGAACTTGACATGTGTTCGATATTTTGATAGTATGTATGTTGTTATTCCTTTAGTGGTGTCATGTGAACGTCGACTACATGACACTTCAGCATATTTGGGCCTAAAGGAATGCATTGTGGAGTAGCAATTAGATGGAGGGTTGCGAGAGTGACATGTAACATCTCAATTTTCAATTTGGATGTTATACATAGGTCATCATATGCATATCATATTTTATTTGCATTTTGGTTGTAATCCTAGAAATCTTAAGCAACTCAAGGACCCAAGGAGAGAGTTGAAAGTTTCACAAATTTTCCTATTTGAATTTATTTTCAAATTTGAAAAGAGGATCAATTTGGTTTTAATATTTTCTCTCCAATTATTTACAAAAAAATAAAAATAAAAGAGAGAAGATAAAATGACTTCTTCAATAGGAGAGAAATATTGGAGATGAAATTTTAAAGTCAAATTAATATTTTCTTTGCATTTTATTTTCTATTTTATTTGAATTAGAAAAATATGCATTTTAGGTTAGAAAAATGTTCACTTTGTTCTAAATATTAGATTTAGACTGTGAAAATTGCTTATGGTATTTTTTAGATTTTTTAATATTTTATTAGGATTTTTCTTTCTAGCAAAATTTATTTTAAAAAAATTCGTCGCCCGACAGGACCGAAGGCCCAGCCGAGCCAGGCCGGCCCGCCTCGCCCCGCCCCCTTCCTCCTCATAGCAGGAGCCCCGCACGCCGCCACCGCCGCTCGAGGAGTCCGAGCCGGTCTCCCGTCGCCGCCGCCCCCTCCTCCAAGGCAGCCCCCGGCCTCTTTAAAACCGGAGCCGCCCCCCTCTCCTCAACCGCCGCTGGTGCAGCCCGCCTTCCCCGCCGAGCCACGCCGCCGCCGCCGCCGTGCCGCACCACCACAGCGCCGCCGCCACATCGCCTCGCCGCCGGAGCCGCGCCGGATCTCGCCGTCGCTTTTCTCCGGTTAATCGGTAAAAAAACCGATTTGGTTTCCTCAGTTTTCTCCCGGTTTATTTTTAGGGTTAGGGTTTTCTCGGTTTTTATGATCGGTTCTAATTAGCGGATGTTCGTTCGTTAATCCGCGGCAGCGAATGATTTTCGTTCGTTAGTTTCTGTTAGCGAACATTCGTTCGTTCGGTTTTTCTTTTTTTATTTTCGGCTAGGGACCTATCCGTGAATACTTTTATCACACATTAGTCCCTGATTTTCAAACCCTCGCTACTCTTTGCTCGTTCGTCCAAATCCAGTGAAACCAACGCCAAAATCTTTGTCTTGTTCCCCTCTTTCCAGGTAATCACTTGAACATGGTTTTGATAAAATTAAATTTGGTTTCAAGAAGATTTGAATTCGAACTTCTTTTGATCGTAGTTTGAGTTTCGTAGCTCCCATTTGACTGTTTCTTCTTGCAAATCGAAGCTCTTCAGTTGAACTTTCAGTTTGGATCTTTTCTCTTGAGTTTTACCCTTGCATATTATGTTTGAGTGCTTATGCATGCTATTGTTGGTTCACGATAGAGTTTCCGGAGTGCGAAGCGTGCTACTACGAGTCACTAGGGTTTTCAGATCATCAGCAAGGCAAGTAACACTTTGATCATATCCCTTATTACCCAGTTTTTATGCATTAGTTTCAATCCTCAAACGTTGCATGAGTAGGTTTGATAACATGTGGGTATTGGGAAGTAGTTGATGAGGTAGGAACCTACTTTTTTTATTTCAAACCCTGGGTGTTTCTACGTTATGCTTATTCAGTTGCGCTATGCTTGTAGACGTGGTTTGGGTTGAGTGATCCATGACAGATGTGAGAGTTTTAATGGTTAACTTAAGGTGGCTACTTTAATACACATCTGGGTGGATTGGTTGAGGCACCCTGGAGCACCCAGTGGTTGTCTGGGCACCTGGAGTAATCCAGTGTTGTCCTGGGATATCCCGGAGTACCCGTGTGATCATCCTATGGTTTCCCACCCAGGCTCAAAGGGATCATAAGATTATTCATGATAGAAACTTCCGTGTGCAACCACAAGGAATTATGGGCTCTGTCATAGTTGAGTAAGTTGTGGGAATCCTTTCCATGATGGGCTAGCAGATGTAGGGGATTGTAGGTGTACCGGCCTATCTATCTATTAAGGGGACCTCTTCGCAAAGACTGTGTCTCGGTCATCCGTTTCTCAAACACCATGAAGTGCAAGAAATTCAACGGAGGAGATCGAGTCTTGTGGGGAAAAGTGCGCAAACCTTTGCAGAGTGTATAAACTAATCATGGTTAGCCGTGTCCCCGGTTATGGACATCTTGAGTATCTGGTACTTGAATTATTAATTTGATCTCACCACTTTACTTAATTAATTTGTTGGGTTGATAATTATTATTTTGGGATTGAGTTGGAGGAACCTTCTCAATGTTTTCAACAAACTTGTAGTTAAATAAAATATATTCCTTTGTTGTAGGGAAAAACTAGCTTTATGCAAATGATAACCATAGAGCCTCCACCAGCCATATATGCATATAGTTAGAGCTGTTGCTTGTTCATTGCTCTATAGTGTTATCTTGCCAGCATATTCCATGTGCTGACCTACACAGGCTACAATGTATTATGTTGCAGAATTTTTCAGACGAAGAGTAAGGTGCGCTAGGTCGTTGTCATGCACTCAGCTATGCCATTGGAGTTGATGGACTCATTTACCTTCGAAGCTTCCGCAGTTATCTTATTTAGATGGCCTTCAGCCATATTATTGTAATAAGTATTCTCTTTGAGATATTCGATGTAATAAGTGTGTGATTGCACTCTGTTATAAATCCTTGAGTACTGTGTGTGTTAGCACTACCGATCCAGGGATGACACTTATGCACAGAGATTTAACCGTTTGAGGTCGGATCGCTACAAGATGGGATCAGAGCACACACTGACTGTAGGACGCGACCACTAAGATAAACCATAGGACCTCTTCTCTACTCATTTTTGACTCTTCTCCACTTTCCACTCTATAGATGGCGGACCCAAGGAACAAGTTTACTCAACCGGATGAAGACACCCCTTTTTGGATGACACTTGAAGGAGGCCACTAAGTACCTGAGCATCGGAATACCAAGCTTCACGGGGACCTACACCGCCACTCTACCGGAAGAAGAGCACTAGACAATTCGAGTACATGTTCCAAGAAGGACATTCTCACCAGTTACTGAGCCCATAGAGTTTTGCCTTGATGCACCAACCTGGAGTCTAGGAAAGAGCATGGTAGCTCACAACGCCATGGGACGCATCGGCGAAGTATACCACAAGGATCTTAAGGACACCACCTACCAGATATGTGGACGCCGAGATGAGAAATGGGAGATGATTTGCACCAGGAGGGACAAGTCCATTGCAGCCTACATCCAGGAGTTGAACCAACACATTTGTCGTCAGGAGAACCAGATGTGCGCCAGCATGATGGACATGAAGAAGGTGATGACTCGGAACATGGAGCTAGAAGAGGAACTCAAGTCTACATGCGATGGATATGAAGAGGAAATTGCAGTACTACTAGAGAAGAATGAAGACCTGAAGAAGAAGCTAGGAATATTCATGGGAGATCCCGCACCTAGAGAGGACAACCAACCTGAGGACTACATCATCATCGACGACACCGACTCCGACCCCGACAGTGATGATGATTATGAAGACGAAGCTGGAGCAAATATTATGGAGTCTTCCTCCGATCAAAATTTCTACTCGACCACCATATTATCAGTAGCATTCCCCCATGTATATAGTAGTAGTCCGAGTATTTTCTAACGGTAGTTAGATCGTTTGTATGCCCTTGTTTGAAATTGAGTGGTGTGATATGAATGTGTTTGTCTCATGTGCATATGGGTAGTGATTTCTCTCTAGACCTCACTCTATTCTAATCTCTCCCCCTCTAAAGTCAGATGCCTCCGAGACGTGATCCCGGATTTGTCTTCCCACCGGAGCTCACTCAGTTGATGCAACAGCAGAATGCCTTGATGCAGCTACTAGTTTAGAACAGAGGCAACAACAACAACAACAACCCACCGCCACCACCTCTAGTGGACAACTTAGCCCCTTTTCTGAGGTTGAATCCTCCAGTGTTTTCCAGTAGCATCGAGCCAATTGTTGCAGATGACTGGCTCCGCAGGATTGGAAGGGAGCTGACCACCGCAGGTTGCACAGATGCTGAGAAGCTGCGCTGATAATCCCCAAGTGCAGGGAATCATCGTAGCAATTTCCAAAGGTGGAAGTGATAATTATGGAGTGTCGAACCCACAAGGAGCTAAAGGTAAGATCAATATTCTCTCAAGCCCTATCTGCCACTGATACGACTCTACGTACACCGAACGTTTGCTTCCAACTAAAAACGAGAAATAAAACTACGTTGTGGGTATGAAGTGGATAACTTTGTAATATATCGGAGAGCTAAAATATTAAAGTAGGTGCTGCTATCATAAAGTTAGAATATATTACTAAATATTATAAATAACGAGTGTGGAATAATGGTGGATCGGTGTGCGGAATTGCCCTAGGCAATTGTTAACAGGACCGGTAATCACTATTGCAGTTTCATATGAGGGAGAGGCATAAGCTAACATACTTTCTCTTCTTGGGTCATATGCACTTATCATTGGAACTCTAGCAAGCATCCGCAACTACTAAAGATCATTAAGGTAAAACCCAACCATAGCATTAAAGTATCAAGTCCTCTTTATTCCCATACGCCATGTCCTGCTTATCCGTGTTTGTGTTTCAGTCACTCACGCAACACAGACAATAAGAAAACCATGGACATATTGCAACACCCTACAGCGGGAATCCCTCATGCTTGCGCGACACGGAGGGCACCATAGGACAACACCAAAGTAAAACATACAACTCATACCAATCTAGATCATGAATCAACCCAAAGACAAAGGATATCTACTCAAAACATCATAGGATGGCAACACATCATTGGATTATAATATGTGGCATAAAGCACCATGTTCAAGTAGGGATTATAGCGGGGTGCAGGAGAGTGGACCGCGTAAAAGAGATGAGGATGGTGATGTTGATGAAGACGATCACCGCGATGATGATTCCCCTCCCGATGGCACTCCGGTGCCACCGATAGAGAGGAGGAGAGGTTCTCCCCCTTATGCTTCCTCCTCCATGGCCTCCCCCTGGATGGGGAGAGGTTCTCCCTCTGGTCCTTGGCCTTCATGATGATGGCCCCTCCGGGATCCTCCTCCATGCCCTCCGGTGATGATGGACCCCTCCAGCAGGGTACCAAAGAGGGCCTAGATTGATTTCTCGTGGTTACAGAGGCTTGCGGCGGGGGAACTTCCGATCTAGGTTATTTTCTGGAGGGTTGTGTATTTATAGGAATTTTTGGCGTCGGTCTCACATCAAGGAGGTGCCTGAGTCATCCACGAGGCAGGCCCACACACCCGGGGGGTGGGGGGTGGGCGCGGCCCGACCCTCGTGGATGGCCCGGTACTCTTGTGGCCCAAGTCTTTTACTCCGGGGTCTTCTTTTGGTCCATAAAAAATCATCAAAAATTGACACGTCAATTGGACTTCGTTTGGTATTCCTTTTCTGCAAAACTCAAAAACAAGGAAAAAACAGAAACTGGCACTGGGCTCTAGGTTAATAGGTTAGTCCCAAAAATCATATAAAATAGCATATAAATGCATATAAAACATCCAAGGTTGATAATATAATAGCATGAACACTTCATAAATTATAGATACGTTGGAGACGTATCAGCATCCCCAAGCTTAATTCCTGCTCGTCCTCAAGTAGGTAAATGATAAAAGAAATAATTTATGAAGTGTGAATGCTAGCAAGTGCATAAGTTTCATCAATGATAGTTCCAATCACTTTTTCTAGCATCATTATATATCATAATAGTATCTCATTTTCATAAGAAATTTTCATGATCAAGTAACAAGCTATTCACATGTTATAGTATAGATCATACACTTTCTTGAAACTAACAAACTATATTCTCAGTCATCAAACAATTGCAATTCATCATATTTTCAGGAAGGGTCTATGTCAGAGCTTTGATTTAGCAAACTCCACATACTCAACCATCATTTAATCTTTCACAATTGCTAACACTCACGTGATATTTATGGGTTCAAAGTTTTAATCGGACACAGAGAAAGATAGGGGCTTATAAATTCGCCTCCCAACCTTTTACCTCAAGGGTAATGTCAACAATAATAGTTCATGATAACTTACATCCAATTGGATATATATATCAGGATCCTTCCAACACAATGTGTTTGCCAAAGGATAAAATGTAAAAAGGAAAGGTGAAGATCACCATGACTCTTGCATAAGGGTAGAAGATAAAAGTAAAAGATAGGCCCTTCGCAGAGGGAAGGAGAGGTTATCATGCGCTTTTATGGCTGGATGCACAAAATCTTAATGCAAAAGAACGTCACTTTATATTGCCACTTGTGATATGGACCTTTATTATGCAGTCTGTCGCTTTTATTTCTTATACATCACAAGATCGTATAAAGATTATTTTCTCCACATTAATAGATCATACATATTTAGAGGGCAATTTTTATTGCATGCACCGATGACAACTTACTTGAAGGATCTTACTCAATCCATAGATAGGTATGGTGGACTCTCATGGCAAAACTGGTTTAAGGAATGTTTGGAAGCACAAGTAGTATCTCTACTTGGTGCAAAGAATTTGGCTAGCATGAGGGGAAAAAGCAAGCTCAACATGTTGGATGATCCAAGACAATATACTTTATTTCAGATATAAGAAAACATAACCCATTACGTTGTCTTCCTTGTCCGACATCAACCTTTTAGCAAGTCATATTTTAATGAGTGCTCACAATTACAAAATATGTCCAAGATAGTATATTTATATGTGAAATCTCTCTTCCTTCAATATTCTTTCATGAATTGTTCAAGTGACCAATTCTACGTTTGCTAACTTTCAATAAGTTTACTACCTATACTTATTCTATGTGAAGTCATTACTCCCCATGGTATAAGCATATGAAACATATATAAATTCAGTTTTATGATATTCATTTTATTCAACCATTTACTCATAGGATATATGTGAAGCACGTGAGTAAATGACAAACTACTCCAAAAAGATATAAGTGAAGGACACTGAGTAGTCAAATAATTAACTAGCCATGGGAGGATTCTTTTTCATTCAAGATTTAAGATCCAATGATTTTATTCAAACAGCAAGTAAAATTGAAAATACACTCCAAGCAAAACACATATCATGTGACGAATAAAAATATAGCTCCGAGTAAGGTATACCGATAATTTTGAAGACGAAAGAGGGGATGCCTTCCGGGGCATCCCCAAGCTTAGGCGCTTGAGTATTCCTTGAATATTACCTTGGGGTGCCTTGTGCATCCCCAAGCTTAGGGTCTTTCCACTCCTTATTCTCCTCATATCGATATCTCACCAAAAGCTTGAAAACTTCAAGCACACAAAACTTAATGGAACTTCGTGAGATAGGTTAGTATGATAAAGAGTAAACCATTCACTTTGGTACTGTCAAAGACAAGGATCATAATTGTTCTCACACAATTCCTACTGTACCATATCATTTCTACAATTTATATTGAGAAATATAAGTCATAGAAACTAGAAAACAAGCAAACTATGCAATGAAAACCGAATCTGGCAGAAACAGAACAGTCTGTAATGATCTGAACACCAACCATACTTCTGCTACTCCAAAAATTCTGAAATAAATTGGTGGACGTGAGGAATTTGTCTATTAATCTTATGTAAAAAGAATCAACTCAATCACACTCTTCTGTAAAAAATGGAAGCTAATCTCGTGAGCGCAAAGTTTCTGTTTTTTACAGCAAGATCACATAACTTTCACCCAAGTCTTCCCAAAGGTCTTACTTGGCACTTTATTGAAACAAAATCTATAATACATGATTAATACAGTAGTTTAATCATGATAACACACAAAAACAGTAAGGGTAAATATTGGGTTGTCTCCCAACAAGCGCTTTTCTTTAATGCCTTTTAGCTAGACATGATGATTTCAATGATGCTCACATAAAAGATAAGAATTGAAACATAAAGAGAGCATCATGAAGAATATGATTAGCACATTTAAACCTAACCTACTGCTACCTCTTGAGCACTGCGTTGGTTTTCCCTTGAAGAGGAAAGGATGGTGCAGTAAAGCAGCGTAAGTATTTCCCTCAGTTTTTGAGAATCAAGGTATCTATCCAGTAGGAGACCACGCGCGAGTCACCTCGTACCTACACAAACAAATAAGAACCTCGCAACCAACACGATAAAGGGGTTGTCAATCCCTTCACGTCCACTTGCAAGAGTGAGATCCGATAGAGATGATAATAATAAGATAAGTATTTTTGGCATTTTTATGATATAGATTGGAAGTAAAGATTGCAAAATAAAATAGATTATAAACTTGTATGATGGAAAATAGAACCGGGGGCCATAGGTTTCACTAGTGGCTTCTCTCAAGATAGCATAAGTATTATGGTGGGTGAACAAATTATTGTCGAGCAATTGATAGAAAAGCGAATAATTATGAGAATATCTAGGCATGATCATATATATAGGCATCATCTCCGTGACAAGTAGACCGACTCCTGCCTGCATCTACTACTATTACTCCACACATCGACCGCTATCCAGCATGCATCTAGAGTATTAAGTTCATAAGAACAGAGTAACACCTTAAGCAAGATGACATGATGTAGAGGGATAAACTAATGCAATATGATGTAAACCCCATCTTTTTATCCTCGATGGCAACAATACAATACGTGTCGTTTCCCTTTCTGTCACTGGGATCGAGCACCGCAAGATTGAACCCAAAGCTAAGCACTTATACCATTGCAAGAAAGATCAATCTAGTAGGCCAAACCAAACTGATAATTCTAAGAGACTTGCAAAGATAAACTAATCATACATAAAATAATTTAGAAAAGATTCAAATATTGTTCATAGATAAACTTGATCATAAACCCACAATTCATCGGATCTCGACAAACACACCGCAAAAAGAAGAGTTACATCGAATAGATCTCCAAGAGAATCGAGGAGAACTTTGTATTGGGATCCAAAGAGAGAGAAGAAGCCACTAGCTACTAGCTATGGACCCGAAGGACTGAAGTAAACTACTCACACATCATCGGAGGGGCCATGGAGTTGATGTAGAGGCCCTCCGTGATCAATGCCCCCTCTGGCGGAGCTCCGGAAAAGGCCCCAAGCTGAGATCTCTTGGGTACTGAAGGTTGCGGCGGTGGAAATAGGGTTTCGTGGTGCTCCTGGATGTTTGCGGGGTATGTGAACATATATAGGAGGAAGAAGTAGGTCGGTGGAGCTACGAGGGGCCCACGAGGGGGAGGGCGCGCGCGCCCAGGGGGGTAGGTGCGCCCCCGGCCTCGTGGCCGCCTCGTTGATTGCTTGACGTCCACTCCAAGTCCTCTGGATCACATTTGTTCCAAAAACCACGTTCCTGAAGGTTTCATTCCGTTTGGACTCCGTTTGATATTCCTTTTCTACGAAACACTGAAATAGGCAAAAAAACAACAATTTGGGCGGGGCCTCCGATTAATAGGTTAGTCCCAAAAATAATATAAAAGTGTAAAATAAAGCCCAGTAACATCCAAAACAGATAATATAATAGCATGCAACAATAAAAAAATATAGATACGTTGGAGACGTATCAGCATCCCCAAGCTTAATTCCTGCTGGTCCTCGAGTAGGTAAATGATAAAAACAGAATTTTTGATGTGGAATGCTTTCTAGAATATTCTTCAATGTATTTTTCAATATTGTGGCAAGAATGTTCAGATCCAAAAGATTCAAGATAAAAGTTTATTGTTGACATAAAAATAGTAATACTCCAAGTATGCTAATCAAGCAATTATGTCTTATCAAAATACCATAGCCAAAGAAAACTTATCCCTACAAAGTCATATAGTTTGTCCATGCTTCATTTTCGTCACAGAAAATGCTCTCATCATGCACAACCCCGATGACAAGCCAAGCAATTGTTTAATACTTAGCTTTTTCAAACTCTTTCAACTTTTATGCAATATATGAGCGTGAGCCATGGACATAGCACTATGGGTGGAATAGAATATGATGATTGAGGTTGTATGAGAAGACAAAAAGGGAGAAAGTCTCACATTGACGCGGATAATCAATGGGCTATGGAGATGCCCACCGATTGATGTCAATGCAAGGAGTAGGGATTGCCATGCAACAGATGCACTAGACCTATAAATATATGAAAGCTCATCAAAGAAACTAAGTGGGTGTGCATCCAACTCGCTTGCTCACGAAGACCTAGGGCATTTGAGGAAGCCCATCATTGGAATATACAAGCCAAGTTCATGGTGCTACTTTGAAGCACAAGTGTGGAAAAAAGGATAGTAACATTGTCCCTTCTCTCTTTTTCTCTCATTTATTTATTTATTTATATTTGGGCCTTCTTTTTTGGCCTTTTTTCTTCCTTTTTTTCTTTTTCGTCCAGAGTCTCATCCCGACTTGTGGGGGAATCATAGTCTCTATCGTCCTTTCCTCACATGGGACAATGCTCTAATGATGATCATCACACTTTTATTTTCTTACAACTCAAGAATTACAACTCGATACTTAGAACAAAATATGACTCTATGTGAATGCCTCCCGTGGTGTACCGGGATTGCGGTGAATCAAGAGTGACATGTATGAAAAAAATTATGAACGGTGGCTTTGCCACAAATACGATGTCAACTACATGATCATGCAAAGCAATATGAAAATGATAATGCATGTCATAATAAATGGAACGGTGGAAAGTTGCATGGCAATATATCTCGGAATGGCTATGGAAATGCCATAATAGGTAGTGAGGGAATCCTGGATTAGGGGGTCTCCGGACAGCCGGACTATCTCCATTGGCCGGACTGTTAGACTATGAAGATACAAGATTGAAGACTTCATCTCGTGTTCGGATGGGACTCTACTTGGCGTGGAAGGCAAGCTAGGCAATACGTATATGGATATCTCCTCCTTTGTAACCGACCTTGTGTAACCCTAACCCTCTTCGGTGTCTATATAAACCGAAGGGTTTTAGTCCGTAGGACAACAATCACAACATACAATCATACCATAGGCTAGCTTCTAGGGTTTAGCCTCTCTGATCTCGTGGTAGATCTACCCTTGTAACACCCATATCTTCAATATTAATCAAGCAGGCCGTAGGGTTTTACCTCCATCAAGAGGGCCCAAACCTGGGTAAAACTTCGTGTCCCTTGCCTCTTGTTACCATCCGGCCTAGACGCATAGTTCGTGACCCCCTACCCGAGATCCGCCGGTTTTGACACCGACATTGGTGCTTTCATTGAGAGTTCCTCTGTGTCGTCGCTGTTAGGCTTGATGGTTCCTACTATCATCGATAGAGATGCGGTCCAGGGTGAGACTTTTCTCCCCGGACAGATCTTCATATTCGGCGGCTTTGCACTGCGGGCTAATTCGCTTGGCCATCTGGAGCAGATTGAAATCTACGCCCCAGGCCATCAGGTCAGATTTGGAAGTTTGAATTACACGGCCAACATCCGTGGGGACTTGATCTTCGACGGATTTGAGCCACAGCCGGGCGCGCCGCACTGTCGCGATGGGTATGACCTAGCTCTGCCATCGGACGGTACCCCAGAGGCCTGTTGGGGAACGTAGCAGAATTTTAAAAAATTTCTACGCATCACCAAGATCAATCTATGGAGTCATCTAGCAACGAGGGAGAGAGGAGTGCATCTACATACCCTTGTAGATCGCGTGCGGAAGCGTTCAAGAGAACGGGGTTGATGGAGTCGTACTCGACGTGATCCAAATCACCGATGACCAAGTGCCGAACGGACGGCACCTCCGCGTTCAACACATGTACGGTTTGGAAGACGTCTCCTCCAACTTGATCCAGCAAGGGGGAAGGAGAGGTTGATGAAGATCCAGCAGCACGACGGCGTGGTGGTGGAAGTAACGGTGATCTCGGCAGGGCTTCGCCAAGCGCAGGGAGACGGAGGAGTGTCACGGGAGGGAGAGGGAGAGGCTAGGGGCTTGGGTGCGGCTGCCCTCCCTCCCCCCACTATATATAGGGTGCCTGGGGGGGCTCCAGCCCTAGGAGATCCATTCTCCTAGGGGGCGGTGGCCAAAGGGGGTGCCTTGCCCCCCAAGGCAAGGGTGGCGCCCCCCACCCCTAGGGTTTCCAACCCTAGGCGCATGGGAGGACCAAGGGGGGCGCACCAGCCCACTAGGGGCTGGTTCCCCTCCTACTTCAGCCCATGGGGCCCTCCGGGATAGGTGGCCCCACCCGGTGGACCTCTGGGACCCTTCTGATGGTCCCGGTACAATACCGATTACCCCCGAAACTTTCTCGATGGCCGAAACTTGACTTCCTATATATAAATCTTCACCTTCGGACCATTCCAGAACTCCTCGTGACGTCCGGGATCTCATCCGGGACTCCGAACAACTTTCGGGTTACCGTATGCTAATATCTCTACAACCCTAGCATCACCGAACCTTAAGTGTGTAGACCCTACGGGTTCAGGAGACATGCAGACATGACCGAGACACTTCTCCGGTCAATAAACAATAGCGGGATCTAGATACCCATGTTGGCTCCCACATGATCCACGATGATCTCATCGGATGAACCACGATGTCAAGGATTCAATCAATCCGTATACAATTCCCTTTGTCAATCGGTACGTTACTTGCCCGAGACTCGATCGTCGGTATCCCAATACCTAGTTCAATCTCGTTACCGGCAAGTCACTTTACTCGTGCCGTAATGCATGATCCCGTGATCAACCACTTGGTCATATTGAGCTCATTATGATGATGCATTACCGAGTGGGCCCAAAGATACCTCTCTGTCATATGGAGTGACAAATCCTAGTCTCGATTCGTGCCAACCCAACAGACACTTTCGGAGATACCTGTAATGTACCTTTATAGTCACCCAGTTACGTTGTGACGTTTGGCACACCCAAGGCACTCCTACGGTATCTGGGAGTTGCACAATCTCATGGTCTAAGGAAATGATACTTGACATTCAGAAAAGCTACAGCAAACGAACTACACGATCTTTGAGCTAAGCTTAGGATTGGGTCTTGTCCATCACATCATTCTCCTAATGATGTGATCCCGTTATCAATGACATCCAATGTCCATAGTCAGGAAACCATGACTATCCTTTGATCAACGAGCTAGTCAACTAGAGGCTCACTAGGGACGTGTTGTGGTCTATGTATTCACACATGTATTACAATTTCCGGATAACACAATTATAGCATGAACAATAGACAATTATCATGAACAAAGAAATATAATAATAACCATTTTATCATTGCCTCTAGGGCATATTTCCAACAGTCTCCCACTTGCACTAGAGTCAATAGTCTAGTTACATTGTGATGTATCGAACACCCATGCAGTTCTGGTGTTGATCATGTTTTGCTCTAGGGAGAGGTTTAGTCAACGGATCTGCCACATTCAGGTCCGTATGTACTTTACAAATCTCTATGTCTCCATTTTGAACACTTTCACGAATGGAGTTGAAGCGACGCTTGATATGCCTGGTCTTCCTGTGAAACCTGGGCTCCTTGGCAAGGGCAATAGCTCCAGTGTTGTCACAGAAGAGAGTCATCGGGCCCGACGCATTGGGTATGACTCCTAGGTCGGTAATGAACTCCGTCACCCAGACTGCTTCTTGTGCTGCCTCCGAGGCTGCCATGTACTCCGCTTCACATGTAGATCCTGCCACAACGCTTTGCTTGCAACTGCACCAGCTTACTGCCCCACCATTCAAAATATACACGTAACCGGTTTGTGACTTAGAGTCATCCAGATCTGTGTCGAAGCTAGCATCGACGTAACCCTTTACGATGAGCTCTTCGTCACCTCCATACACGAGAAACATGTCCTTAGTCCTTTTCAGGTGCTTCAGGATATTCTTGACCGCTATCTAGTGTTCCATGCCGGGATTACTTTGGTACCTTCCTACCAAACTTACGGCAAGGTTTACATCAGGTCTGGTACACAGCATAGCATACATGATAGACCCTATGGCCGAGGCATAGGGGACGACACTCATCTTTTCTCTATCTTCTGCCGTGGTCGGGCATTGAGCCGTGCTCAATCTCGTACCTTGCAATACAGGCAAGAACCCCTTCTTTAACTGATCCATTTTGAACTTCTTCAATATCTTGTCAAGGTACGTACTCTGTGAAAGACCAATGAGGCGTCTCGATCTATCTCTATAGATCTTGATGCCTAATATATAAGAAGCTTCTCCAAGGTCCTTCATTGAAAAACACTTGTTATGCTTTCCAAGAATTCTATATCATTTCCCATCAACAGTATGTCATCCACATACAATATGAGAAATGCTACAGAGCTCCCACTCACTTTCTTGTAAATGCAGGCTTCTCCATAAGTCTGCGTAAACCCAAACACTTTGATCATCTCATCAAGACGAATGTTCCAACTCCGAGATGCTTGCACCAGCCCATAAATCGAGCGTTGGAGCTTGCACACCTTGTCAGCATTCTTAGGATCGACAAAACCTTCTGGCTGCATCATATACAATTCTTCCTTAAGGAAACCATTAAGGAATGTCGTTTTGACGTCCATTTGCCATATCTCATAATCATAGAATACGACAATTGCTAACATGATTTGGACGGACTTCAGCTTCGCTACGGGTGAGAAAGTCTCATCGTAGTCAACCCCTTGAACTTGTCGATAACCCTTAGCGACAAGCCGAGCTTTATAGATGGTCACATTACCATCCGCGTCTGTCTTCTTCTTAAAGATCCATTTATTTTCTATGGCTCGCCAATCAATGGGCAAGTCAGTCAAAGTCCACACTTTGTTTTCATAAATGGATCCTATCTCGGATTTCATGGCTTCCAGCCAATTGTCGGAATCCGGGCCCGCCATCGCTTCTTCATAGTTCGAAGGTTCATCGTTGTCTAACAACATGATTTCCAAGACAGGGTTGCCGTACCACTCTGGTGCGGAACGTGTCCTCGTGGACCTACGAAGTTCAGTAGTAAATTGATCTGAAGTTTCATGATCATCATCATTAACTTCTTCTCTAGTCGGTGCAGGCACCTCAGGAACATTTTCTTGAGCTGCGCCACTTACCGGTTCAAGAGGTAATACTTCATCAAGTTCTACTTTCCTCCCACTTATTTATTTCGAGAGAAACTCTTTCTCTAAAAAGGACCCATTGTTGGCAACAAAGATCTTGCCTTCGGATCTGAGGTAGAAGGTATACCCAACAGTTTCTTTAGGGTATCCTATGAAGACGCATTTTTCCGACTTGGGTTCGAGCTTTTCAGGTTGAAGTTTCTTGACATAAGCATCGCATCCCCAAACTTTTAGAAACGACAGCTTAGGTTTCTTCCCAAACCATAATTCATACGGTGTCGTCTCAACGGATTTCGACGGAGCCCTATTTAAAGTGAATGCAGCAGTCTCTAAAGCATAGCCCCAAAATGACAGCGGTAAATCGGTAAGAGACATCATAGATCGCACCATATCCAATAGAGTGCGATTACAACGTTCGAACACACCATTACGCTGAGGTGTTCTAGGTGGCATGAGTTGTGAAACTATTCCACATTTTCTTAAGTGTGTGCCAAATTCGTGACTCAAGTATTCTCCCCCATGATCTGATCGCAAGAACTTGATTTTCTTGTCACATTGATTCTCAACCTCACTCTGAAATTCCTTGAACTTTTCAAAGGTCTCAGACTTGTGTTTCATTAAGTAGACATACCCATATCTACTCAAGTCATCAGTGAGGGTGAGAACATAACGATAGCCACCGCGAGCCTCAACACTCATTGGACCGCACA
Source organism: Triticum urartu (assembly GCF_003073215.2). Classification (NCBI taxonomy): domain Eukaryota; kingdom Viridiplantae; phylum Streptophyta; class Magnoliopsida; order Poales; family Poaceae; genus Triticum; species Triticum urartu. Next base: position 426,414,475 of record NC_053027.1, read on the forward strand.
CATCAGTATGTATGATTTCCAATAAGTTGGTTGCTCGCTCCATTGTTCCTGAGAACGGAGTCTTGGTCGTTTTACCCATGAGGCATGGTTCACACGTGTCAAATGATTCGTAATCAAGAGACTCTAAAAGTCCATCTGCATGGAGCTTCTTCATGCGTTCGACACCTATGTGACCAAGGCGGCAGTGCGACAAGTATGTGGGACTATCATTATCAACCTTACATCTTTTGGTATTCACACTATGAATATGTGTAGCATTACGCTCGAGATTCATTAAGAATAAACCATTCACCAATGGAGCATGACCATAAAACATATCTCTCATATAAATAGAACAACCATTATTCTCGGATTTAAATGAGTAGCCATCTCGAATTAAACGAGATCCTGATACAATGTTCATGCTCAAAGCTGGCACTAAATAACAATTATTGAGGTTTAAAACTAATCCCGTAGGTAAATGTAGAGGCAGCATGCCGACGGCGATCACATCGACCTTGGAACCATTCCTGACGCGCATCGTTACCTCGTCCTTTGCCAGTCTTCGCTTATTCCGCAGCTCCTGCTTTGAGTTACAAATGTGAGCAACCGCACCGGTATCAAATACCCAGGAGCTACTACGAGTACTGGTAAGGTATACATCAATTACATGTATATCACATATACCTTTAGTGTTGCCGGCCTTCTTGTCCGCTAAGTATTTGGGGCAGTTCCGCTTCCAGTGACCACTTCCCTTGCAATAAAAACACTCAGTCTCGGGCTTGGGTCCATTCTTTGGCTTCTTCCCGGCAGCTTGCTTACCGGGCGCGGCAACTCCCTTGCCGTCCTTCTTGAAGTTCTTCTTACCCTTGCCTTTCTTGAACTTAGTGGTTTTATTCACCATCAACACTTGATGTTCCTTTTTGATTTCCACCTCTGCTGATTTCAGCATTAAATACACCTCAGGAATGGTCTTTTCCATCCCCTGCATATTGAAGTTCATCACAAAGCTCTTGTAGCTTGGTGGAAGCGACTGAAGGATTCTGTCAATGACCGCGTCATCCGGGAGATTAACTCCCAGCTGAGTCAAGCGGTTACGCAACCCAGACATTCTGAGTATGTGCTCACTGACAGAACTATTTTCCTCCATGTTACAGCTGAAGAACTTGTCGGAGACTTCATATATCTCGACCCGGGCATGAGCTTGAAAAACCATTTTCAGCTCTTCGAACATCTCATATGCTCCGTGTCTCAAAACGCTTTTGGAGCCCCGGTTCTAAGCTGTAAAGCATGCCGCACTAAACGAGGGAGTAATCATCAGCACGTGACTGCCAAGTGTTCATAATGTCTTGGTTCTCTGGGACAGGTGCGTCACCTAGCGATGCTTCTAGGACATAATCTTTCTTGGCAGCTATGAGGATGATCCTCAGGTTCCGGACCCAGTCCGTATAGTTGCCACCATCGTCTTTCAGCTTGGTTTTCTCTAGGAACACGTTGAAGTTGAGGAAAACATGGGCCATTTGATCTACAAGACATATTGTAAAGCTTTTAGACTAAGTTCATGATAATTAAGTTCATCTAATCAAATTACTCAATGAACTCCCACTCAGATAGACATCCCTCCAGTCATCTAAGTGAAACATGATCCGAGTTAACTAGGCCGTGTCCGATCATCACGTGAGACGGATTAGCCAACATCAGTGAACATCTTCATGTTGATCATATCTCTTATACGACTCATGCTCGACCTTTCGGTCTTCCGTGTTCCGAGGCCATGTCTGTACATGCTAGGCTCGTCAAGTCAACCTAAGTGTATTGCGTGTGTAAATCTGGCTTACACCCGTTGTATTCGAATGTTAGAATCTATCACACCCGATCATCACGTGGTGCTTCGAAACAACGAACCTTCGCAACAATGCACAGTTAGGGGGAACACTTTCTTGAAATTATTACGAGGGATCATCTTATTTAATCTACCGTCGTTCTAAGAAAATAAGATGTAAAACATGATAAACATCACATGCAATCAAATAGTGACAAGATATGGCCAATATCATTTGCTCCTTTTGATCTCCATCTTCGGGGCTCCATGATCATTGTTGTCACCGGCATGACACCATGATCTCCATCATCATGATCTCCATCATCGTGTCTTCTTGAAGTTGTCTCGTCATCTATTACTTCTACTACTATGGCTAACACTTTGGCAATAAAGTAAAGTAATTACATGACGTTTATGTTGACACGCAGGTGATAAATAAATAAAGACAACTCCTATGGCTCCTGCCAGTTGTCATACTCATCGACATGCAAGTCGTGATTCCTATTACAAGAACATGATCATCTCATACATCACATATATCATTCATCACATCCTTTGGCCATATCACATCACAAAACACTTGGTGCAAAAACAAGTTAGACGTCCTCTAATTGTTGTTGCAAGTTTTTACGTGGCTGCTATAGGTTTCTAGCAAGAACGTTTCTTACCTACGCCAAAACCACAATGTGAATTGCCAATTTTTATTTACCCTTCATAAGGACCCTGTTCATCGAATCCGATCCGACTAAAGTGGGAGAGACAGACACCCGCCAGCCACCTTATGCAACTAGTGCATGTCAGTCGGTGGAACCAGTCTCACGTAAGCATACGTGTAAGGTCGGTCCGGGCCGCTTCATCCCACGATGCCGCCGAATCAAGATAAGACTAGTAACGGCAAGCAAATTGACAATATCGACGCCCACAACTGCTTTGTGTTCTACTCGTGCATAGTAACTACGCATAGACCTAGCTCATGGTGCCACTGTTGGGGAACGTAGAAGAATTTTAAAAAATTTCTACGCATAACCAAGATCAATCTATGGAGAGCAACGAGGGAGAGAGGAGTGCATCTACATACCCTTGTAGATCACGCGCGGAAGCATTCAAGAGAACGGGGTTGATGGAGTCGTACTCGACGTGATCCAAATCACCGATGACCAAGTGCTGAACGGACGGCACCTCCGCATTCAACACACGTATGGTTGGGAAGACGTCTCCTCCAACTTGATCCAGCAAGGGGGAAGGAGAGGTTGATGAAGATCCAGCAGCACGATGGCGTGGTGGTGGAAGCAACGGTGATCTCGGCAGGGCTTCGCCAAGCGCAGGGAGACGGAGGAGTGTCACGGGAGGGAGAGGGAGAGGACAGGGGCTCGGATGCGGCTGCCCTCCCTCCCCCCACTATATAGCGTGCCTAGGGGGGGTGCCGGCCCTAGGAGATCCAATCTGCAAGGGGGGCGGCGGCCAAAGGGGGTGCCTTGCCCCCCAAGGCAAGGGTGGCGCCCCCCACCCTAGGGTTTCCAACCCTAGGCGCAGGGGGAGGCCCAAGGGGGGCGCACCAGCCCACTAGGGGCTGGTTCCCCTCCCACTTCAGCCCATGGGGCCCTCTGGGATAGGTGGCCCCACCCGGTGGACCTCCGGGACCCTTCCGGTGGTCCCGGTACAATACCGATTACCCCCAAAACTTTCCCGATGGCCGAAACTTGACTTCCTATATATAAATCTTCACCTCCGGACCATTCTGGAACTCCTCGTGACGTCCGGGATCTCATCCGGGACTCCAAACAACTTTCGGGTTACCGTATGCTAATATCTCTACAACCCTAGCGTCACCGAACCTTAAGTGTGTAGACCCTACGGGTTCGGGAGACATGCAGACATGACCGAGACGCTTCTCTGGTCAATAACCAACAGTGGGATCTGGATACCCATGTTGGCTCCCACATGCTCCATGATGATCTCATCGGATGAACCACGATGTCGAGGATTCAATCAATCCGTATACAATTCCCTATGTCAATCGGTACGTTACTTGCCCGAGACTCGATCGTTGGTATCCCAATACCTAGTTCAATCTCGTCTCCGGCAAGTCACTTTACTCGTGCCGTAATGCATGATCCCGTGATCAACCACTTGGTCACATTGAGCTCATTATGATGATGCATTACCGAGTGGGCCCAGAGATACCTCTCCGTCATACGGAGTGACAAATCCCAGTCTCGATTCGTGCCAACCCAACAGACACTTTCGGAGATACCTGTAATGTACCTTTATTGTCACCCAGTTATGTTGTGATGTTTGGCACACCCAAGGCACTCCTACGGTATCCGGGAGTTGCACAATCTCATGGTCTAAGGAAATGATACTTGACATTCAGAAAAGCTACAACAAACGAACTACACGATCTTTGAGCTAAGCTTAGGATTGGGTCTTGTCCATCACATCATTCTCCTAATGATGTGATCCCGTTATCAATGACATCCAATGTCCATAGTCAGGAAACCATGACTATCCTTTGATCAATGAGCTAGTCAACTAGAGGCTCACTAGGGACATGTTGTGGTCTATGTATTCACACATGTATTACGATTTCCGGATAACACAATTATAGCATGAACAATAGACAATTATCATGAACAAAGAAATATAATAATAACCATTTTATCATTGCCTCTAGGGCATATTTCCAACAAGGCCGCGCCCGCATCAGCTCCGACCCTTAGCTCGGAGCCAGCTGCACCAATCGAGGACGGGTGGCTAGACACCGCCTCAGGGGCTGCAGTCTTGACGGCGATCGAGCCAAACACCAGCATAATCCTCTACGCAGCCCGTGACTCCAAGGTGCCGGACTCTCCTCCGGACCCCGAACCATCCGCGCCCCTTCCAATCGAATCCGATTGGGCGCCGATCATGGAATTCACCGCTGCGGATATCTTTCAGCACTCGCCCTTCGGCGACATTCTGAATTCACTAAGGTCTCTCTCTTTGTCAGGAGAGCCTTGGCCGGATTATGGCCAACAGGACTGGGATGCGGACGACGAAGAAATTCGACGCCCACCCACCACCTACTTTGTAGCCACTATCGATGATTTAACCGACATGCTCGACTTCGACTCCGAAGACATCGACGGTATGGACGACGATGTAGGAGACGAACATGAACCAGCACCTATAGGGCACTGGAAAGCCACCTCGTTGTATGACATATACATGGTGGATACACCCAATGAAGGCAACGGCGACGAGACATCGGAGGATGACCCCTCCAAGAAGCAACCCAAGCGCCAATGTCAGCGGCGCCGCTCTAAGTCCCGCCAAAGCAAAAGTGGTGATACCGGCACAGGAGATAATAACACTCCGGATAGCGCCGAAGACAACAAAAATCCCCTCCAGCAAGAGTTAGATCAGGAGGATGAAGGAGCCAGCTCTCCTGAGAGAGCGGCTGGCGGAGAGGAGGAGGATGACAATTACATGCCCCCCTCTGAAGACGAGGCAAGCCTCGGCGACGATGAATTCACCGTACCCGAGGATCCTGTCGAACAAGAGCGCTTCAAGCACAGGCTTATGGCCACGGCAAATAGCCTGAAGAAAAAGCAGCAGCAGCTTCAAGCTGATCAAGATCTGCTAGCTGACAAATGGACTGAAGTCCCCGCGGCTGAGGAATATAAACTCGATCGTCCCTCCAAGAGTTACCCAAGACGCAGATTACTACCCCGACTGGAGGAAGAAGCGTATGATACGGCTGATCGGCCACCTCGTGGCCGCGATAGAGAGGCATTCCAGCCAAAAACTCAGCCTCCACCCCCATGCCATCCAAATAAAAAGGCATGAGGAGATACGCCAGACCTGCGAGACATATCGGATGTCGGTGTATAAAAAGAGGGGTACACTTTTTGTACCCCTATAACTGTGCACGGGCAGTCTGAGCCACGGGCACCACCACACCAAGCAAGGCAAGGGAGGTGAGCGAGGGTAAGACGAAGCTCAAGAGAACTACGACGCCAAGGCCAAGACCACGAAGAGCAAAGGGGACGAAGCGGACTCCCCCCAGCAAGATCCTTGCCGGGAGACAGTTCTAGCAGCCCCGGCAAGACCCTTGCCGCGGCGACTCGTCCCGCGCCTACGGAGCGAATCACCCTTGAGTCCACTGCCCCCGAACTGCAAGGATTTGGGAGACATCCCCGTGGCGGCATGCAGATCTTCGTGAAGACATTCAAGATCAGATACGCACTAAGGAGACGACAACCCTTGGCGGGATCCCAGCCGAGGAAGACCACAAGGCCCCCGGCAAGCGCCTTGCCGGGAATGACAGCAGGCGCCTCGGCAAGACCCTTGCCGGAGCCCCGGCAAGGCCCTTGCTGAGGACACCCGCAGGGCCACCATCAGGCCCACGTCAACTAAACCTCCACCACCGCATGCATGCAACTGCCGACCCAACCAGCTGGGCAGGCACCTGCGTGGCGGCATGCAGATCTTCGTGAAGACCCACCACTGCGCCACCTCAGCTGCCTGCCTACCTACGTGGCATCACAGGCGTCGCTGGCCAGGGCGCGTGTCGACACAAGAAGGAGCGGCGACGGACGAGACAGGTTTCTCTCCCGTCCCCGATAAAGCAAGGACACCTAAGCAAGACGCATTAAATGCGCCTTGTCATGTAATGCGAGGGATAACCTCGCATAACTGTACCCTTTCCACCTCCTGTGTGCCACTATGGCAACCCCTTTTTCTATAAAAGGAGGCTCAAGGTGATCAGGAGAGGGATTCGGCTTTTGGAGCTCCTCACGCCCCATAGCTGGCTCAAGAACACAGATATACGATCCACCAAAGCAGGAGTAGGGTTTTACGCATCCTCGCGGCCCGAACCTGGATAAACGAACCGTGTGCTACCTGTTAGATCCGCTCTTCTCACGACCCCGCGCCCCGCCAACCGTAGTAGGGATTCTTGTGATCCCATAGGTGTCGTTCCCGCCGACATCTTTGGCGCGCCCCCGAGGACACCCGCAGGGCCACCATCAGGCCCACGCTGACTAAACCTCCACCACCGCATGCATGCAGCTGCCGACCCAACCAGCTAGGCAGGCACCTGCGTGGCGACATGCAGATCTTCGTGAAGACCCACCACTGCGCCACCTCAGCTGCCTGCCTACCTACGTGGCATCACAAGCGTCGCTGGCCAGGGCGCGTGTCGACACAAGAAGGAGCGGCGACGGACGAGACAGGTTTCTCCCCCGTCCCCGATAAAGCAAGGACACCTAAGCAAGACGCATTAAATGCGCCTTGTCATGTAATGCGAGGGATAACCTCGCATCACTGTACCCTTTCCACCTCCTGTGTGCCACTGTGGCAACCCCTTTTTCTATATAAGGAGGCCCGAGGCGACCAGGAGAGGGATTCGGCTTTTTGGAGCTCCTCACACCCCATAGCTAGCTCAAGAACACAGATATACGATCCACCAAAGCAGGAGTAGGGTTTTACGCATCCTCGCGGCCCGAACCTGGATAAACGAACCGTGTGCTACCTGTTAGATCCGCTCTTCTCATATATTACATCACATCATTGCTGCGGTTCTAACTAAAGATGAAATTTGTCTTGGTCGTGAACCTACAGCGGCGGTGAAGAACGGGATGCCTAATCCCGGCGCTGGCCTTCCACCCTCTTGATTTCGTCGATGCTGCTGATGACAGGCTTGATGCGCTCCTTGAGCACCGTGAGGTCAATACCGTCCGGCAAGCTATCCATCGCGGCACCGAAGTCGAGGTCAGGGTTCCAGTACGCCATCTTGGTGAGGACCTTGGTCATGATCCCCCGGCAAAGTCGTCGGGCTTCCCCGGCCAACGTGGCCGCTCTGCTGGAGTGAAGATAAGCCAAGGCTCCAAGGATGCCCTCGAAGAACAGAGTCAGCTTGGTGTTGACGGTCCCGCTGCGCTCAGGGGTCACGTTTGGCATCCCCATGGTGGCCAACTGCGAGGTGACCCTGCCGGTGATGTCCTCCAGACGGCTGATCCATTTGTTCTCGCGCGCCACATAATCCTAGTGGGAGGCGGCCTCGTTCGCCCGCAGCTGCTTCTCCTCCTCCAGACTCATGGTCAAGGTCTCGTCCCGAGCCCTGCTCTCCGACAACATCTTCTCGAGATCCTCCAGCTTCAGCTTGAGATCTCTGACGGAGTTTTGCGCTTCGGAGAGCTCCCCAGCCCTGCTGATGACCGCTCCTTGCGCCTCCACCAAGGCGCTGTTGAGCGTGCTCTTCTCGTTGGACAGCTTGAGGGCCTGCTCCTTCAGCTCGTCCCGCTCCACCTCCAACTCTCTTACTTTGCCGGCATGGGCCAGGGCCTGGGCATCGAGTGCCTCCTTGTGCCTCTGCTCCAGCTCGCGAGTCCGCCGCGCGACAAGGGCCTCGAGCTCCTCATCCTTGCCACGGAGCGCTGCGGCAAACTTCGCCTCACGCACGATGAGGTCCTCTTCCTAGAAATCTAGTGCGGCTTGATGCTGGTTCCGGACGGCCTCGGCCGCGGCAGCCAAGTTCGCCGCCTATTCCTGGGCCTTCTCGATGTCAGCCATCTTCATGGTGAGCTCGACATTGCGCTTGGCCAATTCCTCCTGAAAGGCCCTCTGCTCCTCGCGAGTCTGGTGGAACCAGGTCTGCGTCTCAGCAATGCGCGCCATGAAATCCACCTCCGCCTGGTCCACCATTGCCGTCCTGGACTTAACCTTGTCCAGACGGACACGGTAGAGCGCCTGGAGTTTTCAGAAGTTGGCCCCCATAGCGCGGAAAAGCTGCTCTTCTGGAGAACCATCACCGCCAATGCCCGGCTCAGCGACAACCTCAAGCCTGGTGGCGGCAAGCACCTCGCTGTCAAAGACTTCCCCTTCGGCGGGCGCTCGGGAACTTGACGCCCCTGGGAGATGGACGAAAAGATCGTCGCCCACCTTCAGATATCTGCCGGGGCCCGAGGTTGAGGAGGAGGGAGGCTGATCATCAACCACCTCTTCCTCGGCAGTGGCCTTGCCGGCTTCCCCGGCAGGCCCACCGTTGGTGCCCTCGGCAGAAGCCTCGCCGGTCGCCTTGGCGGCCCCAGCAGCGGTGTCCTTGGCAGCATCCTTGGCAGCCTCGTCAGCGGCGACCTCGTCAGCATCCCTGTCGGCCTCCTCAGCAATGTTCCCAACAACAGTATCCACGTCCTCCATACCTATTGAAGGAGGGCCTGGGTAGTTATGGGAGCATTGAAGCCAAGAAAAATAATAAGGGAAAAACAGAGACGGAGGACAGGCGACTCACCAGTGCCAGGCTGTGAAGCAGAAGTCCCCTCCCCGCCATCATCCGGCACCGTGGCAGAGTCACCAGCGCCCAAGTTCCCCTCTACCTCCATGGGTGTGGGCTCCGTGCTTGATGCCCTTGCCGGGGACACCCCTCGTGGCGGCGTAGTCGATGGGGGTGGTGTGTTGGGGGTAGCCCTCTGTGGCTCCTCATGCTGCCGCTCCCCTCCTGCAAACCCGACAAGGTCAACACCATAGCATCGAACGCCTACCACATGTCGAATAAGAGGAGGGTGACGAACTTACGCTGGGGGCTGTGCCGGGGGCTGCTGTCCGGGCTGCTCAACACCACCAGTGGCATCTTTGAAGCCCCAGCTGGGGGCTGACTACTCGCCGAGGCCTTCGCCCTCTTCACCCTCTGGGCCAACGTCTCTGCATCCCTGCAAAAGCAAAAATGGATCAAGATGAGTGACTTAATTCAGAGGAATGGAAATGGCAGGAAGGAACGGAGTACTTACTCGTCATCCACCTCCTCCTCTTCCACCACTTTCCTTTTCCTCTTCGGGCTGAGAGGCCCGAGATCAAAAGTGACCTCTGCATCAACATCCGAGTCGACATCTGCCGGAGGAGGCAAAGACGGCGGGGTTTGTGCGCGCCCAGATGAGGAAGGGGCTGTTGTCTTCTTCTTCTCAGCGGCCTTCGTCAGCCTCTTGGCTGCCGTGGCCCTCGTGTGACGCCCAGACCCCTCCAGGGTCAATTGAGGCCGCGTAGCACTGCCAGGCCGGACCGGCTCGCCAGAGCCAGCCCGCCGCGGGATTCGCCCTCTTCCCCTGGTTGGCGTCGAGCCCGCCGCCGCGCCATCCTCCTCCTCCGACTTGTCGGCCGCGTCTTCGACGAGCGGAGCTCCAGTGTCGGTGCTGCTGACCTCCCCGGAGGCCGCCGCCCACCGGGTGAGCTCCTCTTCCTCCGCAGCTGTTGCGGCCTTGTCCTCCACACCCCCGGTGCTGCCGGCCTCCATGGCAAGCTGTGCCTCCCTCGCCCTAGTGGCGATGTAGTTTAGCTCTGCCTGGGTGGTGTCCATGACAAGCCACCGTTCGGCGTCAGCATTGACATACATCTCGATCAGGGTGTCAAAGAATTGCTACACATCCACGTCCTTCGGCTCCCTCCAACTCGGGACAGGGCCGTGCGCATTACAGTCCAGCATCATGGCGATGATCTCGGACCGACATGAATTGTTGCACAACGGGACCACCCCCGCTGGCAGCTTGAAAAACGGCCCCTTGAGGGCCTTGCCAACCTTTGCGGCATCCCTCGCGGCCTTGCCGGTCCGTTCGACCTTGCCTCGCGACCCACATCAAGCTGGAAAAGCCGCTGGCAGAAGTGGGCATGCGCCAGCACTGTGAAGTTGTGATCGAGGCCGGGGCGGAGTCGCATAATGTCAGCCGGATTCGTAAAGAGCCAAGCTGGCCTCCCCTTGTTGTGCAGCGGGGCGATCCAGCGGCGAATGATGTCCTCCCCGATCATCTCAAGGGTGAGTCTGGCCCGGGTGAGCCGGAGAATCCTAGTAGTGGCAACAGTGAGCCTCCGGTCGGCGGCGTCGACATCGCTCCAATCGCTGCCACGGACCGGCGGCACTCGGCGGACCTTGCAGAATTCCGGCGGGTTTTCATCCTCAATCCAGCACCACCGGCCACGCCATTCCTCCCACCTCTCCTTCACGGCACCGTCCGGGTACGCCCCCTTGGATCTTGGGATCCAGGTGACGCAACCAGAGACGGCACCTCCCGGCTGGATCCGAGGGAAGAAGTAATGGCGGAAGAGCGCCGTGTTGGGCTGCACCCCGGCAAAGCCTTCGCAAAGATGCGCGAAGAAAGCCATGCACGCCACCGCATTCGGAGTAAAATACAAGAGGCGAAAGCCAAAGGTGTGCATAATGTCGCAAAAGAAATCAGAGAAAGGGGGGCATAACCCGCAAGAAAGATAATCGAAGAAAAAGGGATACCGATTTGGAGCAGGATCGGCGCAAGCGGCAGGAATGACGCGCGTCGCCGGGTGTCCCGAATTCTCTCCCCCGTCTTCGCTCCCCATAGGGGCCTGAAGGAGGCCCGGAGCTCTTGAACATCAACCGTCGACGGGAAGAAAAAGGCGGACTTCGTCCGGTCCCCTGACAGCGCGCTCTTCGGCGGCTCCACAGTCCCAAAGCCCTTAGCCACCCCCTTGCCCTTGACGGGTTTGGGCGCCATGGCGACCAAGAAGTTTAGAGGGCTGAGGAAGGGGGATGGCGAAGCAATGACGGCGGGCGGCGACGGAAGCTTAGGAAGGAAGGAAGAGAGGAAACGACGGCTCTGAGATTGGAAAAGGCACGAGGAAAGAGGAGAAAGTGAGCAGCGCCCGCGGTTATTCCTTTTTTATGGGGGAAAACACGGGCCGCCTCCTTTCACATTAACTGTGGTGTGACGCATGCCCGCGGGAACCAATGCCACACATGCTGCCCACGTCACATGCACCTCCCCACGCCGCGCCACACGCGGGAGTCGTGGGAAGCGCATCGCGCAAAGAATCTTACCGCGGTAAAAACCGCCCTGCCTGCCCGCGCACCGTTTTTGGGCCTAGCCCAACAACGCGCTGCGCTTATGTGTGGACCAGGCCCGGGGGCTCCTGTCGGTGTACAAAAAGAGGGGTACACTTTTTGTACCCCTATAACTGTGCACGGGCAGTCTGAGCCACGGGCACCACCACACCAAGCAAGGCAAGGGAGGTGAGCCAGGGTAAGACTGAAGCTCAAGAGAACTACGACGCCAAGGCCAAGACCACGAAGAGCAAAGGGGACGAAGCGGACTCCCCCCGGCAAGATCCTTGCCGGGAGACAGTTCTAGTAGCCCCGGCAAGACCCTTGCCACGGCGACTCGTCCCGCGCCTACGGAGCGAATCACCCTTGAGTCCACTACCCCCAAAGGGCAAGGATTCGGGAGACATCCCCGTGGCGGCATGCAGATCTTCGTGAAGACATTCAAGATCAGATACGCACTAAGGAGATGACAACCCTTGGCGGGATCCCAGCCGAGGAAGACCAAAAGGCCCCCGGCAAGCGCCTTGCCGGGGATGACAGCAGGCGCCTCGGCAAGACCCTTGCCGGAGCCCCGGCAAGGCCCTTGCCGAGGACACCCGCATGGCCACCATCAGGACCACGCCGACTAAACCTCCACCACCGCATGCATGCAGCTGCCGACCCAACTAGCTGGCCAGGCATCGGAGGAGAAAGCAAAGCATTCAAGATCGATCTACGGATCACGAGGGCGCACCACTGTACGAGACGGTAAACTTCATGCCGGATACAGTAAAAGCAAATCCGGCCGGGCCGAACACAGCGGGCAGGACCCATACGAGCTGCGTCGCGATATAGCCCAATACAGAGGCGCCACACACCCCTTATGCTTCACAGGTGAAGTAATGGAACATCAATTCCCAGAAGGTTTCAAACCTGTAAACATTCTATCATACGATGGCACAACAGATCCCACAGTATGGATTGAGGACTTCCTCCTCCACATCCACATGGCCCGCGGTGATGACTTACATGCCATCAAATACCTCCCACTAAAACTCAAAGGACCAGCGCGGCATTGGCTTAATAGCTTACCAGCGGACTCCATTAGCTGTTGGGAAGATCTGGAAGCCGCATTCCTCGACAACTTTCAGGGCACTTATGTGCAACCACCAGACGCCGGTGACTTGAGCCACATAATTCAGCAGCCAGAAGAGTCGGCTAGGCAATTCTGGACTCGGTTCCTTACAAAGAAAAATCAAATCGTTGACTATCCGGATGCGGAGGCCTTAGCGGCTTTCAAGCACAACATCCGAGACGAGTGGCTAGCCCGGCACATTGGTCAGGAAAAGCCGAAATCTATGGCAGCCCTCACGACGCTCATGACCCGCTTTTGTGCGGGAGAAGACAGCTGGTTGGCTCATAGTAACAACATATCAAAGAACCATGGTACCTCAGATACCAAGGACGGCAACAGCAGGTCACGTTGCAACAAGCATAAGCGTCGCATTAACAGCGAAAGTACTGAGGATACGACAGTCAATGCCGGATTCAAAGGCTCTAAACCCGGTCAGCGGAAAAAGCCATTCAAGCAAAGTACGCTGGGTCCGTCTAGCTTGGACCGTATACTCGATCGCTCGTGTCAAATACACGGCACCCCAGACAAGCCAGCCAATCACACCAATAGGGATTGTTGGGTGTTCAAGCAGGCTGGCAAGTTAATTGCCGAAAACAAGGAGAAGGGGCCGCATAGTGATGATGAGGAAGAACCCCGGTAGCCACACACTGGAGGACAGAAGAGGTTTCCCCCGCAAGTGCGGACGGTGAACATGATATACGCAACCCACATCCCCAAGAGGGAGCGGAAGTGTGCGCTCAGGGACGTATATGCGTTGGAGCCAGTCACCCCAAAGTTCAACCCTTGGTCCTCCTGTCCGATCACCTTCGATCGCAGGGACCACCCCACTAGTATCCGTCACGGCAGATTCACCGCACTGGTCCTAGACCCAATCATCGACGGATTTCACCTCACTCGAGTCCTTATGGACGGCGGCAACAGCCTGAACCTGCTTTATCAGGACACAGTGCAAAAAATGGGTATAGACCCCTCAAGGATCAAACCCACAAAGACGACCTTTAAGGGCGTCATTCCAGGCATAGAGGCCCACTGCATAGGCTCAATTACACTAGAAGTGGTCTTCGGATCCCCGGATAACTTCCGAAGCAAAGAGTTAATCTTCGATATAGTCCCATTCCGCAGTGGTTATCACGCGCTGCTCGGACGAACCGCATTCGCTAGATTCAATGCGGTACCACATTATGCATACCTCAAGCTCAAGATGCCAGGACCTCGCGGAGTTATTACAGTCAATGGAAACACAGAGCGCTCTCTCCGAACAGAGGAGCACACCGCGACCCTCGCAGCAGAAGCGCAAAGCAGCCTCTCAAGGCAATCTACCAGTTCGGTGTTTCAAAGCCCGGACACCTTCAAGCGCGCTCGGGGAAATCGGCAAACAGACCGCCTGGCGCGATCTGAGCTCGCATAGCAATACGGCGGCCACCTCAATCCCAGCCCAACGGCGTTGTTCATGCCGCGCGTACATAATTACGCATTAAAAATACCATGGACACAAATGGGGAGGGGGAGGCACAACTACGGCACGCCCCAAAACGTGGCCTAAATCGCACCAGGGGCTTCCCGTTTGGTTATTTTTCTTTTTCTTTCAGGACTTCAATCTCTGGAAACACTGTCCAGCAGCTCTATTGCCGAACACATGATACAGCAACCAAGGAGGCCGCAACTACGTAATTCCCAGGTGGATTACAGATTTCATATAATTCCTCAGTCTCCCTTGGAAGGGACATAGTCCTACTCTTTTGCTTATTACACTATTTGTATCACTCTGCTTCAATGCAATTTTTTAATATACAATGCATGACATTACGACTATTATTGCATTTTTGTTATATGTATACATATCTATGTGTTCATTAATGACGCCTAGCAACCGTACACTCTGGTACGGCCAATGCACTAGGGGCTTACGTACCCACAATATGGTGTGAAAAGTCCGAACACTTTCACAAGTGCGGCACCCCGAACTTATAGCATTATATGCATCAGCTCCGAATCATGTCTTTGGTCAAATGTTTGGTTTGCCCGGCTCCTATGTTTCGGTACCTTACGTTCCGCTCTATAGGCTAAGGTAGCGCTAGGAGAACTACTGCGATTGTGCCCTGGTTCTGCCGGGCCGAGCACCTTAGTAGAGAAAGCTAAAACTGACTGTCATGATAAGGCGAGAGACTAGTCGCTGTTCGGCGAGGTTTTTCGAGTCCCTAAAGACTTATGCCGCTTAGGGCGAGGGGCCGGCTCCGTCCGGGTTACAGGCATGTATCGCTCCCCGAATTCGGCCTTCCGAATACCAGGGGCTTCGCCGAAATTTAAAATTATAGAATTCTATGGCTAAGTGAGAGTGATAAAGCATTATTAGTCCGGTTGCCTTGTTCGTTGTGCTGAGCACCTCCCTCGAAGGACCCAAACATGGGAACAAGAGTGCTCAGGTTTATCCCGAACACCCCGGCACTCGTGGCATGGGGGCAGAAGCCAAGGACTAGCCATCTCTCAGATTGGATAAACAGCCAAACAGAAGGTAATATTTTAAATTCACATAAGCGTTGCATAGCGAATACGATACAAGTTTTCATACAGGACAAAACGAGCAAGTCTCATTCAAATATTACATTTTGTGAACACTCATCTGCGATAAGACGGGCGCCCGGCAGAACACCCTCGTAGTACATCTCGGGGTGGCGGTGTTCCTTGCCCTCCGGCAGCCCCTCCTTGATCAGCTTCATGGCGTCTAGCTTGACCCACTACGTTTTTACACGGGCGAAGGCCCGGCGTGCACCTTCAATGCAGACGGATTGCTTGACGACCTCCAGCCGTGGGCAGGCATCCACAAGCCGCCTCACGAGGCCAAAGAAGTTGTTCGGAAGGGCATCGCCAGGCCACAACCAGACTATGAAGCCCTTCATGGCCTGATCGGCCGCCTTATGTAGCTCGGCCATCTGCTTCAGCTGGTCACTCATCGGCACCGGATGTTCGGCCTTAGCATACTGAGACCAGAACAGCTTCTCCGTCGAGCTACCGTCCTCGGCCTGGTAAAATTGTGCGGCATCGGACACACTGCGGGGCAAATCCGTGAATGCTCCTGAAGAGCTCCGGATCCGGGTAAGTAATCGATAATTTACTTTTACATGCTTGCTTTTCATATAGAAAGCCTTACCCGCCGCTATATTATTTATCGCGTCGATCTCCTGAAGGGCCTTCTGGGCCTCGTCCTTGGCACTCTTCGCGCTCTCACGGTCCGCGGCAAGCTCAGACTCTCGCGTCTTCAAGTCAAGCTCCAACGCCTCGTGCTTCGTCACGAGAGCCTGGAGCTCTTGCTGCACCTCGCCCACCCGAGCCTCGTGCCTCTCTCGCTCGGTGCGCTCCTGGGCCACCTTCTCTTCGGCCTGGGACACCGCTGGCTTCAGGGTCGCCACCTCGGCCGTGGCCCCTAGCAAACATACAATGATCCTGTCATTTAGCAATCGCGTCCTTTTTCTCATCTATAGACGGGGTATTACTTACCATTGTTCTCCTCGAGCTGCCTCTTAGCAAGGCCGAGCTCTTTCTGGGACCCCTCGAGGGCCTCCTTCAGTACGGCGACCTCCACAGTTAGTGCGGCGGACGCCAGCAGCGAAGCCTGCATACGCATATTGACATACTTATATTAGACTCATGCGATATTATTTGATCCTCTGTTCGGCTTTTCTTTGTGAACACCGAACAAAGCATCAGGGGCTACTGTCTATGCAGTAATATTTCTACTACATTTTAAAACACTTACCTCGAAGCCTGTTAGAAGGCTAGTACAGGCTTCAGTCAACCCTCTCTTGGCGGACTGAACCTTCTGGATCATCGCACTCATGATAGTGCGGTGCTCCTCCTCGATGGACGCGCTGTGAAGCGCTTCCAACATAGTGTCTGGCGCCTCTGGATGGACAGAGGTCACCGGCACAGGCGTTTCACCCTCCTTAGAAGGGGACTGCCTGCCCGAGCTCGGAACCGTTGGAGGGTCCAGCGCGGTGTTCGGCTGAGGGCCGAACTCGGAGCTCTCGGGGACCCCGTCCCCTCGGCTCCCGGAGTCCGGAAGGTCGCCTTGAGGCGCCTCTGGGACTGTCCCCCCTCGATCCGGTGCCTCTTGAGACAGCACCTCGGCGTCATCGGCTGGATGAGGGGAGGTGGCGATCGGTACTGGATCGCTATCCATGTCTGACGAGCCCAGGGAGCCATCCGAGGATACCTCGATATTGGCTTGGGGCGGCCTGCACAATTGAGTTCGGCGTTAGGGAAAGCAATGCGACAAAGGAATCCTATGGGTTACTTTGGTATCCAAATACTTACGATCTCCCGTGGGGCTTGGCCCTGGGCAACCACTCGTCTTCACTTTCGTCGGCGGCGGTGGAGCTGTCCGGAAGGAGCGTCCTTCCCTTCTTGGACCCTCCGGCCTCCCCAGTTGGGGCGGCCTTCCTTTTCTTATCTCACCCAGTTGGTGGGGGAGCCTCTTCTTCCTCTTCCTCCTCTTCGGGGGAAGAGTGCGCCACAGAGTCATCGGACGGTGAGTCCGACGACGCCTGGCGTTGGGAACTCTTTCGAGCTCCCTTGGCCTTCTTGGTCTTCTCCGGCACCTTGTAAGGAGCCGGAGTCAACATCTTCGCCAGAAGGGCGTCTGCAGGGCCTTCGGGCAAGGGAGCCGGACAGTCGATTTGTCCGGCCATCTTCTGCCAGTCCTGTTAATGGCACGGGAGTTTAGATCCCGCATAGAGCCAATCTATATAGAAAACAAATATCCTGTAAAAGGTAAAACAACTTACCGCACTGGCATGGCGCTTCGTGCTGAATCCGCGATCCTCAGTAATGGGGGGAGGGACCTCGGCGCTCTTGAACAGCACCCTCCAGGCATCTTCATGAATCGTATCGAAGAGCCTGTTCAGAGTTCGGTGCTGCGCCGGATTGAACTCCCACAAGGTAAACTCCCATTGTTGGCACGGGAGTATCCGGCGGACGAGCATAACCTGGACTATGTTGACAAGCTTGAGCTTCTTGTCCACCATGTTCTCTTTACATGACTGGAGTCTGGTCAGCTCCTTTGAATTACCCCAGGACAGGCCCTTCTCTTTCCAGGAGGTGAGCCGCATGGGGATGCCAGATCGGAACTCGGGGCCCGCTACCCATGCGGGGTTGCGCGGCTCGGTGATATAGAACCACCCCGATTGCCACCCCTTTATGGTATCCACGAAGGTGCCCTCGAGCCATGTGATGTTGGGCATCTTGCCCACCATGGCGCCTCCGCACTCCGCCTGGCGGCCGCTCACTACCTTCGGCTTGACATTGAAGGTCTTCAACCATAAGTCGAAGTGGGGCTTGATGCGGAGGAAGGCCTCGCACACGACGATAAACGCCGAGATGTTGAGGATGAAGTTCGGGGCCAGATCGTGGAAATCCAGGCCGTAATAAAACATGAGCCCCCGGACGAAGGGATGGAGAGGGAATCCTAGTCCGTGGAGGAAATGGGTGAGGAATACCACCCTCTCATGGGGCTCGGGGGTGGGGATGAGCTGTCCCTCATCTGGGAGCCGGTGCGCGATGTCGTCGGGCAGGTATCCGGCTCTTCTCAGTTTCTTGACGTCTCCCTCCATGATGGGGGAGACCATCCACTTGCCCTCCGCTCTAGACATGGTTGGAGAAGGTTGAGATGGAAGTGAGAGCTTGGGCGCTAGAGCTCGAGTGTGCGGGAGCGGATGAGCAGAGGAGGAAGAAGGCGTGGATAGAAAGGTGAATCCTTATCCCTTTATATGGGTGGACAAAATTAAACGTCCCCACTTGCATGGTAAAACTCGCTTATCCCCCAAGTGCCACAATTGATGGCGCGGTTGGGTTACCCACGCCCGTATTGATGAGAATCCCGTAATAAGGGGACACGATCTCTGCTTTGACAAGACATGTCGAAAAACTGCCTCGCGTTATGTGCGGGGGAGGTTAAAAGAAATGGTTCAAATAATCACCGGGCCATGACGTAACGTCATGTTGCCAAAACAAGCTAGCGGATTAGATCTGCGAAAACATTATTCTCTCCACGGTGAAATGTGGGACTTATTTTGCAGGGTCGGACACTATCCTCGTATTCAAATTCTTCTGTGATGTATTCGGAGAAGGAACCCGCCTTGCAATGCCGAAGATAACTGCGCGCCGGACTCATCGTCATTGAAGCCTGGTTCAGGGGCTACTGAGGGAGTCCTGGATTAGGGGGTCTCCGGACAGCCGGACTATCTCCATTGGCCGGACTATTAGACTATGAAGATACAAGATTGAAGACTTCGTCTCGTGTCCGGACGGGACTCTACTTGGCGTGGAAGGCAAGCTAGGCAATACGTATATGGATATCTCCTCCTTTGTAACCGACCTTGTGTAACCCTAACCCTCTTCGGTGTCTATATAAACCGAAGGGTTTTAGTCCGTAGGACAACAATCACAACATACAATCATACCATAGGCTAGCTTCTAGGGTTTAGCCTCTCTGATCTCGTGGTAGATCTACTCTTGTAACACCCATATCTTCAATATTAATCAAGCAGGACGTAGGGTTTTACCTCCATCAAGAGGGCCCGAACCTGGGTAAAACTTCGTGTCCCTTGCCTCCTGTTACCATCTGGCCTAGACGCATAGTTCGGGACCCCCTACCCGAGATCCGCCGGTTTTGACACCGACAGGTAGGTATGGTGGCTGTTTTGAGGAAGATATAAGGAGGCTTATGTGTGATAGAGCGTATCATATCACGGGGTTTGGATGCACCGACGAAGTTTGCACCAACTCTCAAGGTGAGAAAGGGAAATGCACGGTACCGAAGAGGCTAGCAATGATGGAAGGGTGAGAGTGTGTATAATCCATGGACTCAACATTAGTCATAAATAACTCACATACTTATTGCAAAAATCTACAAGTCATCAAAACCAAGCACTACGTGCATGCTCCTAGGGGGATAGATTGGTAGGAAAAGACCATCGCTCGTCCCTGACCGCCACTCATAAGGAAAGCAATCAAAGAACACCCCATGCTTCAAATTTGTCACATAACATTCACCATACGTGCATGCTACGAGACTTGCCAACTTCAACACAAGTATTCATCAATTTCACAATTACTCAACTAGCACACCTCTAATATTACCACCTTTATATCTCAAAACCATCTATCAAGCATCCAACTTCTCTTAGCATTTAAAAATTTATAACCAAAGTGAATTACCATGCTGTTCTAAAGGACTCTCAAAATGATATAAGTGAAGCATGAGAGATCAATTATTTCTATAAAATAGAACCACCACTGTGCTCTAAAAGATATAAGCGAAGCACTAGAGCAAAAATTATATAGCTCAAAAGATATAAGTGAAGCGCATAGAGTATTCTAATAAATTACAATTCATGTGTGTATCTCCCAAAAGGTGTGTACATCAAGGATTGTTGTGGTAAACTAAAAATCAAGGACTCAAATCATACAATACGCTCCAAGCAAAACACATATCATGTGGCGAATAAAAATATAGCTTCAAGTAAAGTTACCGATGGACGAAGACGAAAGAGGGGATGCCTTCCGGGGCATCCCCAAGCTTAGGCTTTTTGGTGTCCTTGGATTTTACCTTGGGGTGCCTTGGGAATCCCCAAGCTTAGGCTCTTACCACTCCTTGTTCCATAATCCATCAAATCTTTACCCAAAACTTGAAAACTTCACAGCACAAAACTTAAAAGAAAATCTTCATGAGCTCCGTTAGTAAAAGAAAACAAACCACCACTTCAAGGTACTGTAATGAACTCATTATTGATTTATATTGATGTTAAACCTACTATATTACAACTTTTCTATGGTTCATAAACTCTATTACTAGCCATAGATTCATCAAAATAAGCAAACAACACGCGAAAAACAGAATCTGTCAAAAACAGAACAGTCTGTAGTAATCTGTAGGTTTTGAATACTTATGGAACCCCAAAAATTCTCAAATAAATTTATGGAAGTGAGGAATTTATCTATTAATCACCTGCAAAAATAATTAACTAAATATCACTCTCCAGTAAAAAATGTCATCAATTCTCGCGAGCGCTAAAGTTTCTGTTTTTTACAGCAGGATCAAAAAGACCTTCCCCAAGTCTTCCCAACGGTTATACTTTGCACAAACACTAATTAAACACAAAAACACAACCAAAACAGAGGCTAGATAAATTATTTATTACTAAACTGGAGCAAAAAGCAAGGAAAAAAAATTAAAATTGGGTTGTCTCCCAACAAGCACTATTATTTAATGCCCCTAGCTAGGCATAATATTTCAACGATGCTCACACAGAAGATAATAATTGAGACAAATAGAGCATCATGAAACATGTGACAAACACATCTAAGTCTAACATATTTCCTATGCATAGGCATCTTATAGGCAAACAACTTATCAAGGCAAGCAAAAACTAGCATATGCAAGGAAGCGGAACGAAACAATAGCAATCTCAACATAACGAGAGGCAATTTAGTAACATGAAAATTTCTACGACCATATTTTCCTCTTTCATAATAATTACATGTAGGATCATAATAAAATTCAACAATATAGCTATCACAAAACATATTCTTAACGAGATCCACATGTATGCAAAGTTGACACTCTTCCAAAATAGCGGGATTAACATTAACTAAAGTTATGACCTCTCCAAACCCACTTTTATCAAAAACTTCGTAAGATTGAACATTCTCCAAATATGTGGGATCTAAAGTTGACACTCTTCCAAACCCACTTTCAATATTATTGCAAACATTATAATCAATCTCATATTCATCACGGGTCTTAAATAAATTTTCAAGATCAAAAGAAGAATCACCCCAATCATGATCATTGCAACAAGTAGAGGACATAACAAAACTAGCATCCCCAAGCTTAGGGTTTTGCATATTATTAGCACAATTGACATATAGAATTTATAATAACATCATTGCAATCATGCTTTTCATCAAAGTAACTATCAAGTATGGGTGCAATAGCAACGATCTCATGTTTAACATAAGGAACTATAGCAAACTCATCTTCATAAATATTGGCATCATGGCCATAAGAATAGCAAGCATCATGTTCTTCAAGGGATGTTTCAATCAAATCATCGAAATCATAATTATCTATAGATTCATGCATATCATTATTTTCTTCCGAAGCAACGGTCATTCTTTCAATAAATTCTTTGACATAGACATTATGAGCATAGTTTTCATAGCAATATTTAAGTATCTCAAAATTTTCAGATTCGTAGAGAGTAATATCATACTTTTCAATCAAAGAAGCAACTTCATAAGCACCCTTAAAAAGCAACAAAATTTTCAATTTGTTCAATATCGTAGTAACAATAAACACCCTTTGCATAAGAAGATAAGATTTCATTATCATTAAACTCACATAGGTAGGGGAGGTGTTTTTTAGGGTTCTTAGAGCAACAAGTAAGATCACAAATTTCACAAAGATTCCAAGCATAACATAGCAATCTGTTTATTTGATCCCATAAGAATCTCCCTTTTTCATACAAACGGTGATGCATAAAATGAGCATGCTCATCTAAAGATTTCCCATCAACTAGGCTAGTTGGGGTTTCAGCACGAGCACATAAGGATCAAAGATGATCCAAGTAGAACACTTTAAGTGGATCCATATCAATAGATTTTTAGCAAGCAAAGATGCAAGCAAATAGAAGGCACATGGAAACACAAAGAAAGATACATACAGGAAGAAGGCGAACAGAAAAAGGGAGAATAAAACGGCAAGGGTGAAGTGGGGGAGAGGAAAATGAGAGGCAAATGGCAAATAATGTAATGCGAGGGATGAGAGTTTGTGATGGGTACTTGGCATGTCTTCATTGTGCATAGACTCCCCGGCAACGGCGCCAGAAATCCTTCTTGCTACCTCTTGAGCATTGCATTGGTTTTCCCTTGAAGAGGAAAGGGTGGTGCAGTAAAGCAGCGTAAGTATTTCCCTTAGTTTTTGAGAACTAAGGTAGCAATCCAGTAGGAGACCACGCGCGAGTCACCTCGTACCTACACAAACAAATAAGAACCTCACAACCAACAGGATAAAGGGGTTATCAATCCCTTCACGGCCACTTGCAAGAGTGGGATCTGATAGAGATGATAATAATAAGATAAGTATTTTTGGTATTTTTATGATATAGATTGAAAGTAAAGATTGCAAAATAAAATAGATTAGAAACTTGTATGATGGAAAATAGACCCGGGGCCATAGGTTTCACTAGTGGCTTCTCTCAAGATAGCATAATTATTACGGTGGGTGAACAAATTATTGTCGAACAATTGATAGAAAAGCGAATAATTATGAGAATATCTAGGCATGATCATGTATATAGGCATCACGTCCGTGACAAGTAGACCGACTCCTGCCTGCATCTACTACTATTACTCCACACATCGACCGCTATCCAGCATGCATCTAGAGTATTAAGTTCATAAGAACAGAGTAACGCCTTAAGCAAGATGACATGATGTAGAGGGATAAACTAATGCAATATGATGTAAACCCCATCTTTCTATCCTCGATGGCAACAATACAATACGTGTCGTTTCCCTTTCTGTCACTGGGATCGAGCACCACAAGATTGGACCCAAAGCTAAGCAGTTCTCCCATTGCAAGAAAGATCAATCTAGTAGGCCAAACCAAACTGATAATTCGAAGAGACTTGCAAAGATAAACCAATCACACATAAAAGAATTCGAGAAGATTCAAATATTCTTCATAGATAAACTTGATCATAAACCCACAATTCATCAGATCTCGAGAAACACACCGCAAAAAGAAGAGTTACATCGAATAGATCTCCAAGAGAATCGAGGAGAACTTTGTATTGAGATCCAAAGAGAGAGAAGAAGCCATCTAGCTACTAGCTATGGACCCGAAGGTCTGAAGTAAACTACTCACACATCATCGGAGGGGCCATGGAGTTGATGTAGAGGCCCTCCGTGATCAATGCCCCTCCGGCGGAGCTCCGGAAAAGGCCCCAAGATGGGATCTCTTGGGTACAGAAGGTTGCGCTGGTGGAAATAGGGTTTCGTGGTGCTCCTGGATGTTTGCAGGGTATGTGAATGTAACACCCACAACGTGGCTATATCTCCCACGTGTCGGGGAACGACTTAGAGGCATAGCCGCATGGTAGGCATGTCGCAAGAGGGGTAATCTTTACACATCCCATGTACTGAATAAAAAGGGATAAAGAGTTGGCTTACAATCGCCACTTCACACAATACATAAATATGTCATACGTCATCCAAAATACAAACAAGGTCCGACTATGGAACCAAAATAAAGAAAGACAACCCCAAATGCTAGATCCCCGATCGTCACAACTGGGCTCCACTACTGATCAACTGGAAACGAAACAACACAACGAACACGAGCTTCATCAAGGTCCCACTTGAGCTGGGTTGCGTCATCTGCACTGGTATCATCGGCACCTGCAACTGTTTGGAAGTATCTGTGAGCCACGAGGACTCAACAATCTCACACCCGCGAGATCAAGACTATTTAAGCTTATGGGTAGGAAAAGGTAGTGAGGTGGAGCTGCAGCAAGCACTAAGCATATATGGTGGCTAACATACGCAAAAGAGAGCGAGAAGAGAAGCAATGCACGGTCGAGAAGCTAGAAGTGATCCTGAAACTACTTACGTTCAAGCATAACACAAGAACCGTGTTCACTTCCCGGACTCCGCCGAAAAGAGACCATCACAGCTACACACGCGGTTGATTCATTTTAATTAAGTTAAGTGTCAAGTTATCTACAACCGGATATTAACAAATTCCCATCTACCCATAACCGTGGGCACGACTTTCGAAAGTTCAAACCCTGCAGGGGTGTCCCAACTTAGCCCATCACAAGCTCTCACGGTCAACGAAGGATATTCCTTCTCCCGGGAAGACCCGATCAGTCTCGGAATCCCGGCTACAAGACATTTCGACAATGGTAAAACAAGACCAGTAGAGCCGCCCGATGTGCCGACATCCTGATAGGAGCTGCACATATCTCGTTCTCAGGGAAACACTGGATTGTCCAAGATTCCGGTAGGCCAGCCCAGAGTTGCCCCTGGTGGCCACCGGCGGCTGACAGGTTCGGACCAACACTTAGACAAGCACTGGCCCGGGGGGGTTAAAATAAAGATGACCCTCGGGAGCACGACTCCCAAGGGAAAAAGGTAGGTGGTGGTGAGGCAAATGGTAAAACCAAGGTTGGGCCTTGCTGGAGGAGTTTTATTCAAAGCAAACTCTCAAGGGGTTCCCATAACCCCCAACCGTGTAAGGAACGCAAAATCAAGGAACATAACACCGGTATGACGGAAACTAGGGCGGCAAGAGTGGAACAAAACACCAGGCATAAGGCCGAGCCTTCCACCCTTTACCAAGTATATAGATGCATTAAATAAACAATATATATAGTGATATCCCAACAATATCCATGTTCCAACATGGAACAAACTTCAACTTCACCTGCAACTAGCAACGCTATAAGAGGGGCTGAGCAAAGCGGTAACATAGCCAAACAACGGTTTTCTAGGAAAGGTGGTTTAGAGGCTTGACATGGCAATAAGGGAGGCATGATATAGCAAGTGGTAGGTAGCGTGGCATAGCAATAGAGCGAACAACTAGCAAGCAAAGACTGAAGTGATTTCGAGGGTATGGTCATCTTGCCTGAGATCCCGCAAGGAAGAAGAGTGAGTCCATGAAGAAGACAAACAGACGTAGTCGAACGGATCCTCACAAACGCAATGTTACCGGAACTAACACGAAGTAGCAACACCGGAAAGGAGCAAAATCAAGGTGAAAACCATCACATAAACATGACATGATGCACAACCAAGTATGATGCATGTCCGGTTTAATGAGGCATGGCATGGCAAAGTGCACAAACAATACTACAAATTAAGTGGAGCTCAATATGCAACGAGTTGCATATTGACGGAACACCACATTCAAGTTATTTGGTTCGATCTCGTTTATGTACCCAACAATATTAAATGTTGATTAACATGGCAAGAGGTGAAGCAAATGAAAACTACCTAACTAGGCAAGTTTAAATGAGGCCGGAACAACAAGCAACAAGCCCGGAAAAATCCTCATGAGCATATATTAGATTTGGTACTGTTCTACCCTAAACCATACTTTAGAGTTCTTAAACATGCAAAGCAAGTACACCATGTTAAAATAGGTATTTTTCTACCCCATTTACATATAAAGTTTATTAAAAACCGAGCTACGGTTATTAAGTTATGGATTAAAGCATTTTAGCATGACAATAGGCAAATTATATGCAAAAATCAATTTAAACATTTTAAACATGGATGAAAGTTGCAAATTATTAATCTACACAAAATTCTAAGCAAGTTTCATATATTAAGTTTTTACATGTGATGCATGGTTGGTGAGTTATTAAATGCAAGAAGAACAGGGGCTTTTCTGTAAAACAGTCGTCTCTGGAATATTGGAAAAATTCGCAAGACCAGGAAAAAACCATAGCGGGCCGAATCTGGGCGGCCCAAAAGTGCAGGGGGCTCGGGTGCATGCTCACATCGGGCCAGCTCTGGCCGAAACTAGAGCTGGGTCGGCTCTGGAAGAGGCCCAAACGGGGCTCTGGAGCAGGCCTTGACGATGGATGGAGAGGAGGTGGCCCACGCGGGAATCACAGGGCAGCCGGATGGGCCTTGCTCGGCACGATGGGATGAGCCCGATACGGTTTGGATCGGACTGCGGTCAACGCTCGACCGGAACGAGCGTAGCGAGAGTAGGGGAAGTCAGCGGTGGCGCGAGATGCAGCCAACGTGAGGTTTAGGACGACAGCAGGCAGCGGGATCCGGCCAGGATGGGCCGTGCCTGGAGGAGGAGGCGGATCCAGTCAGACCTGGAGGAAGCCGTCGGCGAGCTTGGCTCATGCGGACCTAGCGGTTCAGGGACTTGGCGAGGCGAAGGGAGGCAGACACGACAGCGGCGACGTCGAAGCCCTGTCCATGGCGGCAGAGAGGGAGCAGAGAGATTAGAGACAGAGAGGAAAAGAGAGACGGTCGGGGAAGTGGCTACACTGGCCTGGTTTGGTCGCCGGTGGCACTCGGTAGGAGGAAGGTCCGGTGAAGGAGAAGAAGACGACAGGGGCGGAGGTCT
Organism: Triticum urartu; assembly: GCF_003073215.2. NCBI lineage: Eukaryota > Viridiplantae > Streptophyta > Magnoliopsida > Poales > Poaceae > Triticum > Triticum urartu. The sequence continues at coordinate 426,441,362 of NC_053027.1, forward strand.
CCGGTGGCTTGCGTGCTCGGGGACGGGAGGACACAGGAGGCGGGGAAGCTTTGGATCGGGAGCTCCTCTCTCGATCATGCAGCAAGGCGGGGAGGCTGCGGGCGATCCGCGTGCGAGGTGGGTCGAGGGGATGCTGGTTGGGTGGCGCTGAAATTGATGAGAAGGTGGGATCGAGAGGTGGTGTCTGGTTGGTGCAAAGGGGATCCCGAGGTGGGAGAAAAACAGTGGCCGCGGAGGAGGATTTGATGGATGGGACATCTCCCTAGATTTTAGGGTTTGGTCCTCTTATATATGACGGTGGGATTAAGTTTAGGGGCTATCTCGTCCCTCCGATCAAAATCAGACGGTCAGGAAAAATAGGCTAGGGAGTCCAAATAAGAAAACGATGATGTTTTGTAGATGTTTGGGGATGATCTGGACCCAACGGTGATAACTGCCCGGGTCGGGTCCGGGGAAGTTTCGGACACGCACGCGAGGGGTCGGTTGGAACTTGTGGGTTGTGCAGAAGGGCTTGAGCTGAGAGAAGAGAAGAGAGAGAGGCCCGTCAACTATTTCCGGAGACTGAAAACGTCCGACGTCTAGACCGACTATAATGTCGCTATAGTTATCCGTTGGGGCGTCAAACGGACTCCGAATGCAATGAAACTTGGCAGACGACCTACTAACAACAAAAAAACACTGCATGCCAACTTTCAACCCATTCCGAGAACATTTTTCCGGTCACTTATAAAATAATATTTCGGACATGCCGCGGGGCGCGTGCAAGTGTGTCTGGGCTCAGAACGGACACGGAAAGAACGAGGAGACCAGGATGGATCCAAGTTTTAAAAAACATGACGATGCAAAGCAGATGATGACATGGCACGATGCAACATGCAAGCGAATAACACGACAACAAATAGTGAATAACTAGAAGACACCTGGCGCATCGGTCTCGGGGCATCACAACACTCCACCACTACGAGAGGATCTCGTCCCGAGATCTAGGATGGCACCGGAGGGAAATGGAAGAGGAAGGGGAAGCGGTAAAACTAAGTTGCTTCTTGGCCAAACGAGTGAAACCAACGAACCTTGAGAGGTTAAACAAATTGAAAGAAAGAATGCAACAAAGAAGAACAAAGTTGAAAACACTCCGTTAGAAAAGAGGAACAAGGAACCTTACGGGAACCTGGTATGTTGAAAGACATAAGAAAAAAAGGTTGCAATGGACAAGAAGTACATGCAAGCACTCCGGTCGATACGAGATGTACAAGGAGCGATAAAGATCAATTACGACAACACTCCGGTTGGAAATGGAAGGTAAAGAATATGAACTTGGCAAAATGAAGGCACTTGGATGAGACTCCGGTTAGAAGAGGAATGATAGCGACAACACACCCGTTAAAACAAGATAGAGAAGGAATAAGAATGATATAATTTGGGCAGCATTCTGACTATAAATGGAAGGAATTAACAAGAACTTGACAAGATGAGAGGATACTTGATGTATTCAACAACACACTGCCTCCAGAACTATTGAAAGAAAGGCACAATGGGTAAGAAAGATTTCGGACAGCACTCCGGTTGAGAAGGGAGGGAAAACTAGATAAGATGAGAGAACTTGAATGAAGGACACGACACTCTGGTTGAATAGATAGACAAAGGAAAGAGCATGATCTTGGCAAAACGAGATGATAGGACGAAGAGAGCAATGTCACCATGCCTCCGGAACAAATGAATGGAAAACTAGATGGTTGGAAAGAAATGAACGGAGAAGAAGAATGATAACTCTCGCAAATAAAATTGAAAGAGCATGCTTATGAAGAAAAGGTTGAACGGTGTTGTTGGATTATCAACAACGAAAAGA